>NW_017731375.1:1565890-1576826 GCF_001890085.2 Hipposideros armiger | reverse complement strand
GAGAGAGAGAGAGAGAGAGAGAGAGAGAGAGAGAGAGAGAGAGAGAGAGCGCAAACATACCAATAACTTAAATAACTGCCCCTTGGAAACCTCATTCCTCTCTTCTGTGCTATCATCCATATCTAAGTGGGGTACAGGGGGAAGAGATGGAGAGTTTTGTTGAAAGGTGGAGGGTACCATAAACTTAACCAGAGCTACAGCTGTCAGGAGTAAGCATGGTCCTGGTCTGAAAAATGTTTTCTCGTCCACCATACTCGTATGCCATACCTAAACTACAGAATTTACCCATCAGATTGGGGTAACCATCATTATCTCATCTCCCACAATACGCCTCCATCGTTGATGGAGGGCTGTGACCAGCCAAGATGACCCTCCAAGACTATAACCTTCCAGCTCCAAGAACTGAGGCATGATTATTTAATAGAGCCATTCCAGTTCAACTAGTCAAAAAGAATAAAACACAGACGTGCCAATATAAAACTGTTACAATTATGCAAATATCAGACATTCAAAGCCAGGCTGCCTCAAAGAATTTGGATAAAGTTTGAGTTAAGGATGCCATACTGCAAGATTTTTTAGTTCATTTTTAATGACTTTCTTTTAATTTTAGACTTTTGTAGGACTATATCTTACTAGATTCTCATTTAAAGAATTTATGCTAAGCAAATGACCTAAATCATGAATGAAAAGTTATATCCCAAGGTACCCAGCAAGGTATCACTATTAATAGTGAACATATAAAAAAAGAAAGAAAAAGAAAAATATACTTATGCCTCAAATAGGGCACTAGGTGTTTCAATTTTGTTACTTACATATTGAACACTATGCGTCCATTAATAATCCTAAGGTCACTGTAAACTAAGAGTGTGAACATCATAACTAAAAATTTCTACCAACTCTAATAGTAAACTGAGCCCTTAATTGTATCCTGTGGTTTTAGGAAACTAAATTCACACAATTTCAACTACAAAACTTTCCTCCCTCACTTTGTAATAAATATAAATGGGAAACGTAAAGTCTCCTTGAGACCATGAGTGAGTCTATAAACTAAATGTTTAAAGTAGTCATTTATAAAGCAGTCTTCTGGCTACAAACCACCATTTATTTGTTTATTTAATTTGGGACTACTTGATTGTCCTCTCACTTCCCTCTCAAGCTGTAGCAAGTGGCCTTCTGGTGAGAAAAGCCATCGAGGAAACACAACTGCTGGTTGGACCTGCAAGCTGGGCCCAGGCAGCTGGAGGTTCTGCAGTCCCCCATTCACCTTCCCTGCAATAGAAGTTGCCCAAGGTCACGGCCTTGAGATGGCAGTGAGGTGATGAGGCCATCTGGACTGGGTAAGTGGCAGGCCCCGGTTAAGGCCTCTATATAAACTTTTAAGATTTGGGGGGTGGGTGTGGAAAACTACCCATTTGGCAGCAGCCCAGGACAAGCCTCTTAGGTAAGTCCCCCTGCTTATTAAACCTGCCACCCACCAATCTGCAGTGGCTGCCTCTTTCTTGGGTCTCTCCCTGCCCTCTGGGTACTGGGGATGGTTTCGCATTACACCTGGGAAGCTTAGGAGGTTGTAAAGCCATGCTTTCTTACTGTGGTCATTTTCTCAGGGGGGAAATGATTCAAAGAAACTTGTTGTAGATGTGGATTACTTCATAGATGAAGATGAGTAGAGAGTAACACAAACAAGTGTTGACATTTAACAGCAAATACATCACCTTCAGCAGAACACACACATCATGGGTCTTTGGGTCATTTGAAATTGATGTAATCCACAAATCCTGAGGGCTTACTTCATGTACAAAAGGGAAGAGAAGAAAATATGCCAAGTAATTTGTCCCCGCATAGTGAGATAGCAGGGATTTTTATCGTCTTATTTGTCACTCTATTCTAAATTTTCAAAAATATCTTATGTATATAATTTTTGAAACCTCGCAGACATAAGAAACAATGTTCAGAGCGAGTGCAAACTTGGCTTCCGCGGCCACCTAAAGGCATCTTCTGACTGTGCTAAATTATTTTCATCAGAAACAATTGTTTCAAGGCACATAGAACGGGTCACGTTACTTGTCAAAAATTAAAAACCTTGTCAAGCTCTTCCCTTTGTGCCATTAATAAAGTTAGTTGTCAAAAGTGAACTGTTTGCAGAAGCGGCATAAAAAGGAGGAATTTGGTCTATTTCTCTTTTCTACTAAGTGTAAGGTTTCCTATAATTTTAGCAGTCATTAAGATTTACTAATGAAGGCTTGAGATGGAGTCTAAAAAAGGAAATACAAAGTTAAGTGGCTCATTTCATGTTTTGAGGGGTAAAATATTAAGGGGAAAAAGAAGTGCCATCTCATCAATCACAAACCACATAAAAGCTGGGAGAGAAATGCCGCCGTTCCCGCAGTAGCCTCTGCCGGAGAGCCCGCCGGCCTAGTGAGACTACCTTCTAATAGGTGAGAGGCTATTTCAATCTCCATACCCATTTAATCACAGGGCTGCTGAAGCACTGACTGCCAATTATCCTGAATTATGTGTCGTATAGTAGGTTTGTGATCTGGGCTATAGTGCATTTGGGACCCAGCAGAGACCACCATGTTGATTTGACAAGGTTCTTAGAGCCGGGATGAATAAATTAACGCAACAGAATGATTCTGATGAACGGAAGATTGGAGCCAAGCTCCCAGAGATGGAAGATTAGTGGCTAATCAGCTCTAACACCTGGTTTCCATAACACTCTAATAGCAACTCCTTGCACTGCTGTAACAAAACACCACAGCCTCTGCTAGGGGGGAACAACGTAAAATGGCCTCAAAAGTTATGGCTTGGGGTGTTTTATTCAAGACAGGATGCATTTCAGCTGTTCTTGGGAAATTAAGAGCAGTAGCCAGCAGCCGTGCCCCCTGCCACCCCTTTATAATGGGATGCAGAGTGGGGAAGACTGAATTCCAAACAAACAGGTTCCTGGGAGAAAAGATTGAATGAGAAATCCGGCTGCTAACTTTTCAATCCAACTTACATCAGCTAAAGGGAAGAAGTGGAGGGAGAAATGGAAGGGGAGAGGGAGAGAGGAAGGAGAGGGAAGAGGAATGGGGAAGAAAGTCCCAACAGCTAATGCTGATGGGACTGTGGAGTCACATCCTGAGGTGGAGAGAGGACCCAGGCAACAGTCAGGTCTGGCCTCTTACCTTTAGGTTCAGGGTAAACCAATGTATAAGGCCTGGACCACCACTTTGGTTAATCTGGAGAAAATGCAAAGGCCCCTAACAGCTGTCATGGAAAGTGAGGATTCCAGATACAGCCAACTAAATGCCTCATACAAAAACAAGCTAAGATCTTCAAATATACCCAGTGTCACTGTCCCCCACGGGACCCGTGGCGTGCCCTTTGGGCCAGCACTGTTAATTGAATCAGAGGAGGATGCCCTCTGAAGACCAGCTGGGACCGCTGTCTGTTGTCCCTTTGGCCACTCACTTTTTGAAAGGTAACTCACTAATTATGACATGTTTTGTTCAATCCGAAAGCACTTAACTGAGAGCAGTTGATTCTCAAAGAGCATCTGAGATGGATGCGGGAACAGCACTTTGACATCTAAGAGAATGGAGGTATCAAAGCATTAGAACAATTCTCTCACAACTGCTCAAAATGTTTTTAGTGCATCTCCGTGTTAGCCTCGCCAACACATCTAACAAGAAACTAAGAAAACCCAGTTTAATGACAACTAAGTGTTTGAAGCCATGCTTGATGGTGAGGAGGGGCTATTCACATCACAGGAAGAAAAAAGAAAAAATTTGATTGGCAGAAGACACACAGTTAATTCTCCTGCAATTTCTCAACTATGATTTGATGCACGCGAGATTGACATTCAACCTTTCAAAGAAACAATGTTTTTGTGGGAAGGCAGATTGGCCCTTCTTTGTGGCTTCTATTCACAACTACAATTGCTATTCGCATGACTAGACTTACTAGTCACAATCTGTTTAATTCTGTAACTTCGTCTCCAGCCAGGGGTCAGGTCACCCATTTGGATTTCCTGTTTCATTTTTATTTAGGTTATTTCCCCACCTAGGACTCATCCCTATGCCCCACATTCAGTCTGTCAGCCTGTGAAGACCCACGCTTATGCAGTGACTGACAAGGAAGCCAGCTATACATTGTCCCAAGGGCTGTTTCCAATTTTGGTCTCCCAAAGGGAAACTCGCTCAACTCCTCGAGGCATGCTTTCATACCGACCCATTTTCACAGCTTCATTTGTTCTAACACCTGACTCCTTTGCCTCCGCAAGCCTCTCAGAAGGAAGGCAGGCTGGAGGAGAGCAGCTGTTGTGTTATCTGTTACACGAGACATCATTTCCTTCACCACATCTCCAGGTTTTCACCCCAAAACCTCAAATTGAAGCCTAAGTGTTAAAAGGGGAGAGACACTTCTTTCCCAAGCAGTGTGTGACAGACAATAAACCTCTAATGCATAGCGAATATTTTCTTTGTATTGTTTTATTTTCTCTTGAACTATTTTAGTGAGTATTTTTAAGGGAAGGAAAGACACCTCTTGAAATAAACTTTCAAAGGGAGATTCAGGGAGGGGATAAAAAGTAAATCTTTGAAAGCATTGATGGAACTGCTAATCATAAAAGCCCCATTCTGGGACATTTGCTGAATTCCACTCTGTTAAATGTTTTATCTCCTTATCCTAAATTATAAATGCCCTAAATCATAAAGGAGAAAAAAAAAGCCAGCCATCATCAATGTGCTGCTGAAAAATCACCCCTGCCACCTCCAAAAGGACCCGTGGATCGTCACAGCGGTCAGCTCAGCTTCAGTGGGGACAGAGGAGAGCAGCTGTGTGTGCACAAAGCGAGGCTGAGGACATAGGTGTTCTCATAACAAAACGCTCCCATCTGCAGTGAGGCAGGCTTTGCATCCTGGCCCCTCAAAGACACTGAAGGTTTCTGAGGGGCAAGAAAAGAGCATGGAGGTTTACAGTTAATCTGAAAACATGTCGTTTTTCTAAGCAACTGCAGCCAACAAATAATTTTTCAGAAATGAAACCAAATAGTACTCTAGCCTACCTATGCCCTTTATGTAGTTCTGCACATAATGTTGATACAACATGGAATAAAGAGGGATCTTGTGGAAGAGCTCACAGCCTCAGAACAGTGACATCTTGTGGGTCACAGAGCTTCTGGGAACTTGGTGAAATGTATAAAAATCTCACTCCAGAAAAGTTCAAGTATTTACATACACATAACAACGCTCATATTGTGTCAGGGTCTCAGTCAAGGATAAGAATCAAAGTAGAAGGCAAATGACGTAATTTATTTTGGCCATTTACAATATCATACCAGCACACAAAATCCCCAAATCAACTATGTCTGAAATTCACGATGCAGGAAGGAAACGGGTATGTTAAATGGGTCAGAGTGAGAAAAAAAAAAGGGAGCCCTAATTATCACCCATCTCCCCAAATTTTCAATCATGTAACACTGAAAGGAAGAGAGGGCGGGAATAGAGAAGCTGCAAAGGGTAATATATATTGCTTTACTTGATGTGCTACCACAGCAAGGAGCACAAAGAAAGAATTTCTGATTATGATCCTGTTATAGCTGAACATTCCAATGATCAATGGGGACATAACGTTAAGGTAACAGATGCCATTGGAAGTACCTTTTCCATGAGTGCTAGCGCCAGAGGATATTTCATAAAATGAGGAAGGTTCTGTTCCTTATGTGTACAATCAGCATGCTGACTGTATGTAACTTACAGGCAGACAGGGAGGGTTCAATGAGTTACTATGTCGGAAAGAGATCTGCAGATGGTTAGGCTCTATACAAATGTCAGTTATTACTTTTACAAAGGGCTGCAGACTTTTAATAATATTCACATTGGAGAAAACTCAGAGGGTCCTGAAGTCTCTTTAGCTTGCTCCTACATTAACCTAATGACCCACTGGGGAAAGCATGCTCTGAACTGTCCCGAGGGCTAAAAAAGTGGACAGGGGACATGCAGTTTTATCCAAACAATTAGTAAAGCGGCCGAAGTTTGGAATTCAGTCTGCAGCCATGCTGAACTAGTGAAGACCACATTGATTACAGCTTACATTTTCCAAATTACTTAAACTAACAATGTGGGTTGCATGCCTCTGATTTGGGGTGTGAGAAATCACTGAAGTGGAAGGAAGAAAATATAAGAACTATTCATATTTATTTCTCTCTTGGTTTTGAGAAAAATAATCATTTTAACAATATGCCTTATATACCGGTACAATTACACATGTTATTTCTTTTATATATAAACATATATGTTAGAGAATGCATTTAAATATTTTGCTGCTAGGTGCGGATGCTCAAAAAAATTAAAATACAAAGGTCCTTCTATATATGCATTACTTGATCCTCCCAGCGGGGTTAGCTCATTACTCCCACTACAGTTAAGGAAACCAAGCCTGAGAAAAGTGCTTTCTGCATCATCTTATCCACTAAGACAGAATTTCAGGTTTTGGCTCTAAAGCCTGTACTCCAGACCTTTATACCAATCTGGACCCTTCCGAATTCGGCTTTTAGCAGAAGTCACCAAAAGGTAACCTGAGCGCTGGAAAATGACAAGTGTTTTATCAGAAAACACAAATGGGATGAGGATGTAGAAAAGGGAGATGCGTTCATTTTTGCGGTACGTCAATTCAGAGCAGGGCTTCTAATGCTGTATAATCATATACACAACTGTCAGACATGCAGTGATCTCAAAACATTGCAAAATGACCACAATTACTACCATGGATCACCCTTTAAGGGCTCACACAGATACTGAAATATGATAGAAATGAGATATTTTTCCCTAGCCCCCAACCAAATAATAATATGATAATACTACTACTACTAATAATAATAATAATAGTAATAATAAACTACATGTTACTATCACTGTTTATTATTTATAAATGGAATCTTCAATATTTCTTGAATATTCCCACCTATAGTATAAGCTGTTATATAAATGCTAACTATTGTTTGTATTTAACAAGCCTCAGCCAGAAGAAAAATGTACACTTTGGTTTTTGCCCTAAGGTCACAAAAGACTGAAAGAAAATTGCCTGTTCTGGGTTATAACAACATTAACTTTATTCTGTCACCTTGCTCTCTCCTCCCTGTTTTCTGATTCAAAACTATGTTCAGAGCCAAGAATTCATTTTCCTGGATACCTTCAAAGGATATGTTTTCAAGAATAGGAATGAGTATAATTCTTGAAAACTCAAGTAATCTGTTCTTTTGAGTTTTTTGTACACAGGTTGAGTGGCCAGAAATGGGTCTAAAAATAACCTGTTTTCTAGAATATGGAGATTTCAAAGACATGTGTGTGCTTCTGGGGGGGGGGGAAAGAAGAATGTGCAAAAGCTTTGTCCTTTAATAAGTCCAAAAAGAAAATTACAAAATTAATTACCTTTAATATGTAAAATGAAATGAGCATTTAACAATTAATTTACTAGTTGTAGCAAATTAATTATATTAGTACATTTCCACTTCTGAAATCCGTATCTGAAATGTGTCTTAAAAATTCAGTAAGGGGCCATTTTTTTTTTTGTCTTTGTGGCTCAGGTGTTTCATACTGCTGAATTTGCAAGTTAGCATGCTTGGATATCAGCCACTTACATATAAAATGCATGTGTTACAGAACCATAGATTCTGAAGGCTGGTGAAAATCATTAAAATAAGGTAGTTGAGCCCTCATTTTTGAAAAGAGGAAAGTGTCCCCCACATGGAAACACCAACAGCTGGGTCTGTAAACAATAAGAAACATAAACATGGTGTATCTATTTAACAGGTATTTGCTGTGCACGGAACAGTGGCCTGGTTCTGGGTGTGTAGTTGTAATATTCAGAGACAATGATATGGCCCATAAATTATCGAAATTAAGGAAGATACTGGATGTGTTCTTCAGTAGACAACAGAGATGTGTAACAACATGTTACTAGGCCTTCACAATGGAAATAAATATGCTATTAACAGGGCAACTTCAATTTAAACATATGTTTTACCAATAAGTTTTATACCTATCAGGTTTGCTCACCAGGAAATTGAGGGGAGACGATTTCCTAAAAACTGTATATTGAGTAAGCGATGGGGTCAGGGCCAATATAAACATCGGCTGTGCCAAGATGAATGCATCATCAAAACACCATCATTTTCATGCTTGACCTTCCGTACCATCATTTCTAATCATGCGTGTGAATGTGAGGTATAAAATAGGGGACAATGAGGGATGATTTACTGTAAATCACAGTGAAAAATAACATAATGGGCCTTTAAATGCAACCTTGCCTGAATTGTATAAATAATGTTAGTTCTCCTTGCTTGACTTCATCGTATACAGAGGCAGAGGGGCAGAAATAAAGACCTAACGGGAGGTGAGATTGAAAAAAAAATTAAAAAGCAGGGGTGCTTTACTATCAGGATTTTCTTTTGAGTTTAAACACAATGTTATTTTTTTTTAAATTAAGCATAAGTATTTTTAAATGCATCCATATTAATGGGAAATTCACACATTTCATAAGCTCATCCCCAAATAATTTTGACCTCAAAATAGCATGAGGTTATTATTATCACTATTTTTAATTTGGGGAAGATATCCTTGTAAAAGCAATAGAAGAGGAATGAGAAAATGAACCACTACAGACATCTGAAATATTATAAACATAGGAACTTGGTAGATTTGTATGGAAACTTCCTGTATTTTCTTGCCTCCCAGAAAAAATAAGTTATTGGGTTGTCAGAAAAGTCGCATTTTTGCAAGGAAAAACAGAAAAATATGGCATGACTTTTCCGGCAACCCAATACTTCTCTTGCAATTTATTTGGAGATAGAGTTAAGAGGCAAATGGAAAATTAGGAGGTATGGATTCTTTTTAATTTAGAAATTTTCTGAAGCTGTAAAAATAAAGGACATAAAAGTTCTAGAAAATAATTTGGAAAGATTTCTGGTCATTAAAAATAACATTTTCTATTCACTGCTAGTCACAAAATAGTGTATTAGAAAAAATGAAAGAAAATCATCAGAATGAAGCTTCAAATTAAAATACAAGATTCAGCGTACTTTAAAAATAAAAATCTTTCAAGTAAACAAGAAATATTTGTATAATGTTTAATGGACACATGGAACTTCTATAGCAAACTATCTGAAAAATAATTTCACCTCTGCTCAATTAAATTTAAGGAAAAAATCATTATAAATATACACATATTAGCAGCATCTTCTCCCATACAGGAATTTTAAAAAAATTTTAAATCAATGTCATTAGCAATGCTGTTTTCCATCCAAGCATCCAAATAGCAAATGCTAAGGTAACATTTAACTGAAATGTTTTATTACTATATTTAAATTTTGATAAGAAAACAAATGGTGCCTACATACCGAATTTGATAGGGATTATTAGTTATCAGACATTGCAAAATCTTCTTTAACTTGCATTATGGACAATACCTCAAATAAAATCTGCTACTTACAAATGACTTTGCTTTTATTTGTAGAAATAAACAGGGAGTACAGATACATAGTACCTGGACATGAAGAGTAAAGAAAAGTGTTATAATTCTAAACTCCTTCTAAAGAAACCTTAAGATGTCAGGTAAATTATAATATGTTGATTTCTTAAGTTTCATAATGGAACAAAAATGTAAGAACTGCATACATTGTCATTATGTGCTGTTTTACAGTGAAAACTTACTTTAACGTGTTTGTCCACTCCACACAAACCAATTTGCCTCACAATTTTTTATTACATACAGCAGTGGCTATGTAAAATTTTAATGTTTCTATTAGTACAATCATATGCAAAAGTAGGAACTCGTTTAGATAATTTGTGTTTTACCCAACAATATTTCTTTTATCTATGGTGAGTCAAAGGTTCATTTAGATCTTTCCTGCTTTATACAACAGGGTATCTATCTGCCTGATCCCCATGTTGACCTAAAGGGAGGATGTGAACAACACACACATACACACATGCATATACACACACACACACACACACACACACACATACACACACACACACACACACACACACACAGAGGCCGCTTCCTAGAAAAAAACAGAGAATCAAGAAAACCCAAAGTTTTAAAATGCAAATACTTGTGTTGATTGAAAAACAAATAATAAAATGAAGAGAAGGAAGGAAAAAGGTGAAATAAAAATTGGGAGGAGAGAAGGGAAATTAATTGTGATCATGAATAGCGAGGAGTAAAGAGTTGCCACTAGATTAGTTTCTATAATGTGAATGGCCTTATTTCAGAGAAAATCAGACTGACTCATCCGGCATTTTTATGGTGGTAGGTTCTAAAGAACCGTGGCTGCTGCACCCAAACTTCCTAGAAAACCTTTTAGGAAAGCTGTTGCTCACAGATAGACCACGTTTTTTTCTAGCAGATCTGTGTGCTGATCAGTTGAAGACTTTCCTGTCGCAACAGGAGATACTAGGGTTGATGAACGCAAAAACGTGCTGACAGCAAAACTCAAGCAGGATACAGGTCAATGGGTCTGTAGGGCTTAGGCAATTTACTTCTCCAGAGAGAATGAAGATTAGCCAAAAAGAAAAAGCAAAGAGTAGAGAAGAATTTGTATATAAACCCTTAATCTGAAAGCACTGGAGAGGAGGGAAAGGTGAGGAGAAAACAGTGTAAGAACCTTGTCCAGTGGTACCAAGGGGCTCCACCTAGGACTGAGTCAGCTCCTTCTCCAGCTTTCCTACGTCCTGCCTTTCACGAATATCCTTCACGTCTGCTCTGTTGTCTCATTCTTCACTCCTGTTCTCCCATATGGGGAGAAACTTCATCTTGATTATTTTAAAACTTTCCACATGAGGCTGCTATCAGGGCATTCCAGCTCTAACACCGTGCCCCGGGACCCAGGAACTTCCTGGGACCAGCGCCTTTTCAATGCCAAAACTGGAAATGTCATGGACAGGCTGGG
>NW_017731375.1:1559002-1563678 GCF_001890085.2 Hipposideros armiger | reverse complement strand
ATATATATATATATATATATATATATATATATATATATTATAGCATGAGACACATTGATCCCCTCAAAATACTCCCTCTTGCTTCGAACACACTTATCCTATTGTTCTTGCCATTTTCTGAAGCAGTTCTGGAAGTCCTCTTTCGTGAGTGTCTTTAATTGTACTGTTGTAGCTGCCTCAATGTCCTGAATAGATTCAAAATGTTCCCTTTCATGGTCATTTTTACTTTGGGAAAAGCCAGAAGTCGCATGGTGCCAGATTCAGTGAATAATGTAAATGACACCATAATGTTTTTGTTTGACAGAAATTGCCGTATCAGAAGTGATATGTGACACGGAGCCCTTCTGTGGTAATCACATAATATGGTGACTGCTGCTGGCCAGTGCCATCCAACAGGAAGGCAGGGATCTTCAATATGGAAAGCGGCAGGTTGAACCTTAGTAAGTGTGTGTGACAAGTTTCAACTTGTTTGGTGCAGTCAGTTGAGTTCAGAGAAAGTGTGTTTTAAAGTGTGCTATAAATTATCCTCCATCATAACAATGCTCCGTGTCACACATTGCTTCTGGTATACAGCAATTTCTGTCAAATAAAAATATTTCAGGGTTTCCTCATCCACCTTATTCACCATATTTGGCACCATGAGACTTCTGGCTCTTCCCCAAAGTCAAAATGATTCACGACATCAAGGCAGCCATGACAGCACAACTAAAGACACTCACGAAAGAGGACTTCCAGAACTGCTTCGGAAAGTGGCAAGAATGATGTTGGATAAGTGTGTTTGAAGTGAGGGGGAGTGTTTAGGGGGAATAATGGCAATGTTTTTTCTACTGTCATATTTTTTTTACTTAAACATTCACCATATTCTTTGATCACACTTCACATAGTAACCCCCTGTATTCTAATATTTTAGCACTTATATTTACACATATCTCAAATGTTACCATAAAATACAGCTACTATCCATTCAACACAAACACCATCCATTAAATCTTTTAGGCTGCTAGGTAAAAAACTGGAGAAAAGAGCCCTCTCACTTTAGCATGGAACAAATTTATTTCCTTTTTGTCTCAACTTCCCCTG
The DNA here is from genome assembly GCF_001890085.2 of Hipposideros armiger. Classification (NCBI taxonomy): domain Eukaryota; kingdom Metazoa; phylum Chordata; class Mammalia; order Chiroptera; family Hipposideridae; genus Hipposideros; species Hipposideros armiger. Next base: position 1,562,598 of record NW_017731375.1, on the reverse strand, counting down.
GCTGGGCTACACCTGGTTGTTACTTTTATAACTAAAAGCATCATTAACGTGATTAACTAAAGCACTAGCTGCCCTGGGTCAACACCCTCAGCGACACTAAGAACTTGCAAAAGCTGTGACATTACACTCTCTCTCTCCCACGTCCCAGATAAAATTCTTAGATAGATGACCTACAGCCTATAAAAGTGGGAGGGAACGGTATTAAAAATATATGCTCTACACAGGTTCCTATCCTGATCGACCCACAGGGATGACACAGAGTGCTCTCTTTTCCAATCCTGGTGGAGTTATTTTTCCACTATTTATTAAATTGGTATTTTTAAAAAAATATTTTCAGAAGATATACGGCACCTCACACAGAAGATAGAATTGTGAGCGTTAAGATCTGTCCCCCAAAGACATAAAATATGGCAGGGAAGAGAAGTCACATGCACAGATGGTTATAATTGAGGCCACTTCAAAGGACAACGGTTTTGAAGTCAGACGAGCCTGGTCTACTCAGTGCACCTCTGCTACTTTGGAAGCAGAGGGTTAATTCAGAACTCAGAGCTATATTTGTACCTACCTTTCAAAGCTGGTAGAGGAATGAATGAGATTATGATTGTGAACCCTCTAGTCAGTCCAGTGCACCCCAATAAAACACATCTAATAAATGCTATCTATTTCAATAATTAAAGTTATCATGATGTGCAGCCCAGTAAGGTGGAATAATAAAATGACAGAGAAAGCCCAGTGAGTTTTGGAGGCGGGAGGAGGGATAGCCCTACTTGGCTGGTGGTTCAAGGGAGACCCCACAAAAGGTAAAGAGCCATGTTTAGACGCAAAGAAAGAATTGTGTAAACAGAATTGGGTAGGGTGGGGAAATCTCAGAGCAAAAAAAAAAGGCTCAAGGAAACAAGGACCTTTTATCCAAATAATAATAGTCAGAAGGAGAAAAACAAAAAAGATAACAGGGCTACAACACTGAAAAAGTAGAACATACAGGATTTGGTGATTAATTGGATGTGGGATACGGCAGATACATTTTTCAAATGTATTGAAAAATACATTTCAAGTCCAGGTGTCTAAGAATGTGACAAAATGTTAAACAGAAAGAACAATCAGTCTCGGAGATGCTATTAGCCTTTGAATCATATCAGTTATCTCAGCTTTTGTTAAATTTGTGCTGTCACCTACAACTTGAAATGCAAACCGTCTGACGACTGGCCATCTGAAAATAAAATCACCAATGACATCAACTCCCAAATAAGTATAACATCTGTGATGCTTAATATGTTTCAGGGCATATTCAGAATCTAAGATAAAGGGGCTCAATTTCTCAAAAAATAAACAAAATAAAAAAAAATTAATTAGGACAATTTCAGTACACCACCTTACAACAAAGCAATGCGGCATCTATAATATTTACACTGGGTACAAAATGAAACTTTGACAGGAGTTCATTCTACAATAGCTTCTAACCATTGTTCTTTAGTATTTCGTGAAACAAGGTCTGTATTTAACAGGAGGGATAATATGTCAAAACAGCAGTGTGGGAAGGGAGGGCATTAGGGAGAACCCCAAAACGAATTCTTCCGTTTGGAGGAGGCATTTGCTTCATGTGATGGGGGAAATTAAATCTTCAAGCCTACATAAGTGCATAAGAATAAGTTCCAATTGAAGGTGGCATGAATCTCAATCACTGTTTATTTGTGGGTGTTTAGACATATTACACGCAGGGTATGTTTCCATTATTATTGTTTTGAATGAAACACACAGCATTTCATTGTGAGGAAATGAGGGAAATGATTTTCTCAGTTGCAGAACTCTCGTGACAAAGAAGAAGGAAAAAAAAAACAAACCAAAACAAAAAAATCTACAAAACTCAGTTTGCTTTACAGATTGCATGCTTAACCCTATCATTATTTCAAGGGGCTGGGCAAAGGAAACCAAGAACAAACTATTCCCTCAAATGTTACTAATGACAATTTTTCTACCTTAGTATTCATTTTATGTTTTAAAAAATCACATATGGATCATTAAAAAAGATAAAGATGAAGATATGTCTGAAAAGAATTTCCGCAAGTGGTTAACATTCATCATAGACTTTCAAAACAAAAATGAATTGTACTTTATCTAAAAACTTTCCAATGCAATATTACTTTTTCTTATGTATACGGCCTGCAACTTACCTAGGGCACTATTTATCATTTGGACAAGTTAAGTACAACACACGCACATGTGCGTGAACGCATGCNGTTCAACTTGGAAAGTAAGTCATATCTCCAGATCTCATTTTGTAAAGGTTGTACTCGTCACAGGCATAACAAAACGGTGGAGACAGTGTGGAAGGGATCGATACAGCAGTATTACGCTTTCTGATGGTGAGTCTCCGCACGACTTTCTGGCTTAACTCTGCTGTGGGGCTAACACTCCCTGCTTACCCACTGGGAGCGTGCACTAAAGCACAGTTATGGACCAGGAGCCCCCGTGAGGATGAGAAACTCACTTCCTTTGCCTTGTTCTGGAACTGCTTTAATAAAGCCGGAGAAAATCTGGATGCCCTGAGACAGAGTTCCACATTTGAAAGACAAATGTATAAACAGCCTGAAGCCTGAGGGCATAGGCCTTGACATTCAGACAGGTGTATGCATCACTCAGGAAGTTTCACTTTGGCAGGAGGCCTATAAATGCAGCTATTCTTCAACCACAACATGTCACTTGTGATTTTAAAAAGCCACCCATTGTGGTTTCAGGGAGGCAAGGCTGCAAGGTAATGAGCTCATATTAACTGCCTCCTTCACTTGCCAAGTGGACTTCGGGAATCGTACATTACATGTGCCTCCAAATTAAACGCTTATAAGTTTTCATTTGTCACTGTAAGAGTAAAATTACAACTCTGTGGTTGTGAATGCTATAAGGTATCAGGATGGGATCACTGTCCCTATTCACATCCCTAGGGAGGAGCTGATCAGGCTGAGACTTTGAGGCTTTGCCTGTTTTACAGTAGGGACCACATGAATCTGCTACAGTTCTTTTTTTCTAATAAGTGCACTGAAACTTTCACTTAATTAAGCAGCCCTCACTTGGCAATTCAGGCAAAGTGAGTGATGAGTAAGACAAATTCCTCTGTAGGGTCTTGTGACTCTACAACTAACTACAGTCCTTTTCTGTCCCTATCATCTTTCAGGCCACATTTCTAGTACCTTCCCTGACACAAATACTGGTAGCCGCCCACCCCCTCCTCTTCTTTCACATCAAATACTCCTCTCATCAGGCTTGAACTGTCCTCTAAACCCTGACACCCATCCTAGTCCCTAGGATAAGACCAGGTCACTTCTTAATATCTATTGTACCTTCTCACACCTGTCCCAAGATGTGCCATTAGTTGATAAACATTGACAGAGAACCCACCATGTAATACATACAAATACATATGGAAAGTTCTGCAGAGGACTGTATTTCCTGCCTCTAAGCAAATCAACAGCAAGGGTTTGAAAACAACTCGAATATGACATTTTTGGATTTAAATGACTGGGGGAACCCTTCTCCATTCTAGGAGAGGCTTACAGAAATGCGTTTTGGAATTGGGTATAATTACTTCTTTTCCTTCCTTA
>NW_017731375.1:1523719-1555667 GCF_001890085.2 Hipposideros armiger | reverse complement strand
AAAACTGTATTAAAATGATAAGTAGAAAGTCTTCACTCTTCCTTCATTGAATTAGGCAGACAAGTGTGAGGTACACACACCAAAAAAAAAAAAAATCAAGATTCCAACATGCTCCTGGTCATAATAATCACCTTTGCTTCCCCTATTCTGCAAAGTTTGTTCATTTTTACAAAGACATTATAAGCTGTGATGGAAAACCCAGTACCCAGAGGCCCTCCCAATTATCCACACAGGTAGCCTAGCTCATCTGGGACCACCGACAGGTATGGGTCAGGATTTAAGGATTCAAAATAATTATTCCAAAGAAAGCACTTGAATGAGTAATTTCTCTTTGGTATTCTATTCACCTATGAAGTAAAGCTGAGAGAAAGGAAGCAGAGATTTGGGTTTTAAAAAGGTATCAATAACTCGGTAAGTAACAAAATTCAGGTTTCGCAATTGCTTTGTGTAGGTGGTATAGGGATTCTAAAAGAGCCTTTTCCTAGGTAAATTCTAGCAATCACACTTCACAGATACCTGTGTCAAAACAGTGTTATGTGTCACCTGCTATAAATATTCATACCTCAGAATTCTGGCCCTACATTACAGACAGTAAGGTAGAAGGCAATCTATTTCAATAGTTAACATGTATATTTAGGTGCCTTTTATATACAGAGATGGGCGCAAGTGATGTGGTCTGGAGGAGAAGCACATCATATCACTGGACCCTGCTTTAGATTTTGGTCAAATCCAAGAATGAACCCAAATTACTTTCTGAGAAAAAAATCATACAGGAAATAAAAAGAGACCTTCCTAGGGATTTCTTAAAACCATCAAAAATCAAAAATGTAAGCTCAGAATATGGATAGTTTCTGCTGTGAAACCACCACTATCCCATCTGGGAGGTCGTCCGAATTCTAAGACTAGTCAAGAGCAAGGGCTTTGAATTCAGAAGTCCCTGTCGGGACTGTCACAGCTAGATGAGTGGTCTTGGACAAAATTATCCTTCACTGAGCCTCAGAATCTAAATCCATAAATGGAGAAAATGACAAGAACCTAGTGAGCATGGCTGTTAGAAGTTTAAATGAGATACCCTCTCCACTGAGCTTAGTACAGCGCTGATGTTACATAGATTACATCAATTCCTGGCTATAAGGCAAGCTTTTCCCAAATGCCCTTAGAAAACATCTCCCCTTTCAATATTTATACTCTCGTATCTGTCGGAAATGCTCTGTATCGAATGCTGCACTGTATATCCCAGTATGGTATATACTGTTCTCATCTGTTGGGTGAGTCTCATTTTTGAGTGCCTATTTTGCACTGTTAAATTGTTTTAATATAACCCCTGCTTGGGGAAAACCCATGGGCTTGGTGTGACTTGAGCCAATGTTAGTTTGGATGCTATAGAGGTTAACCCTTCAAAAAGGAAGTGATGGCACATAATGCTGATTTTGTAATAACTCTGGGTGTGTGACGTCACACTACCAAGTGTCAAGTGAAAATGCACCTTTTCGAGATCCTCGGCTAGTCTGCCTCTGTTCCCTCCCCTCGATCCATTCTCTACTTTTCTCTGCTCTGTCTTGAGTGGTAGCAAAGGGAACTCTAGAGCCAATTTCACCTGCCCTGTGGATTCAGCCAATGGGAGACAACAGCGAGAGTTCAGAGGGCAAGGGAAGGGGAAGCCCAGGGTTCTCCCCATTTCATCTTGCTCCTCCCCGCTGGCTTCCTTGGGCTGGTCATTGTCCTGAAGTGGCTGTGTTCTTCTGCCACCGCACTGCTGTTGAGCAGCCCCTCCTTCCCAGCTCCAGCTTGCAAACAGGCTCTGGCAACCCAGATCCCTTTGCTTGTCCCTTCAGGCCTGGGGTGGCAATGGCTGTCCCCCAGTTGCTCATCCCCGAGTGCTTCACCATTCCTTACAGATTCCCTTAACCCTGCCTAAAACCTTCATGCATAGTTCCTTTATTAACCTCTCTTCAGTGAAACCCTTTAAGGTATGCCATCTGTTTCTACTGGGCCCCTGCCTGATGTAATTACTTTCAAAAGCATTACAGTGAGTGGTTTTGTTGTGGAGATCACACTCCTAGGCCGGCCAGAGAAGGTTTTGCTGATAAAATGACAATTAAGGCTTGTAGGAACTGACAAAGTGAGCCAAGCAGCTACCAGGGAGAATACTTTTATAGTTATTGTGAAGAGCAAGTTCAAGAGCAGAGGCCTAGTTGGGATACTCAAGGCAGAGAAAGAGGTGAGTGTAGCTGGCACATAGTTAAAGGGCGACAGCCCTTGGCATTGAGATGGCATGAAGGCCAATGACCAGGATGAGATCACCCACACAGTGAATGCTACAGAGAGAAGATTGGAGGGTCCAGGAAAGAGCTGTGGAGGGGAAGAGGGTGGGCCAGCAACCAGCAAAGGATAATGAGAAGGAGAAACCAGGGTGGTATCAAGAGAATAAGAATGATATCTAAGAAGTACAATGAAAAATGACTTTGAAGGAGGCATGATTAACTGTCAAATCCTGGGGTGGGTCAGATAAAATAAAAATAGACCACTGGATCTAGTCATTTGGTTCAGTTTTGACCTTGACAAGACTTTAAGTGGTTGGAAGCAGAAGTCTAAGTGATGTGGGTTCAACAGAAAACAATGGAGAGATTATCAGTTGATGCTTTAGAGAACAAATGAAGTAAGAAAGCCCAAAAAAGCTGCCCTAATATTGTGCTGAAGGATTTCTGCGTGTTGGCATGAAATCCCCAGTGACAGGATCATATACACAGTGAAACACTCTGTCTCAAACAACAGAGCTGGCAAGTGATTTGCATGAAAAACTTAGATATAAACAGTCATTTTAACCAATATGTTACATATTATAAGTGGCTTATCATTATCAGAAAGTTTATTCTTTCAATTGGACCTAAACAACTTATCTTTTTATAAGAAACTTCACATGTCACCACCACCGCCACTGCCACCACCACCAGACTAGCATTGATGTGGTAGATTTCCATGCCACATCTGAGATTCCAGCCAAATCCTATTTTGAGACTGACCTGCAAACCAATGAGGCTTCACTCGGCTGGAATAGTAACAACTTGATTGTACATTTTTCCCCTGAGAAGGAACTGGAAAGAATCATATTCGTTAATCCTCCTCCAAGGACTTGTATGGTGCCTTTATCCCTTCTTAAACACAGCAGAGGCATTCTCTAGGAAGAGGAAATCATGTGCCATGTAAATACTCCAGCCAATAGATGCACTCTTTGGATGTAAGCGAGGGAATGCGTGAGCCCTGTCGCAGGCAGCTGGCATGGGCACTGGAGGAGGGGTCGGGGCCGACCGCTTCTCGGGGAGTACGTGGGTCGGCCGTGTCCTGCTGCGTGGCCACATACTTTCCATGGTAATGGAAGTTCTTATCTTCCAGAGCTGTGCTAAGCATCAGATCCATATAAATCACTTAGGCAAGCGACTCTTTTACAGCAGCACAAATGCATGAAACGAACACATGAGGCACCAAACCCATATCCTGCTACCTTGGACGCCAGCTCACTCACCTTTTATTCCATGGCACAAAGAGGATATGGGTCATCATAGGATTCTTTCATTGTGGAAAGGGGTAACATGTCCTCCCTGACAATGTCATGGTGGGCAAGTGACATTTTCAGTTAGCACAGCTACTGCTGTGAACAACAGTTCATATTTATCGAGTGCTTAATATTGTGCTGACTGTGCTACACACAGTCTCATTCGTTTCCTCCAAATGGCGCTGTGAGGAGAGGATTGCAGCCCTTTTTATTTCACAGAGATACAGAGGCTCAGGGAGGTAACGCGACCTTCTCAGGGTAGAAGACCGTCCACCAGCAGTAGAACTGGTGTGTGAGCATAGGAAGCCTGACTCTCGGGTCTGCAAAACATAATATGATGGAACTAACTCACAGTTAGTGGGTACACAACATGACACACAACCTTGACATGGAAACCATGTTTTTCTTCCCCAAACAACTACTATCCCATTTTACAGATGAGAAAACTGAAGCATGAAGAAGAGGTGAAGTAGATTGCCCCGGCTGACACTGCTGACAAGGGTACATGACTGCAATTTAAACCCAATGTTTCTGACACCAAAGAAATCACTGTATCCCACCACACAGATACTTCCGTTCCAAGGTTTAATTTATGCTATTATTGAACACAGGCATCGTTTTCAAATATCAACAAACGTTTATAGCACACTCATTATGGTCGAGGACTTGTGCTAGCTGCTACAACGGAATGAAAAGAAGTGAAGTGCCTTCTATCAGTCATCCTAAAATAAAGCGAGGAAAACAAAGCTGTAAAGATCATGAAATTTTTAAGATCTGATGCTATTAAACATAATTTAACAATGTGTATATTCAACACATGTCAGAAGCAAGCATGCAATTATTTGAATGGAGAGGAAAATTCATAGGACGATGATATCACTGGGGATTTCTACTGCAGAAGTTTCAGAAATGAAGCTGCAATTTGTCTTAAAGAGGTGAACTTCTGAAAATATGAACGATATGAACGGAATATGGAGAAAGACACCTGGGCAGTTTTATCAAAGACAGCTGGCAAAAACAGACTCGTTCATGCACACTGGAGGCGAGTTCAGGGCCAGGCAGAGTTTGGGCTGTATCCTATGCATACAGAGGTGTTTGACCTCAGGCATGACATGATATAAAGCACTGCTTGAAGAAGACAAACTTACTGTTGCAGGTAAGTATAAACAATTCAAATGTATGCCAAGAAAGTAAAGGAAGCTATAACTAACAAGAGTTTTCAGAACACCTACACAGCATCCCTGTCAGGTGTATGCCTACATTGGGAAACAGGCAGACCAACTTTCTCTGGTTAAGGGTGCTTTAGTCTGATCTGATGGTAAATACCGAGAGCAGCAATGTGCTCACCTGCCCACCCCTCTGTACTCACTACCTGTTGTTTTACCTCTGTCTCAAGGTGTGGCTCTAAATCTGTACTTGCTAACTTTTCAGAATAAGCACGCAACTCAGTCATTTGATCTCGGAGTTCCCCTACTCCTTCTAGAAGGACATTCATTCATTCAGTCACTATGTGTTTATCGAATACCTACAAAATTTCAGGCCAGGTGATAGGATCTGGAGATGCAAAAATCAAACACATCCATTTTTAAAGGACTCACAATCTGCCTTAGGGAGACAAAGGAGCGAGCAGTCCCAATATGTCGGCTGAAGAGCTGTAACTGTCCTACACATGGCATGTGACGTGGTCACACATAAGAAGGCCTTCATTCTGCCTGGTGCATCCAGGCACGCCTTTCAGAGAAAGGCATTTTTAAACGGAAGTGCTAAGAATAAGTAGCTATTCTCTACGTGGCTGAGCAGGGAACAGACGCTCCTAACACAGGGTGAAGAATGTCTAAATGCTTGGGAATGTGGGTAATTATCAGAAAGAATGACCCAGTGCTGAGTTTAGGGCAGGGGAGGGATTGAGAGGGGCTAAATACACTGTGTTTGAACTTAATTCAGTGACTGCATCCGTAGTTCAGAAACAACCACAAGGATACCTAAGGAGTTGATGAATAAAAACTGACCAGAATAAAATTCATGCCCATCTTAAAGAGATCATTAAAAAAGATAATCGAGTTTTACCTTGTGAATTTCTCTACAGCCCTAGATAACTGAAGACGCCCATGGTGTGTCAGAATTTGGAGGCAGAACTTGCTGATCCAAAAAAAAAAAACAAAACTATCTCCACTATCTCTTTGTATTTTTCGAGCTCTAAGTCAATAATGTCAGCTAAAGAGTTGCCATTAGGCCTCCCTAGATGTGAATTCTGACAACGTGTCGGCCCAGCATTTTTCTGAGACAGTCATCCAGGTGGCCACAGGTTGAAAGTGAAGAAATGAGGAGAAACGGGTTGGTCTTGCCAATTACAGGAATTTGAGGCCGAATCCACGACTTGGTTTTGATTAATCTAGACCATGGGACATGATCTTAAATGCACGTCTCTATACTAATCCTAAACTCTGAGGACTGGCCTAGCGAGGTTTGAGATTACTGAGAGATATCCACTCCCTGACTCTGAACCTGTGCCCTGCACCTCCAAAAGGATGTGACATCATCAGATAATATTATTGAGAACAAGCAACTTGGGTACTTAATGATCAGTATTAAGGAGGTCAACAAAAATAATGGCCATCAGATGTGAATGGCTCCTTTATACTTGCTACTTGAATGTGTTATTTAAAGCACGTTAGATTTTGGCAAAAAAAAAAAAAAGAAGTTTATATGAAGGTGTGGTTGAAAAAATTTTTCTTACAGATGATCCATATTATTATAACTAGATAAACATTTGGAACTTCAAACAGTTAAAATAACAATAAACCTCCCTTTTATACAGATATGCATTTCTTTACAGCCTAAAGGACAAAGTCACAAACTTAATTTTGCTCAAAGGCCTTAACAATATTATGAGGCAGAAAGGACAAAATTTTTCATGTCCAGCCTTGCTGAAAAGACATAGGTAATTCATGGCACTTTCCAAGGACAGGTTATAAAATTAGCACAGGTGTAAAAAAGTGTCAGTGATCTGGAAACCAAATATCTGGGCATTTCCTGTCAGCTTCATTTTGTAAACCCAAAAAAAAAAAAAATAGAGTATCTGATTCTTTCCTTTTACGTGAAAGGTGTGTGTGCGCGCGCATGTAGAACAATGCTTTGTAAACATAACCCTTATCGGTGGGCATAGAATTGAAAAATACCAACAATAACAATAACAGCAACGGCTTTAATCTGATATTTGAATGACTGCTTACAAAATGCTTACTCACTCACTACCTAACTCCAACTTCTCTTTCTTATCATGAAACAGGCAGGCATTACGATGCTCGCTTTACAGATAAGAAAAGTGAGATTCGGAAATTTTGTTTAGGATGTTGCAGCGAGTAAATTGCTGAGACTGCCTGAAATTCTGGAGGCTGGCTTTGTAACCCAATGACAGGACTGACACATCAAGAAAATTCCCCAGTTCTCCCAAATCGTGAGAACTTACCCCTCCTTTAAATAGTACTTATAGATGTCTGGCTGCATGACCATACGCCATTTTTATTAACAATGCAGCTATTTGCACATTTTACTTATATCATGGGTAAGAAACCATTGCTCTGCCCAGCATACAGCTTTCAGACATTGGATTCACCAGACCTATCTTTCATCAGCTTCAATTTGGTGTCTTGGTCTTGTGGGAGGGACAGTTAATGTTCATTAGGATCTGTGGTCTCTTCTTTGTGGTCTTTTGGCCAGGGCACAGGCTCTGCTACCTTGAAGTTCATGTCTGAGATCTAGCCAGGGGAGCCTGAGTGGAAATGGGGCCCACCATTTGCAACCTGAACCAATGAAGCAAGTTTCCCATTTGTAACCCTCACTCCTTTTCCCAGCCACCCACAGAATAGAGCAGACCTTAAGTACCTAGAGAGGGTTGAAGCCACAATAAGAAAGGGACCTGGGTCCCTGAATAACTGTGATGGGCAGAGTTTATTCCCCTCGCATCCTCCATCTACTCCTTGCTCCAATAGACCTGCGCTGGACTATATGATAGAAACAAAAAATAAACCCATATGATGGTAAAACACTGAGATTTAGGGGTTATTACAGCTGTTACGCTACCCAGAGTAATACAACCCTCCATTCTAAGAAGCTAATATCTACGAAGAACTAATATCCAATAACAGACTCCTAAACAGCATACATGGTAAAGAGATTTTAATAAGCTATTTCATATTGCTGATTCTGAGAAACATTTTTTTGTGTGTGGGGCAAAAAAAACCCACAATGCTACCCTTTCAAATAAAAACACAATCATGACTTTTATGATTAATCAATTTTTCTTATCACAGAAATCTTTAGGTCATGATAGATAAATTCTTTGAAGCACACATTGTAACACAAAACTAGTCTCAGATATTCAGAAGTATTAATAACCAAAGCATGGATGGACAAATCTAATTTAAGCTGATCCTGCTGAGTCATTCGAGATATCTATCTACCTCAAATGAACATAATCCATTAGCATCAAAATAACAAAGACCCCCAAGTGCAGATGGGTCTAGTTCTGTTCATGACTTTTATCAGCATGACATGTGGCTAATATTCATTTATCAAACAGTAAGGGCATTGTTTTGCACTCAAATAATTATCAGCTAATGAAGCTTTTTTAAAAAAGAATCTCATATCTAGACTGAATTATTCTTTCTCTGGTGCTTACCCTCATATTCCTAAATACTTAAAATGTTCCCATAGTAAATGAGGTCAGCTTATGTAAGCTCAAAAGCAATAGGATATTTTAGCCTCAGAGCACAATAGCAAGAATATTACAGCACATTCGTTCCATTCAGAAATTGAGTCTCATATTCATACTTGGCTACACGCCTTTCACAGTTACGTCTCCTGTGAAGATCCATCCTAGAAATACAGATCATCTCTAATGTTCTTTTACAATACAATGTGAAGAAGTCCCAACCATTCCGTTTGATAGAAGAGAAAACTGAGGGTCTCAGGGGGTAAAGCAGCTCACCTAAATCCACACAAGAGTCTATTCTTGGACTGAGGGAGACGTCTTCTGAATCTCTTTTTGGGGACTGCTCGTCCTTGAGCCGAGCCTTTTTATTCCCACCCTGTCCCATTCACAACTGAGATGAGAGAGGTCCTGATTTTAATTTGGAATACTTGCCACCCTAGGACACATGGTTTTCCAATTTGGAGGAAAAAAAAAAAAGATTTACTTTTTCTAGCACTTTTAATGCAATTGCTCTTGCATGCAAAACAAAGGGCACTGGGTTGCAGAAAATCCCTGAAAGTTCTCAGCAGGTGGAAGGCTCAGGGGTGGGGTGGGGGTATGATATGAGCACCCATTTCACAGAGGATTTGGAGAATGCACCTGTGTCTCATCTTCCGTTCCCTCCACATTATCTGGAGGACTTGGCTATGGAGGTTGTGTCTAGTGAAACTTTCAAAATAGCTTTGTGTTGTCTTATGATCGATACAGCAAAATATTTCAGAGACGAGTGACTTGCTGGAGAGTACCAGCCAGCTGAAATGAGGGAAACAGCCACACCTCCCCTGGACTATGGTGAGAGCAATGGCAGCATAGCCTGTGGTTACCTAACCAGGAATCCCCAGAGCAGAGATTTAAAGGAACTTCACTTACAAAGTTGCTGGTAAAAGTGTTAACAACCAGTACATTGGTATGTAACAGATGGAATAGAAAAGTTGAGAGATTTCACAAACAAATTCTCTTCTATTCCTCTGATATTATGATTCACGCATTTTCTTTCCAGAATGATTTTTTTTTCAGTCATACACATTTCCAGTATGATTTCATTGTATCTGAGAGGGGTGTATGTTCATATTTAGAAGAGTAGCCAGAAAGTCAAGAGACCTTTTATTTGGTGGTACCACAGATTAAAGGGCTACCATTTTTCAAGTCAAACGTAGGGACCTCTTTTCTGGAAACTCCCCCAAATGCGTGTTCCATGAATAGACAAAGGCTTCCTTGCACAGCACACCTATTCAACTGACAGGTACACTCAGCCAGCACTGGCCAAAAATGCTTCACGTTAGCTGTTTTTATAAATCATGTTTGTCAACAGATCGTAATACCACTTCGGCAAGATACAGCAGGTTTGCTTTCTCCTCACATAGTTCTGCCATTTTCTGAAATGCCCTCTGCTTTCTTTATGATGGAATTGGTCACGAATTGTCAGGGTTCTGGGAATAAACTTTCTTTTTCTTTCAATTACCAAAAAAAAAAAAAAATCACTTGCTTTGCCCTTTGGCTTGGGGTTCCCTCCCCCAGTCCCAGGGAGACAGTGCTCATAAAGAAGTAATTGCGGTTTGGAGAGGTGCGAAAAACTCTCTATTTAAAATTCCAAATAGTGCTTTGGCTCATCCACCTAGCTCTTGCAAGATTGATCATATGTGAAATTTGAATGTAGATTATAGTGTTTCAATTTAACAAGATTAAGGTGTGATTACATTGGTTATTTTGTAATTTCATACTTCTCCATTAAGGAAAGTCAGCATTTAAGATCACTCTCAGTCATTTTTAATAGCATGCTGAAGTGGAAAAAAAATACTTACCGTTTTAAGTTTCCAGCCACTTAACTTGCTTTAGTTGTTATTTTCTTATCAGTTATTTCTTAAAATATATCTCTCCTGTATCTTCTCCACAGCAATACAAATGAATGGCCACTTTACTTTCTTTTATTTCTACTTTATAATCTTGGTTTTTTTTGTTTGTGTTTTTTTGTTTGTTTGTTTGTTTTGTTTTTGAAAAATAAATCTGCCCAATACTCATTGTGAGGAAGAAGGTAGAAAGCATAAACTTTTTTTTCTTTAAATATTAGAATATTTAGTCTTCATTTGCTGGTAGACATTTCTATTTACCCACATTCTACGGAGGAGCAGGGCATAATTATATCAGGGACTGATTCCCACCCTGGCTTCTACTGAATACTGGAGTCCCATAAGATATTACTTTAATTGAAAGAAGTAAATCATGGCCAAACACTGGTGGGAAATGCTGCATACCATATCAGTTTCTTGGAGAGCCACATGCATATTTGCATATTAAAGTCTCTCGGATGTCCTGCAGGACAGAAATATGCTCCATTTTCTTTAAACAACTGTATCACATTCACAATTTATTTGAACATGCAGCCTTTCTTTATTCTTGGAACATTTATTAAGATTTATCGGACATTACTGTTCCAGAAACACAGTTTAGAAAATCTAATTATAGTTGAAAATACATGGGTTTTAGGGTGTGCTTACAAATCTCTAGCTTTGCTCCTTACTACCTGTGTGGCTTTGGACAAGTCACTTAACCTCTCTGAGCCTCATTTCAATGTTGCTTTCCAACCGGTATTTTCTGAGCATCTGTAGTATTCTATGCCCTCGGCTAACTAGGCACAGAGAACAATGCAGATGCAGTAAACAAAGCAAACACACCCCACAGTCAGGTAATTTCGGTCAGGTAGAAGAGATAAACTTTAAACAAATACCTGTATAATTAGAGTGTTGATAAGTGCCAGAAAGGAAAAAAAGTAAGTGGAGGAGATAATTGCAGGGAAAGGCTAATGGAGACTGAGTGGGCAAGGAAGTTCTCTGAGGAGATGACACTTATGTTGAGGCCTGAGAGAGACGTAGGATCCAGCCTAGCAAAATGTGGCAGTGACATGTTCTAGAGACAGGAAAAAGCAAATGAAAAGGCCCCAAGACCAGTCTTGCATGCTGACTTTCCATAAGAGAAAACATACAACTTAAAAACTACCAAGCTGTAGCCTCCTCATTCCTGGACGGGCGCATCGCATCTGAGGAGCAGCACGGAGGCCATTGGGGCTGCAGTGGGGGCAGGTGACAGCACTGACACATGCAGGCGGCAGACCTCCATCCCGCAGACCAGCACTCATACGGATGAGCCTGGGTTTCATGGCTAAGTGCAAACGATACGAGAGTGGTGCTGTCTGATTCCACTTTTTTAAAAGATCACACATAGAAAGTAGGAGAGTAGTTACAAGGTCACTTCCTGGTAAAAAAAAAAAAAAAGAGTTTCAGATTCCTCATCAGCAAAACCAGGGTATTAACTCTGAATTCATATTTCTGTAGGAAAGGCTGGAAACCTGCACGAGAAGAGCTTGGTATAGGAAAGACGCTAAACTAGAACTGCCGGCTCCCGGTTCTCTCCTGAGCAGTGGAGCCACCGACCTGCAGGCTCCCATCTGTCTGCACTGACCTCCCCTCTCCTGACCTTGCACATCCATCCAGCTTCCTGAATTATAACCTGCTGAGGATGTTTGTATTTCAAATGGGCCGCACTGAATAACTGCAGAGAGAGTGCCTTTCCTCTCTACTTCCCCTGTCCGGATAGTGGAAGAACGCACCGCCAAACTTTCCGGATGAATTCAGAATTCCATCATTAGCCAGGGTGTCATTACAGTCATGTTTGGGTTCAGATGTGCCTGTCTATCCACACAGACCCGAAATGTGGAGTGTGGGTGGGGCAGGGCTGGAAACGAACTGAATAATGACAAATCGCGTCGCAGCAAGACAACACCTGGCCATTTGGATGCTTTGCCTTTTTAAAAAGTCAAAAGTCATTGCTTTAACAACAAAGAAACAACCCCATTTCTTCAAGAAATAAATTGTATGGGAAATAAAAGATACAGGGGGAAATTGTGCATGAAGACACTTGAACATAGCCCCAAAACAGAAATATCTCAACCATGATACCTAGGAATGCATACCTGGGAGACAAAGAAAAGCAAGAAAGTGATAACATACAATTGGATCAGTGATTACTTTTTGAGGAATGGCAGAGGTTTGCTCTAGGATGTGACATGTACAGGACTCCTGGCAGGAGTGGGGAGGGTTGGCCATATTCTACTTCTCTACCTGAATGTTGGTTATAGGGTACTCCTTTGTAATGACTTACGAAGCTATGTATTTGTATTAGTCAGTTTTCTGAATCCGTGTTTTTCAAACAAAATGATTAACAAGTGAAGAAGAAACTAACAGCAAACATATAATACATTTTACATGTCAGTTATTTCAGTCAAGTCCATGACACAAATTTTCAAAGTCAAAAAAAAAGAATAGAGCTTGGGATTCACAAAATGACTTGATTTGTGCTGTTATGGGGGGAAAAATTACAAAATGAGACTAATGATAGTGTCACATTTTCTGCTAAATTTTTCTCTCCTTTCAAATTGTATATCATAAATGACTAATTAGACTGTTATTTCATTACAGGATTCAATTAATTTATATGTCACTTAGCTGCCCCCATATCTTGATAGTTTAAGACAAAAGTATAAATTACATGAGCAACAAGGAGGCATGCCTGTTGATAAAACTTTTAAGATAGATTATTTAAAAAAAATCTTACCTTCAAAACAAACTGGACAATTATTTTAATTTCTAAGTAGTAATTCCACAATGCAGTTGATGGGCTTTCATATGACAATAAATAATTAGCAACTACAGGTTTTCAGGTTCATACAGATATACAAATAGTTTCCTAAGCTGCCTTTTTCCATTTCAGACATAAAAAGGGAACATAAAGTTGAAAAGTCCTTAGTGATGGTAAAACCCCTCCTGTTGTAGAACATTTAAAGGTTCTTTCATCATGTCGTCTTTGGTTATTTGAGCACAAATTCTTTCAATACCCTCATGATATAAGATGGTAGAAAGTGGGACGTTTCATATTTAAAGTACTCTGAAAAATGTAAATCATTACCTGATAAGCAGGAAATGAGCTTGTTCTAAGTGAAGGGTTTATCAATCAGCAAACCATCCTCATTTCGCTTCTATTTACTCTGTATTGGTACCATGTCCTATCTTTGTGGCTTCAACAAGAAGAGGCCTTTTGAAACCAAAACACTGGAGAACAATAGCAGGACAGAAGGCATTCTTTGCACAAAGTAAATGGGACCACTGGGGCTACTATATGAGATATTTTTCCTACTGTAACAGATTGCCAAATTATCACAGCATCAACAGTATTTGAGTCTACAAAACATCCTTATTAACTCAGAATGCTAGGATATTATGAATCACACCGGCATGGAAACAAATGGCAATGCTTAGTTCATGAAAAAATATGTGGGTTTGCAGAAGTTGAAAATACCACAGTATTCATCTATAAACATCAGGTCGCCATAGTTTCCATTTCCTCTACCTTCTCTCCAGCTTTAACCCCACCAACCCTTAAAATACAACAATGGGTATGCAATTATATTAAATCCAGAGACACCCAGCGGTGCCAAATCTCACCATTTGGACTAAAAATTCTCATGTACCAAGCTATTTTTTAAACTGCGATTTTATTCTGGATAAGGGCTGGATGCAGCCAGGTGTATAACCAGAAAGGCATATTTTGCACTCTTTGACTTTCTCAGCATGTGCGAGCCACCTGGCCGGAAGTGCTCATTTGCATGCCAGCATCCATAATGCTCTTTTAGCCATCCTTAACTTCCCAGTAGTGGGGGGCCCCAATTTGGGACAATGTAGTGACAGGTTTGGATGCACCAGAAACTGAAGGGCTGCTCTGTGATTTGAAGATCAAGAAGAGCTTGATCTTAGGAGGAGTAATGACAAAAGAAAACCAAGAAAACTTTCACAGCTTTCATAGGAAGACTCCATGGGTTAATTTTCATTTCAGAATAACCATTTTGGGCAAACATTAAAAAAAAATTGCTTCTTTTCTTTTTTTCCATCCTGTGTAGCTTATGTGCCAACACTATAATATTTAAAAATTCCAGATGCAATTCAGTATTTGAAAGAGAAAAAAGGGAGGTGACCCGAACAGCCTTTGCCAGATGTCATTTCTATAATGGGCATCAGAGAACCAAGCCTGAAGCTTTATCTTCAGTGTAGGAGCAATATTTGTCCATACTACCAAAGGAGTGTAAAGCATGGGCCATCAATAGATGATTTTATTTGAAAAATCTCAGGTGTGTCCAAAACATGCACATTTTCCTCGGCAGGCACCTCCTTCAGAAATTTATAAATAGCCAGCAAAGTAATAAAGACACTTGTTATTTTGATTCCTTAGCAACTAGACAAAACCCACTTGTCCCATCACTTCATTTGCCCACTAACAAGGCATCTGAAACTCATAAAGTTAAAGTGCTTTGCGACAGCTCTACCCGGACAACTCAAGAGTGACAGTGGAAGCAGTTAGTGACATGCAGGGCCCAGGCGATCATTTAGAGGGAAAGAGAAGCCCTGTGCTGCTCAAACATATTGTCATTTTCCACACATGCTGCATGGCCACACATGTGCAGCAAAAGCCCTGTCGGTTTCCTGAGGCTCCTTGCTCTCACTCCAGGAGTCAATGGGCTGAAATGCAGATGAGTGACAGCCACAGTTACGGGGGATATACCTGAGCTGCTGTGATTGGATTTGACGTTTTATAATTCATTTGCAAGCTTCCGACCTTAATTGGGGAAATCCGGTGGTGCAGAACGCTGTCACGGCACCGGGGTGACGCGGGCAGCACAAGACCAATGCCGTGCTGCTTCTGGTCATTGCCAGGGTGCCAGAGCAGTGCAGCCCAAGGGCTGCTGTCATCATATTGAGCACAAGGTGCTCTGCAGGTTCCCTTCCAGAAAAGACTCAGTGCGATTTTAAAACTGCTGCCTCCTCTTCTTGAACTATCTTGGAGAACATTAGCACATTCGAGTTTCTGAGAATTCTTGATTCACAGGAGCTTGATGGGTTAATCTACTTTCTCAATATTATTTGACCTCGGAACTAGGGAGGGGGAGAAGGTACTTCTTATTACTAGCTTTTGACAGCAGTATCCCATAGAACAAGGTTTAGAAAAATTTGCTCCCATAAAGCATAAGTCACAGCAGGGCAAGTCCCTGAATAAGTGAACACTTTGATGTATCTCTTCCACTGGTCCTCTTGACAGAGCAAAATCTATATACATTTTAGTGAATCCTTAATGTGGGATCCAGAAAACGGACCTCTTTATACAACCAATTATGTCTTTACCACTTCATCAGCTGTATCAAAGAAGAATATGACAAAGCTTACTATCAAGGTGGTTATGATATAATTAGGTTCATCCAATAAGAAACCATGAAAGATTACCAGGGAATACCCATGACTTTTATGCTTTTCTAAGGCAAACAGGATTAGAATTATTTAATAAAAGCAGCTTCTATCTATTAAAAATAGCACTTTCTCTGTGACCAGCACTCTTCTAGTTACTTTATATGCAGCAATTCATTTGTACCTAAGGGCAAATGTACAAATTTGGTTCTCATTTTTCCCCATTTTCCAAACAAAGGAATTCAGGAACTGAGAAGTTAAGTGAATTGCAAAAGTTCACACACCTAGTAAATGACACAATGAAAACAAGAAAACACAGAACTATTTTGAACATGATTATTGATCAAATGAGTGATTAAAAATGCTTTATTCTGATAAATCAATGACAGAATCAGACAATGTTTTTTCCCAAAGAATAGAAGATTCCTAAACTAAAATATAGAATTTTCCTTAGGATTAAAACATGTGCAAATTGAAATCTATAATTAGGTTCAAACTGGTGTATGTGTTAAATTTTTAAAATGTGTATTTTCAATTAAAGACATATTGCAATCCTTTGTGTTTTGACAGGTTTCCTTCATTCCTATGCCCAGATTCGTGCCAAATTGGGGTAACTGAACAAGGCAATGGGGAGGTCGCGTCATTCTATGATTACCTGTGTGGTTCATGACCCACCAGTACACTACAAAGTGTACTATTTTCAGTCCATGGAAAATGCTCACAAGTTTTTAAACACACTCCAAACTAAGCCTGTCATTGGTCCAATCACCTCAATAAGCAGCATTTTCATATACACAACAAAGCCCTTTTCTTCCATTCCTATACACAAGAACAGGTCCGGGTGCCATCTTCATCATTTAGCTTTAAATCAGTTGAGTACTGGCAGGCCATGTCTGGCCTGGACAATATGAACGGAGATGACTCATCTCCAGAAGAATATCAAAGCTCAGTCTCATTTTACGCACAGACACCCTGTCCTCGTGCTTCACCAAGCAGAGAGCAGCTCTGATCGGTTCCATGTTGGTCTAGGTTTGGCAATATTATTAACTTAGAGGTGAAAACATAGATTTAAAGACAAGGAAAGATGAATATCAAAAAGTGTTATGACTTTCTGTCATGTTTCATAATTGCATTAATCGCCACAAAGTTACTTTTGCTTGTTTTCTAAATTTTTTTATAGATTGGGTAAAAGGGGTAAACATTTATTTAATTATCTAATAATCATCAAGAAAGAACACCCTTCCATCTTTGTTCTTAAACTCAAAATTGATATAGATTTGATCAATTAAAAAAATAACTATATCACAACTAAAAGTTATATTCATTTATTGTGATGTCCAGATTATTTAAAGTAATTACTGTCCCAGTGCAGCCAAGTTACTAAATGGTCCCAAGAGAAAGCAAACTCATTTTGGGTGACTAAGATGCATTTCTTTCAGGACTCTTTCAGATGTATCTGGAAACACCTAACACATATGTCCTTACCATGGACTATGTTTGAGAGGCTTCCCTTCAGCTAAACACTATAAAACAGCTGCAAAACTGTGGGACTAGATTAAAATTGTACCCGTTTTGAACCCATAAAACTGAATGTTGACTGAATTCCCAAGTTGAGAGGCAAGAAACTCTGCTCCCTCCCAGCTTTCATATTATGTTACATGACATCTTTCATACAAGAGATCTCAGGACGAATCCACAAGCGGATCTGAGCCACGTGTGTATGTGTACATAAAGTTATTATGATAATGACATTTGAATCTCAGTTATGCTGCCAGCCAAGCCTATACTTTCCAGTTCCTAAAAATGAATAAACGTGGTAATAAAATGTCTGCCCCGTTCCACGTAAGTTTCCTCACGAAGAAAAAGAAATAGGGTGCCCGGTACATAAATAAGTAGAAGAAATCACAACAGCTTGAAAGCACGTAGAGTGCCTTGCCTTTCCAATGCGATTATTTCCCTGACAAAAAGTAGCAAATGCTGTACACAAGTGCCTCTGCCAATGGCTCCAAATTGAGCCCCACACACTACACTGACTTAACTATTAGGCATCTAAATGGAGCATGTGAAAAAGCCATAGTGTGTGCCATGCCTGGGTGGGCATGGCGCCTTTCTCTTTTACTCGGAGCTGCTGAATATAAAGAGAGTCAACAGGGATTTATTGACCTCCCGCAGAGTGGAAAACCACATATTACCAGAGGGTTTAAGGTACATTTTTAAAGAAGAAGAAAAGAGCTGTTTTTTTCCAGCTGTAAACATGTAGGGTTCCAACCTCCAAATTATCCTCAGAAGTCATAAATGCTAAAAGTTGATGTGCTATTGTGATACACTAAGACATATGGATCTGGCCTTAGTCTTTGCTTGCTGGCACACAGCTTCAAACCCTGGGAATTTCCAAGGGTAAGAGGAGCATCCGTCGTTTGCTGTTTATCAAGAGCCCCTTTCAACCACACCTGAGCTTATGTTCATGAGGTGCCTTCTGGGACATCCTTGAGGTTGGGGAGGGGGTGGCTGGTTGCCACAGGAACCAACCATCGAATTAGAGGATTGGAACCTTCAGCCCCACCCCCAGATCTCAAGTCAGGAGAGGATCTGGAGCTTGAGTTCAAACACAAATGGCAAATGATTTACTCGATCATGCCTTTTTAACGAAATCTCCATAAAAACCGTTAAGGACAGGGTTTGGAGAGCTTCCAGGCTGAACACACTGTGGTGCTGGGAGGGTAACCCACCTGGAGAGGGCATGAAAGCTCTACAATCCTTTTCCATATATCTTGTCCTTTCATCTTCCATTTGGCTCTTCTTGAGTTGTATCTTTGATAATAAACCAGTGATAGTAGGTAAACTGTTTTCCTGAGCTGTGTGAGATGTTCTAGCAAAATCTGGATCCCAAGGAGGGGTTTGTACAAACCTCCTGATTAATAGCTTGTCAGTCCGAAGTTCAGAAAGCCCCAGGAACTGCCAGTGGCATCTGAGTGTGAGACAGTCTTAGGGGGCGGAGCCTTTAACCTGTGGGGTCTGTGCTAACTCCAGGTGGTTAGTGTCAGAATTGAATTAAATTGTAAGACACCCAGTTGGTGTCCACAGAGAACTGGAGAACTGGCTGGTGTGTAAAATCTACACCTTTGGTGTCAGAAGTGTTGCATAGGTGGAAAAAAAAATCTTACGAGTTGAAGAGCATTACATGGTCAGCTCCTTATTTGTCCATCAGTATGCCTCACTTTACTCAATGGGACCTTGCTGAAAGAGAGCATGTGATAAAACTTCCCCAAATGAAAAATAAAATAACGTTTCAGAAGTTCCCTCACTTTTCATTTTTAATTGCTGTCTACTTGGCAGAGATTCCCAAGATATCTTGATTATTCTCTGTCCTCCCAATGTGCTTCCTAGAAATAAAGGATTTACCGATATTTAGTAATCCTGACTAGAGGAGAGGTTTAATAAAACTTAATTTAAGTCCATAGATTTAGTAAGATAAACCAGGAGAAACTCCATGGGTATCTGTGTTGCAGTCCTGGTTCAGCTACCTGATATACCTGAGTTACTCTGAAGCAAGTTTTGGGGAAGATTATCACCACCCTTCTGATATTGTTGTGATGCTTACAGTAAATAAGGTACTTGACTGGCCAGGCTCACCCCATTGTTTTCTTAAAAAAAAAAATTAATCATACTATATTGGCTTACTCTATTAAACACAACTAAGCTTTTGCCTTATCCAGGCTTCAAAATAAAATTCTATGAGACTGGAATCTAAACTACCTGGGTTAGAATTTCAACTAAACTTCATATAAGATTTTATGAATATAAAATTCTATATGTCTCAGTTTCCTCATCTACAAAAGACAGAAACTATATTTAATTGGGCTGTTATGAGAATTCAATGAGTGATTCTATAAAGCACTTAGAATAGTTGCTGGCATAGTAATCCCTAGGTAAGTATTAGATATTATTAAGAGAGAATGAAGAAGTCAATTCATAACAACTTTCAATTCTAGGACCAGAACTCTGTTCTGACCCTTAAGATGTGTTTTGAAAACAAGATAAGCTAATTAAATTTAATTGACACCAAGCTTAAATATTAAGCTTGCCACACAGCAATAATTCTTTTTTTTTCCCCTATAATGACAATTTTGTTTTCTGAACTCTCTGAAGTAAGACTGTAACAATCCTAATTCAAGCAGAAACGAAGACTTCACCATGAGTTCAACAATATAGGTGACCATTAACATGCATTGCCATTTTATGTCGACAGCTGCCTAAGGAAAGAGGCAACAACCATAATCAAATAAGCAGGAGACGGCATAGACAGGAGGAAATGAAATAGTGTCTTTTCTAAACATACTCATAATCACACCTATAGTAAATTTTCTAAATGATCTATCGTTCCCTCCCTTTTCTAACTTATGATGGTCCTGCAGTGAAGACTTCTTTTTGATAGTCACTGAACAGTTTCCTTTGAGTTTTTTCCTTTTTCCTTTCATTATTCTTTCTTTCCTTCTTTCCTCCTTCCCCACTCCCTTTCTTTTTTTCTTCCCTTCCTTCCACGCAGCATTGACAATAGTTCCCTGTGTGCCACGCATTCCGGCATTCCGTTAGGCACTGGGGCTGTGGTGGGAATAACACCTTCCTTCCTTGAAAGCACTTCACAAATCTACTTGAAGAGGCTGACACAGAAGCAGGTCATCACAGTCAATGCAATTTGTACAATGGTCACAGGTGGAAGGGAAACCGTCTAAGGGCAGCCTGAGTAATGTTGGGAGAGGACCTAAGGAATGTCTTCTGAAAGAGGAATTGAATGGAGTCTTCAAGAATTCGTAGAAATTGGCTTGTGGGAACAGGAGAAAAGGAATCGAGGAACCAGGAAAGGCAGTCCATGCGGAGGGGCAGCCTGACAGGGGCAGGGGCCTCAGAGGCCCTGTGATCGCTGTAGGGGACGACGATCAGGTCTATGTTGTAGGACTGACCAGGAGAACATTCTGAGATGCCGTAAATTAAACAACAGCAGGCTGGAGGGAGGAAGGAAGGGGCAAGGCAGGTCGATTAGCTACCAGCTGCAGGCTTAAACCCAAGGACTGGTAACATTCCTGCATGCATGTGGAGACTGGTTTATTGGTCGAGTGACTATTTTCCAAGATTTTCTAGAGAGAAGAGCTGAATGGCCAACCATCAGGTGCCACTGCATCTTGCTTGTACATGACCTTGACAGACTTCCATTGCCCACAATCAACCCAAAGGAGCAAATGCTTCTTCCTTACCGGCAATGCACCTACTCCAGAACCATCCCTGCATCACCTTTCTCACCACCTATCTATACTATAGCCAATGTAAATTATTTGAAACAACTTATGTCTTTCTCCCCCAAACTTAATGTATAAAAGAGCCCTGTCAGCTCCAGGATGGCAGACATGTTTGTCTTCCCCAACTAGCCCTGCTGCTGGTGGTGTCGACTGCAAACCCCAGGACCTAGTTGTTTTCCTGGCTAGCGTATGGCTCAATAAACCCTTTCTTTCATAAAAGCTTCAGCTGTAAAGGTTATTGTATAATAGGACCATCTACGCTCTGCATTTGCCCAAGGTTTTAGGCAACATTCATTGTTCTTTAAAATACCCCACAAAATATAAATGTAGATGCAGAATTGACATAGCATTTTTGAATGTGTACATTTTTCAACATTAGGTCGTTTTTCTGGCTAAAAATTTCACTAGATGAATAATGACTGAAACCTAATTTGTGCCCAACTGTCCTGGACTCTAGATACAGGAGTAAAGTGGACAGGCCTCATAATACATATTATCTATCAGAGGAGAGGGAAAATAAATAGATACAACTCAATGGCCTAAAATTAAAATATTCATTTTTTATTGAAATAGTGAACTAGTTCTAACTTAAACTATAAAGGGACATTAGTGAACTAGTTTACTATTTATCAGGGACTGAGTTCCTTCCTATGCTGAGTCAGTTTTATTAAGAGATTTTAGTTCATTTTTTTTTCATTCGATTCACATATTTATTGAGCACTTACTATGGTACAGAATACCAAATTAACTCAGTTGCTTGGAATGCATTCGCACACAAAATGGACAAAGAAAACTTTTGGTTTCCTCTTCCCCCACTTCCATTTCTCTGAATACTAGCAGTAGGAAAACAATCCTTGATTCCTTTCTCATCACAAACATTTCATGAATCTTTCTGAGAATATACTTGAATATCAGGAAAATGATGGACTAGAAAGCAAGAATTGCAGCAGCCTGGCACATTCACAATTCTTTCTCTTAACTAAAATCCACAAATGTTTACATTTATAAAAATGCTTCATTTAAACTATCAAAATGAAAAAAAAATACACCAAGGTGTATATGTAAACACTGGTAGCCCAATGGCATTTTTAAAGAAATATATAAACCCACTGTGGGATTCTTAATGGACCCAGAAGTCATGAAACCACATTAAGAAACGTCATGCCAACCACAAGTTATCTAATATTTCAAAGATAACAACATCCTGTCATGTTGCACAATAATTTTCAGGCAGATTGAACATGGTCGTGCAATTTTCATAAGGAAACAAAAAGTCTGCACATTTTTGTGATTTTTCTTTTTTGACACATTAATTGCTCTTCCATACACAAGGAGAACAGAAGCCGCAGCCTGCCGTATTTATTCACTGAAGGGTGAGCCACAGGGGTTGTGGAACATTCCTTCTCCAACACTAGCCAAATTATCTCAGTGCCCAACTTGTAAGAGGCTGCAATAATACTCAATCATTTCAGAGTTCTGGTCGGGTTATGCATCATTTCAATGGCACGATGGCAGACTGTGATCATCTCCATGTTTTAGCAACCTAGAGATAAGTAGCAGGCATGGGGAGTCATTTTCCTACATCCTCATTCTGCAGGGACACCTTACAGAGATAGGCAGAAATCAGTCTTTCCTGGCATGGAAGGCTCGTTGACCCCAAGAGTAAGAAGGCTCGTCTATAGCTGGAGGGTCATCAGTGAAGGAATCATGGCTTTTGGTGTTCACTTTAAGCAACAACCCAAAGGAGAGAGCAGTTAGTTACTATAACTGATAGTGTGTTATCTAGTAAAAATACATCCGGGAACAAGGGAACGTCACTAAAACAGACTGGAAGTTCTATCAGGGCAGGAATCATGGCAGTTGCATTTACTAATTTGTATATTCAGCACCTGGCACAGTACTAGAAACTTGTAGTGTTTAATAAATATCATTTCAACAAATGACGGGTGCATCAATGCATGAAAAAACGATGCGTATCTTAGAAATGTTCAATAGTGTGCGTTACTGTTAACTTTGCTCATGTAAAATATTCCCATCCGTCAGGATATTTGGCCACTAAAATACATCTTAAAAAAATAAGAATTTTTACTTGTCATCACAATGTATTTGTATGCACTGAGCAGCTACTGCTTAACGACTTGAATAAAAAAGACATTCAGCATGTTTATGCCAATTCAACTGCCATCAACATCCCAATACCCACAAAAAATCATCATCAGAGATAATCAGTTCTTTTGGTAAAGGCACAAAGCAGTTTGGAAAAACTTAATTGAAAACTGGACACAACTGGATGATGATTGATGATGAATGTGTTGGTGATGAATTAATTTATTTCTTAATGAGCAGGCTCAGATCCTTCATTTCCTCTAAGAGATTAGCATATTTAAATACAATGTTATGTTTCCCTATAAGACCTAATCTTTTAAGCACTATGCCTAGTTCAAAGACTATTTTAATAAAAGAGAAAAGGATAAAAATAATTCTGTGTACAACTAAAACTGTGGACGCACGTTTTAGGAAAAGGTATGTCTGTAAATATGTCTATATTTGAAATACAGATGTTATGCTTAGGACCCATCAAACCAATACTAAGTCAAAAACTCAAATTCAAATGATCTATCACTGAAAATGGGTTCGTCCAGTCTTTATGATGCACAAATATACCATCTAGTGTCCTGAAAAT
Source organism: Hipposideros armiger (assembly GCF_001890085.2). NCBI lineage: Eukaryota > Metazoa > Chordata > Mammalia > Chiroptera > Hipposideridae > Hipposideros > Hipposideros armiger. The sequence goes on along the minus strand of NW_017731375.1, from coordinate 1,532,101 downwards.
AATGTCCTATATTTTACATTAAATCATGACTATTCCAGTATTCTGTTCATCTCTTCCTTGTGTGGGCCTTTAAAAAAAAACAAAAAAAAAACCCCAAAACTTTCATTTCATTTATTTTAGTTTTAATTACTTGGCTTTTCTTCAGTGTTCTTTTGAGGTATCTTAAAAAGCAGAGATGAGGGATTTGATTTAAAATCAGTGTGTCACAAGAGGATGTCAGGGCATAAAAAAGTCACTTCCCTGGAATGGCATTCCAGTCCATTTTCAGGCTCAAGGTAGTCAAGCTGGACTCGACTGACATTTATTTCTCTATCATCTGCTCTGGTAAATATGGATTTTATTGGGATTGTTCCATTCATTCAATTATAAGCACTTTACAGGGAGAGGCCATGTCTTGTCTTTCATTTCGTATCTACCTCCCACAGTCCTTGGAAAACTGACCATAGTGGGCTCAGAATGAAAGCTCTTCTCAAACTGTTAAAAATCAAACCTGTATTACACAGAAGCCACGACACTAAAGATATCAACAGATCTCCCAAGTCTGGACAGAAAAGAATATTGAACTAGAACTTTCTCCAGGGATCTCATCAACTCACTTGGGGCATTAAGAGATCACCTGGGGCAATATGAATTTGCTCTTAGTTAATGAAATTTCTGACCAATCAGAATTCCTGTTGCCTTCCCATTTCAGATAGCAAAGCTTTCATTGTAATAGTGGCATTCATAACAAGACAAGTTAGCCCAAATTGTCAGCTCCATAAATAATTGGGTCCCGGAAGGACTGGCAGAGAGCTTTGGTGATATATAGCTACCAAGTGTACTGACAAATTGTGATCAGGCTGCTTTTGTTCGAAAAGCAGCCCGTCTCAATATAAACTCAGAATGGCAGGGGACTTGTGAAGCATAAAGCAGTCCAATAAAAGATGCTCCCATCTGTCCCAGGGAGTTCCACCCCAGGACAGAGTTCACCAGATAATAATAATAATAATGAGAGCAATAATGTGAATAATGACATCATCATAATAATAGGTGAACAAGCTGTAAAGAGTAAATTGTCAACTCAGCCGCGCTGAAGAGGGACTTTGACTGTCTTCCCAGAAGATAGCAAATCAAATTCAAATGGCAATTGTTCTAAAGAGGGGCAGAATCAGTCAGGATTTTCTGTCCCACTGGCATCCTGCGACACATGGCAGCTGGGTGACAGCAAGAATTTGTCAAAAATGACTAGTGTACTTGACCTAATATTGTGCAGTGCAGTGAGAAAATGTCCTAGTTCATAATAAGACTAATGAAATGAGCACGTCTTAAATCTCTTACATGCTTTAATACTTCTTCAAGTATGAACAGAAGGAACAGAAAATAAGAGACTAGCTCTTTCTATTGACCAGTACTTGGCCTGATTGTCCCTTTGAAATGTTCCATTCCTTCTACATTTACTGGTTAGAGGTTGGGTAAGAATTAAATTTGTGGAACACCTACTATGCAGTACCTGTTGCTTTTCATACATTATTCGTGGAGTTGGCAATATTATCTGGGCTTCTTGTGTGAAAAAAAAAAGAGTTAATATCTTTCCCAAAGATATGTGGCTAGCAACTGACAAAATATAAATCACATCTCAATCCAGTTCCCTCCAAAGTTTCAACCCTAAGGTAGGCGGACCAATGGCCTCCCAGGATGTCCGTGTCTGAATCCTCTGGGCTGCGAATATACCACCTGACATGGTAAAAGGGGCTCTGCAGATGTGATTAAGTGAAGGCTCTTGAGATAGGAGAGTATCATGGATTATCAAGGTAGGCTCAATGTCACAAGGACCCTTACAAGAGAAAGGCAGAGCAAGGTTCTAGAGCAGCGGTTCTCAACTTTTCTAATGCCGCGACCCCTTAATACAGTTCCTCATGTTGTGGTGACCCCCAACCATAAAATTATTTTCGTTGCTACTCTATAACTGTACTTTTGCTACTGTTATGAATCGTAATGTAAGTATCTTTTTGTTTTCTGATGGTCTTAGGCGACCCCTGTGAAAGGGTCATTCGACCCCCAAAGGGGTAGCGACCCACAGGTTGCGAACTGCTGGACTATGGAATTCGAGGCACTGTCATGGGAATGTTACCTATTTAGAAAAACATGGCCAGTACATAACACTACCCAATAAAATGAGAAAAACCAAAAGAGAATCCTAGAGAAAAGAAACTGTCTACCCTTTTCAGGTTTAGCTTATTGGAAATAGAGAAGATGAAGAGGGGCCAGAACGAAGCACCCAGGTTCCCTTCTGAGACGATAGTTCACCTAATCTAAACTTCTCAAACACCTGAAATGCGCACACCATGTTTCCACTCCCCTTGCCCAACCTGTGTGGTGGCACTTTTCTCCTTCGATGCGTGCTAGTAGGAAGCATACACGCGGACGCACTCAAAGAGTAGAGACAGCCTCCCAGAAGCTCACACACAAATGCGAACTGCTGTCACCACCAGCGTAGTCACTGCCATTTAAAACACTTTTGTTTTTTTTTTGTTGTTTTTTTCAAAATTAAAAATATTTAATGAGATGTTTACGTCACACCCATTTGGGGAAACTAAGCTTTTATTTTAAGTGTGAATAATACAGCTGCTTGGGTTTTAAAATTCCCTTCATTTCAATGTGAATACAGCACAGCTGCCTTGATGAGTGATCAGAGAACAGTGGCAGTGCCATTGGTCCAAAGTTGGAATATGTAATGATGCGTCTCATCTTCCATGGCTTCTTTGTAAAAATAGTGCCCGTTGTCCAGCACTGCATTGTTCCGCGAAGGTGTCGGTCCGCTGGGGCTCGTCTGCATAAGCCGGGTGAAGCGGAGCGTCTGCGAAATGTTGAATATAGAGGTGGATATATTTAGCTCTTTAAAAAAGCACAGTGGTCATCCATCCTCGCATGGCTTTGTCGGAATTGGCATAGTTAGCATCAGCTGCACAAGTTACTCTTGCATGATGTAAAGCCCCCATCATCTGACATTTTGTTCTAAAAACTATTTTCAAAATGTCAGCAAGTCTCCAGACTTCCACTCAGTGGAGAAGGCCTACTCAAAATCTGCTACTAGCAACCACCTCGCGTTTGGTGTGGTTTTTCCTCACTTGGTGAATATTCATACAGGAAGGAGTTCACTGTTAAGATACCCAACGAAGTGGAAAAAGAAAAAAAAATTTCTTCCTTATAACCCCCACCCTATCTGAGATGCCGATCTGCAGTTCCAGAAAACATCATTCACAAAGGAAAAATCAGACGGAAGGAAATTGGAATCCAGGAGATAAAATACAGGCGTTTCAGCAAATGGCAGGAAAGCACAGAAACCCCACGAATGATCTTCCACTACTGCTAATTTTGAGTTCCAGGTAAAAAAGCAAACACAATTAAGAAAATCCATAAATTGTGTTTCTATTTGCATTGCTGCCAAGCAAACGCTTTTATAGCTATTGTCTCGGTTACACGTCTCCACAGTCATCGCTAAGCCTCATCCTGCTCACCAGTAAATAGAAGTTCACTCCGGTGTCACGGGGCCGCGCTAGTTTGGGCCGCCCTAGCTCCCGATCTGAGGCTAGTCAATGCAGATAAAACTAAAGCTGACGGCGAGCACGCCGGTAGCGTGCTTAAGGGAACTAGTCTCCGGGCCTCTGCCACGGGACAGCCAAAGGTCACACACTTGACATCATGCACTGTAGGCACTAAAGCAGGATTCTGGGCCACTATGGGACGCAGCTCTTCCACCGATGCCACAGGGCTCCTAAAAGTTCCTTCACTCCTCTGGAGGACTTAAAGCAACGTGGGTCCCTCAAATGTACTAGCTTAAAAATATGGATAAAAGTTAAGAGCTAGCCACTTAGAAAGTGGCAGGATATTCAATACGGTAGAGCAGCAGTTCTCAGGATAGTGGGTGACAAATCCTAATGACGTGGAAAGCATGAATGTGGAGAGGGAATAAAAGCCATTATCTTAACAGAGCAGTGAGGTTATATACATGGATAGGCGGTATGTCTCTGGGCAGGGGTGACGACAGCTTGCTGGGCAAGGTGCAAGAGGCCTTCCCGAAAAAAAGCCCTAACGAGCTTAGAATACATGGGGGAAATCTTATACGAACACATGTACCTCCACACCCACAGCAACACACTTTCAGCGTTTTCAGTTTTTCATCACTAACTCGCCTCGTGTATTTCAGATGTGCTAGCATGGAAGCAAGTGGAGGCAACGTTATATTGCTTCCTTTTTCCCCCCAGTTTGCCACTTCATGAAGATATTTTCACTGCTTGTCATTGATCATGACTGCACACCAGTGACGACTCCTCATTAAAAACTTGGCACTAAGACACAAACAATTATTGACACAATTAAGCTTTGACACTGTGCCCATCAAATTCCTTTTGTCCTTGTATGTATCAGTCCCATATTATTCTTTTTTTTAAAAGAGAAAAGAAAATTATCTGTTTTAATCAGAGCTAAAGTCTCTCACGTTTGTTCATAGTATAAATATAAAGAAAGGCTGAATTACCAAAAATAGCCAGTGCTCTATCCAGGGTATCATTAGCATTCGTAAAGGGGAAATGAAAAAGCAGTATTCAGACACTGACGGACAGACATCTAACACAATAAAAAAGAATAATTCAGCACGAGAGTCTCCCAATAAGAGAAGCCTGTCATTGCCAAATCACTGCATATGCAGTGTGGTGATGGTTATTTAAACAATCTATATGTCTGTATGAGCGTATAACCGAATACATTATCCCACAACCTGTTTAATTTCATTTCCCAACTTCTTAAAGTTGACAGTTATGTGTTTGCTAATATAGTCAGTGCATAATTCACTCTGGTCAGTATGAATATTTAACAAATGTTGCAAAAGAATGATAGCCATTTTCCTTTCTGAACTAAAAAAAAATGTAAAGCCCTATGCAATCACTCTCATCAAGAAAGATAATACCATCTACTCTCTTCCAAATATAGTTTAGGCCACATCTGCTACGAGAGAGCTTGAAATATTATCAGAGAAATGTTTGGATAATTAGCAATTAATTTCCATTGACTAATCTACAATAAAAATAGAGCTGTGTATGCATGAAGCAGTGTGTGGTCTCCCGTCCGTCTCGATCACATTTCCACACGGGGGCAATCTGGTTGATACAAATTCCAAAGGCAGGCTGAATCAACTGAATGGAAAAATCTACAAAGGACAATACGTGAAAACTGAAGGAGGCAGGAAATGGAATAGGTGTTCCAATGGAAACATGGAAAGTGTTACCTCTGCCAAGCTCTGTATCCCAGCCCTGGCCCTGCGCCCTCTACAATCTGCCTGGTTTTAATGGTGATCGTAGGCTATAGCTTGCATATGAATTTTAAGTGTTTGTCTCTCTATTCTTGAGCCACTGATAAGTATTTTAAAAGAATTCCCATTGCCCATATATATCCTTTTCCCATCTGGTGTCACTGTTCCCATCAGTCACCTGATTCCTGAAGAATCAGCAAGCAGACCCTGAGACAGTCCTTCTTATTTACAATATCCTAGTAGCCATTCTGTCACCATGCATATAGCATCCCCCACATTACACCAGGTACTATAAAAGATGTGTTATTTTTTAATTATAAGACTACTAAATATTCTGCAACTAATACTATTCAGTACTATATGTTCAGGTAAAATCTTAGAATTTATTAATATCCGAGCTTCTAGAAACATAAAGCTACCTATGGGAATCATGGTTGTAAAGGGCTGAGGACTGAAGAAAGCAAATAATCAGTTAGTTAATAGTGGTCAGATATTGTGTGCTAGTGTGTGTGTCAAATGTCAAATAAGCATTGGAAGTAGCATTGTTTTTAATTTAGAATTTTGCCACTTTTTAGCTGAGAAACTTAAGGTGAGTCGTTTGGCCCCTATAAAATGTCTCATCAGCTGTAGGAATGAGTGAAATCTTTTTCATGATGCTAATGTTAGAATAAAATGGAGAGATGTATGTTAAAGTGACTAGCGTCTTTCTCTAACCAATAATAGCAATACAGTACCAACTGGCATAAAAGCAAGTAACGCATATCTGAGGTCTTTACTCCCCCTGGCTTTGACTTCCAGTTTTATGTACATTTTGCTTGTCCTAAAACATTTTTTTTTCATCTTCATATCCTCTATTGGGTATGTTCATTTTGCCAGTTGCATTACATCTTTTGTGGATCTGTAAGGAATAAATTATATGATGTAGCCTTCCATATGTATTTGAATTACACAGAGCATTGCAATAAAATATCTGTATGATAAATTAATACACGCCATTAATTGGTGATTGACTTTACTCAGTGTTTCATATGTGTGTGTATGTGAGTGTGTGTGTGTGTGTGTGTGTGTTCATTTCATATACATATCTGTATCAGAAAGCCTCCTCGAATTTCTCTTAACAAGATCACTACAGATAAACAAGGAAAGGCATACATACATCCAGATGTTTATAAATTTGTTTGAAGTTCAGAGCTTTATCCCTTAAACTTGTTTTGATATTTGGTTATATGCCCAACACGTACATCTATGCATCATACAATTTGAGGTACACAGATCTTAAAAAAACAAAAAAAAAACAGATTTTCACACACAAAAAACACATTCTATAAACGCTTCTTTCAAAATAACTATGATATAGGAAAATTATCCATTTTAATTCTTATTGCCTTTGCCTGTATATCAAATGAGGAAATGCTGACACTTAAAGACAGAGTGCATAAAGCAGAAGATATATATAAAAAAATGTACAAAATGTATTATTGAAATTTAGCCACGAACGTACAACTGGATTGGTCCTGTGCAGGAAGTCCTACTCCCCTGGTATCACTTTATTGCGACAGCTACGGTGACTGAGAAAGCAGCACCTGGATCTTTTCATTGTCTGGGTCTTGCAGCCCACCATTATACTATGTCTTTCAGGGATGAGAACAAGGAAGGAATGATCATAACTAGGACTTACATTAGCATATAAATGAACAGTATTCAAAACACAATCACACTGAGTATCTTTTCTGACCTCCCCAGCAATCACAAGATCAGCGAAACCATTGTCATCGCTATACCCATCTTATAGATGAAAAAACTGAGGCTTGGTAAAGTGTAATGCCTTGCTGAGAGCAGTTTCTAAGTAGCAGATCAATTTATGGCATCAGTCTATTACTACTTCTAGGTTCTGGCAACCAACCACATTGCTTTTTACATAAACGCCCAGTCATTTCTACGAAGTCACTGAATTCCCTGTGCATCCCTCCAATGCTGGGTCACTCCTGGGCTTTCGTAAGAAACTTGTTCAGAGTCAATTTAAAAAAAAAAACAAAACTCATTTATTTTTTCATTATACTTTAAGTGCTTTATCTTGCACTTAGAAAAGCAAGAGATGTCATTTTACATACAGCTAGATGCCTGTTTAATTCTTTTTTAGGTAAACACTTCTCTGATTCTTTTCTGAATCTTTGAAAGCAAACAAACATCAGAGATCTGAGCCGCCGGTAATGAGGCAGACACTGGCTGCTTCTCTATGCCTAACTTTCAAGCAACATTGGCTAAATCAGCTCATAATCTTACCCTGGAACTAGTTACGCCAGAATTGATAATATAAATATTTTAAGCCGTTAATATAGATAGATTTTTATTTTCTTGACTCTTACCCTTAGAAAATGGATTAGATGAATTTTCTGGTCAGTTTGCTACCCCATCAAGAACGCAATGGCGTCCAATTTTGAAATGTGAAAATGGCTGATTGGTCTTTAATGAAAGATTCTAATTTATACCAGTTTCTTTGAAAACACATGACTAGTTTCTGTTAATAGCCTAAATGATCACAGTTCCACCAATTAAAGTTAACAAGCCAGTAGCCAGTACAGCTCGCATCAAGAAACAAATATATATTACTCACAATTATAAATCTGCGCTCAGAAAGGAGACGTGAAGGAATCAATATAAGCCACATTTTCCCCCCTCATTTTCCCCTACCCTAGATATATTCTAAACCAGATTAAGGACATCAGTACGGCTACACAGAATACCCATGGCTGGAGTCACCTTTCAAGCTCTATCACTAATGGGGAATCTGAGACACCTGGGGAGACTCCTGAATTTAGAATTGGCACATGTTCTATTTCTTCACTAGTCCTCCCTGAGTGTGGCCCATGACAGCCAGGAAAGAGTTCACACATTTCCCCCCACCCCCAATTTTTATATTGATGAATTCACCTTTTATTTATGGCAAATGATAGCAGTCTTCTACTTACAGTCCTGATATAAAATTTTCTTTTAAAAGTATTTTAAGGGCCGGCCGAGTGGCGCGATGGTTAAGAACTCGCTTGGGATGCCAGAGGGCCCCGGTTCGGATCCCACATATGAGGGCCAGTGACACT
>NW_017731375.1:1470701-1523524 GCF_001890085.2 Hipposideros armiger | reverse complement strand
AATGATGGTGCCAACTTGGGCCAGTGAAGCAGCGTCCTCCACAACTAGATTGAAGAACAAAACGACAGCAACTTGTCTGTTCCCCTTTCCCCAATTCCCTAGCACTGTTCCCATCCCCACAATTCCCCAATAAAAATCTTTAAAAAAAAAAAAGTATTTTAACAAACAAAAAAGTCATTCCTGTTGTAGTAAAAATATTCAGAGATGTTGAAAAGCTAGGGGTGGAGCGATCAAAGTTAGTTAATACACACAGAAAAGGACTGAGAAGGTTGGTGTTGTGGACTGAATTGTGTCACCCTCCTCCCCTGAAATTCATGTATTAATGCCCCTCCCCCCAATTTGATGGTATTTGGAGGTTGGCCTTTGGGAGGTAATTAGGTTTAGAGAAGATCATGAGGCTAGGACCCTCATGATGGGATTAGTGTCTTTATAAGAGGAAGAGAGAGGTTGGTTTTTATCTACCAACTGAAGACACACAAAAGGCAGCCATCTGCAAAACAGAAAGAGAGCCCTCATCAAAAACCAAATTCGCTAGCACCTTGATCATGGATTCCCTGGCCTCTAAAACTGTGAGAAATAAATATCTGTTAACGGAGTCTGTGATATTTTGTTATAACAGCCAAGAAGACTCATACAGTCAGAATTTAGAGAAACGTAGTAAGTATCCAATACCCTGGGATGAAAGATACAATATGAAAAAATAACTTCTGCCCACACTGAGATTGGGGTGAACCATGAATTCAACCGGAATTTGATTCAATGGAAGCAGAAGACCCCTCTGAGGCTACGATGAGTATGTACCTCTCCAGGGTCATCTTAGGAGCAGAAACCCTTCCCCATTCTAATAATATTACAATGAAAAGAAAACCACAAAAAACACAACATGTAAATGAAGAAGAAAAAAAAAGGTGGGACAACATATGATCCAATTAGCTCCATCCCAAGGACAGGTCTGGAGAGAAACTGGGACTAGAATAAGCAATAAAAAGAGGAGTGAAATGATTGAACAGAGCTATAGCCCTGAGAGTTTCTGCACATTGTGTCCCCCTGTTACTTCTTCCACTGGTTTATTTACAACCAGTACCAACCAACCAACCCAGTAATGCTTTCATTACCTCTTATCCATTCTCTTAATGACAAGGCTGAGGAGGGACTTGGAGCTGAGAACTGGAATGACTCACTATCCTGGGGACCAAGGCTGGGTGCCAGAGCAGGGGAGGCCATGTGTGGAGAAGTTCAGCCAGTAAAGGTTAGTCTTCAGGGAAGAGGAATAAGATAGAACCCCAAGTCAAACACCAGTAGCCCGGCTGGGTTACTATGAAGACGTGAAGAATAGTTCAGGAGACATAAAGGACAGAATTTAGAATATAGTGGTTGAGTGGCAAGCTTTTTAAACATAAACTATAAGTAATAAATGCATTTAAAGGTTAATCAACCTCTCTCATTAAATATAGAGCTTAGAAATTGTCCATACTCATGATATATATTAATGAGAGTAGTGGGATGTGGAGTTGGTAGCTACTTTGTTACCTGTCTCATTAAAAATGGAAAATCCTTACACACTAATGTATTACTGAAAATAAAATCTACTTCTTTGCCCTGCTCTTTACACTACTCTCAATAAATCAGGATAAATAACCAAGTTCATTATACGCTTCTGCGAGAATTGTCAAAATACACACCATTTGTTTCTTCATAGTTGCAGAGCCAAGGACACAGGGATTTAAAAATAAATAAATAAATAAAATCAAAATAAGGACAAAAACTCTGAAAAATAAAAACACAATTCTCTATTCATTAGCAAACACTTGCTCTCAGCAGACCTATAATTCCATGCCAAGTTTAAGGAATTCCGTCGGTAGCTTAAAAATGTATGAGGGTTCAATTCACTTAAAGGTGAAGTACTGAACTGAAATTACTTGATGAAATAAAATCGTCGAGTGTTCCTGTTTTGAAAGTGTTAGCAAAACCAGGATCGGTTGTGACAGTCATAGAATGAGATTAATAAATAACAACAACAATAAAAACCCCAGAAAACCAATTTTGAAACAATTACAGGCAACTATTATGGGGTGCCTCTGAACAGTTTTAGCTAAATTCCCTCAGCATAGCTCTGATGACAATAATGTGCATTGTGTATGCAATTCACTGCACACACTTGAAAATGTCCTCTGCTGTATTTTTGTATTGATGAATAAGTCTGCTGGCTTAATATACCATCGTTAACGGCACAATTGTTCACAAGTGTGAGGGTCCCACAACGTTTCCTCTGCGACCTCACATCCAGGAGAGAGGCAATTGTTTGTGGGGGTGTTTTAAAGTCATTACTGAGTCTGCAGCTATTTGAGTTGTCCCATTATGCTTAAAGCGAGCCACCGAAAGCCTGGACTAGGAGGGGAACTAGGTACTGAGGGGATGCCTTAGCCAAGATGGCGATGGTGCTAGCCAATGAAATCCATGTTTGCCCAGTAAAACAGAGGGGAAAATGGGTCAGAAAATAGCTGAATAATGGTAGGTCTCTAACTTCTAAATAAATGAAATAGACGAAATCAGCCCGGCCAGGCTTCACAGTCCAATTTCACTCTCCCAGGTATTTTAATTTGCGAATTCTCCACTTGCTGGAGGAAATAGACATTCATGACTGAGCTCTCATAAAAATAAAACAAGAACTAGAATTAACAAGTGGATGTTGGAAGAATCCCTGCTAATAATGAATGGATGCTATGAACAATCCCCTAGTTAGAGAAGTCATTCACCTCCACTAATTTTTATCTTTTTTCTTTTCAATGTTTTATTGGATTTTGCACACACGTGCCAAAAGAAAATCAAAATTCATTATATAAAGTGATGTCACCAAGATAACAGTTAGTGAAAACACTGTCCAATATATGGCTATTAATGAGTGTTTGACCAATCAACTGACTGTTTCTTTTTAAGTTTCATATTACAATGTTTCTGCTGTTAAAGCAATTATTTTTCTCTGAATCAATAACTATTTCTTCTCTCGACTTTCAACAGTCCCAGCTCTGCTGTTCTTATTTATTTTTAAACACGCTATTTAATGTAGCAAAGTTGTCACTGTATTTTGTTAAATGGCACTCTTGTGTTTGATGACCATCCTATGGATAAATACTCTGCAAACCACATTTCTGTGGAGGGCCAGGGCTCTCCACAGCTCTGAGGTCTGCAATGAATATTCCTTAGAGGTTTTGGAAACTCTGACATGGATGCCACTATAAAAAGCTTCTGAAATTAAAAGAAAAAAATAATAATAAATGACATTTGGTCTTAAATTTTACTGGCTTTGTTGCCTTAAAAAAATTACCCCAATTTCTGGGCCTTGATTTCTCCTCTTGGAGAATGTGAATAATGCACAGCGTCCACTGGAACAGCAGGGGAATGAAATGAGACGACACATATGTTGAGATTACAGGGAGAAAGTTACGTCTGTTAGGAGTGACAGGGATATGAAACTGAAGTTGCGCAAACCAAATTCAGCAGGAAAGCTGGATTGGCCAGTGCGAGAGCGTGTGTGCGTGTGCGTGCGTGTGTTTCAATTTGAGAGCCTTTAAACAAGGCACCCACCCTCAAGTTTACTACGATCCCCTGCATTTGCAATAATGAACACCTGGTAGCAAGACAGCCTCTTTTAAATCTGCCTACACTCCACTGATGTTTGAGTTTCAACTTCCAGCAGCAAAGCCTGCTTGATAGGGTCTCCACTCAACTCCACTCCGTTCCGTTCCATTCCATTCCACACCATCCAACCCCAGTCTATCCCTTCTCATCCCATCCCTCTCACCCCACCTCTATTCTATTCTATTCTATTCTATTCTATTCTATTCTATTCTATTCTATTCTATTCTATTCTATTCTATTCTAAATTTTCCTTTCCTTTCCATCCCATCCCACCCCATGGAGTGATCATGTATGACTGACCAGCCATACGTAAACTGCCAGGGACCTGAAGTGAGCTCTGTCCCTCTGAAACAATCTCCATGGCAGTCATACCTTCCTGAGAGAGCGTCCCTAACACAGTTGGGCGGGACTGTGTGGCATGACTTCCTGGACCATAAAAGCAGGAGATGAACAAGGATGCATGCGTGCACCTCAGAACCGACCTTCAGTCCCTATGTCCCTTGTTATTTTAGTCATTCCGTCTCTAAACTCCCTCCTGCCTTCTCTCTTCCCTACCCTCCGGTTAGCCTATCCCTCTAGTGCTGTGCTGCGTGTCTGCACCTTCAGCCACGGGCCTCTCTGATGACCATGTCTCTCTGATTCTCAATCCCTCTCTTCCTTCCTTTTCAATTTACTAACATTGTCAAGCGCATGCTGGTGCTTTAATAAAGGTTTTATGTGACATGCTGGGCGTCCTAGGAGAGCTTCCAGACTTTTTCCACTGAAGTTACCCTAAGCAGACAGGAGTGAACATATACCCCTTGGGAGACCTGGGGGCTTAGCCCAAAGCAACCCAAAGCAAGCCTGAAAGAGCTTTAAAGTGTTATGTTTTGTTTTAAAAATTCATGTGAATTTTATATTCTGTTCCATAAATATCTCCCTATTTGTGCTACTATTAAAATCATATTCCCCCACAACTTGTTGAGTAAAATTGAGTTCTTGGACGATGTGTCATGTTAATCCTATGGCATTTTATATATATTCTTATGGCATTGTCTACACTCCAGAGATTCACGGACCTGATGCAGGTGGGGAGAACACTTCTCCACACCTGATATTTCCTCCCTTGTGAAGGGAGATCCATTAGCACAATGCACCTGGCCCACCAGAGGCCCCTCTCATTCATTCCCAGGGGAGCCTGGAAAGACTTAAACTGCTTGGTGAATTTGAAAGGCAAAAATTGCTCAGCTACAGCCAACTCTCTCTCTCTCTCTCTCTCTTTTAGGCACACGTCTTACAAGATGCACAAATGCTACTCTGTCCTTACAGATAACATCTGAAAGGGCCTGTTCAAACTCTATGTATGATGATTAAGGACAGAAAGCCTTCTGGGATGCTAGAAACGTGCTAAATCTAGGTAGTGGTTACATAGGTACATACATATGTGAAATTTTATCAAGGTGTAGAAGATTTTTCACTTTCCTTTTTTAGTTATACATCACTGAAAAAGCAACAACAAACCACAAAAACAATACAGGTAAAATGAAAAGGGGGAGGGTTGAATCTTCTCCCTCCTAAGGCATTCCTGCGGGGCCCCAGATTTGGCCTGTGCCTACCAGAGCATGTACTCCCATCTCCAGTTTATGCATATCGGCTTGGGGTGGGTGACCCGACTTTTATCAATGGGATGATATTTTGATCTCATCTTCCTCACCGTCTTTTGATTTCCCTCTTGGTTCATAGCTCTGAAATGCTACCTGGAATGTCTAGGTAACTCGGATGAGGGGTCGCTAAGCTGGCTGGTCCCTGCAACCCTTCCCAACAGTGCAGCATCCGTGAGGTTGTAGCCAGGAGCCCCAGCAGTACCTGAGACAAACCCCCTAGTCAGGACACAGGCTCTATCAAAGGTGTTAGGACACAAGCCCTCAAGCAGGGGTGTCAGCAATGGACAGGTAAGAGGGATGTCACCCTATCCTACAGTCAGGAAAACACTCAGGCTACAGGTTAGCACGCATTCGATACTTCAGTATATGTCACTGCCTTCGCCTTCTACTCCCTGATTTGAGCTCCTCTGTCCCTAAGCAAAATATGTAACTGATGTATTATACAGGAACTGTGTTTTGAAGAATAAAAATGTTTGTTAACAGAAGGGAATTTTCAGGTCTCCAACCCATCGCACAGTGTTTTAACCTAACCATGATGAGAGATTGCTAAGCCGGGAAGCATTTCATCGCATGCCATTTTCACAGAAAAATATTCAACAGAAATTTGGTGACAGGCTACAAAACTACATGGAGATATGGTCAGAGTTCAAGTTATACTTAATTATTGGCTGTCAGTTACCAAGTGGGAAGTTCAAAATGCAACCGTTAACCAACACACATGCTAACCTATTCTGCAAGACGAAAAAACATTTCTTAAACAGCATTTAACATTTGCTACAAAGCCCTGGAAAGAAGCCAGGGGGGGGGGTAAAAAACACACAATTAAAAGATTGTTTCAAGTGACAAATCTACTTGTCTGAGCAAACAAAAGTACGGCACTAGCATTGGGAATGTGTGGGTACCCCAAGGAGGGTGGCGATAAGACTCAGCACAGGGGAAATTGACCAAATCTCTGTCTCCACTCTGCAGCAGAGGGGAACCAGTGCATTGCTCCAGGCAAACAGAGCCTGGGTGTGGCCCCACCTGGCTCACCTTTTCTAACTGCACTGTCTCTCATATGGCCTGCGGAACAGGTGGAAATTGGGATTCTGGAAGATACTTCCAAAGGGTCTTGGGAAGGGAGCAGAGAGCTGGGGACACCAGGATGAATCCAGCTAAGGTCCCCAACACGGCTGCCCGGGCCCGGAGTGTGCTCTCCCGACACGCCCTCCCTCCACACACACTTCCCAAAGTCTCCTAAGTTCCAGCCACTTTAGCAGGGACTGAGATCAATAAAATATAGTTGCAGCTCTAAAAAAAAAAAAAATCCTCAAATGGAGGGAAAACAACAAAATTATGAGCAATGAGTATCTAAGGGAAGGAGTGCCTTCTTCCAGCAAGGTAGAGAAGGTTTTGTGACATAAGAACTACGAGCACAGGATCTTGAAAAACAGACCTGGGGGTGACTGGTTAGCTCAGTTGGTTAGAGCGTGGTGCTGATAACACCAAGGTTGCCGGTTCGATCCCTGCATGGACCACTGTGGGCTGCGCCCTCCTCAAAATGTTGTTGCTAAAACACACAAACAGACCAGGACTCACGATCAGAGTTAATAAACAGCAGCGTTTCTGAAGGAGAGACCTACTCTTACAAAGGCAAAAGGATCCACAAAGGGCTCGGGATGCATGTTTGGTTGTTCATTCACTCAAGTGGTGTTTATTTAGTAGTTACCACATGCCGGGCAGAACACGTGACCCTAACATGACGAAGATGCACGTGACACACACGCTGCCATTGGAAGAGCGCCCGGTCCAGGTGAATACAGAAACATGCAACCTGCAAACTGCACAATTACAATGCAAGGTGATTTATGCTACAGAAGCGAATGGAACTAGTGGTTATAAGAGTACAAAACACAGAACAGCAGCCCATTCTGGCTGGAAGAATTAGCAAAGTCTTGGGTGAGGTGCCCGCGAGCAAGTCCTGGCGTCAACTTTCCAGGTGACTGAGGGAACAGTGGCATTTTCTGGACACAAGAGACTTCACCGGTGGTTTTCAAAGTGTGGTCCACAGACCAGCATCGTCACCACCACCCGTGATCTTGTCAGAATGTAAACTTCTGAGCCCAGCCCACTCCCACCGACTCTCAAACTCTGAAGGCGGGGCCCAGTCATCTGATTCAACAAGCCCCCAGGATGCTTATGTCGCACACTCCAGTATAAGACTCCTGTGGGCCAGAACATAAAGGAAGAGGCGAGAGGTAAGAGATAGAAAGGAAATGGCCACAAATAACCTTCTATAACAAACAGGGGCCACTTTGTGGTGGACCTGGTAAGCTGAGAAATATCATTTTTGATAATAGTTACCTTTTTCTTTGTATTAAGGATGGCACTGTGCCAAGCTCTGTTGCCTAGGTCATTTCATTCACCCTTCAAAGCAATGCCTTGTCAGAGCTCTGTTTTTGCTCACTGAACGTCTGCTCCTTCTGTCCTGCAGGGAAAGAAGGGCTCTGGAACTCGTCCAAGGTTGCAAAAGCAATGTTTGCACTCAGCATCACACACTGGACCTTCATCACTAACTGCTTTGATCAAGTGTCTCTCATGCAGAAAGACCCAGGGCAATGGGGGGTAGGGGAGGGTGCTGAGATGCCGGGAGGCCGGCAGTGGCTTCATGGTCCTCTTAGTGTTTTAGGGCGCTCCAGACAGTGGCTGGAAGGACAGCCTGGCTGACTCTCGTATCTGGATGATAAGGTGAGTTGCCAATGAAGTACCTCACGGAGGAGTTTGGGAGAGACCAATGTTTTGTTGAACAAAGAAGCGCTCAAATGACTTTTTTAATGTGTTCACACCATCCAGTATGTCCCAGCATTAATGTAAGTGAATGTGAGTGGCTCTGTGACCAGAGGCTCATTAAAGTAATTATTTATTAGTGGGTTTTCTTTTTTCTTTCTTTCTTTTTTTAAACTTGTACACTAAAGGCAGGCCTTTCCCTTTCAAGCCCATTACTTTTCCACCCATTTAATGTTTCCTTGTAAGGTCTCAATGTTAATTTTAAGGTTATGTTTTAATGGCTTTCTAAAATGACACTTTCATTGTAGCAAAATGAATACATCAAGTCACTCTTGCAGGTAGAGATGTACTATTGACTCACAGTTAGAAGGGTATAAAAATTTCCAAACTATTAATTTGAAAATGTATTAATAACCAACATAGCTAAAGAAAGTGCATAAGAGCAGAGCTGTTTTCACTAAAGCTCTTTGGTATTGGGGAAACTGCATATAAATTACCTTTTGAATCCCGTACAGACAATTTGCTTTGGCTCATTTTGAAAACCCCTCATTCTTATTGAGATCTGAGTTTTTAAAAGGGGCGGTTTCTATAGCAGGTATAGATTTGGAAACTATTTGAGCATCTGCTGAACTCACCAAATTCTTATTCTCGGCCCAAATCAAAATCACTAATCTTTTTTGGCCAAAGACATCTTTCTGGCCACAAGAGACCCTGCTCGGGAAGGTCCTAGGGCGGTTTGCAATTAGGTGGAAAGACGGGTGAAGAAAATGCACCTGTGAATTTCCTTCCACAGCTAGTGAATTTATGGTTCTGCTACAAAGGCACTGATTTGAGACACCGTCAAAATGACTACGCGTGAAAATACACGTCAAATAGCAATACAACAGTCTGGAGACATGACTATGCACACAAGTTGATCTTATGTCTCAGCCTTAACAAGCCTGAAACGCTAGGGACACTAAAATCTTCCTTCACTGCACAACTGAAATTTTAAGTGGTAACCTTTGGGGTTTTTTGCGATGCGGTTTTTTTTTTTTTTTAAGGGAAAATGGATGTGCCTTAGCTCAGAAATTAAACCAAAAATATAGATCTATAAAGTGCCAAACAATCCAAGCAGTTCCATAAAGTGACATTAGTACAGCTGTATTTTTTATTATTCATTATTATGCCATTGGCATTCTTACTATTAGATATGAATGTTGTCTTTTGTTAATTTTCTAGTTTATATATTTTCCATCTTAAATTGATAAGAAAGGATTAGTAACTGGATATATATATATATATATATATGTATATATTATATACTATATATAATATATAACATATAATTCATATGTATTATATATATTATATATTTTTATATATATAATATATATACACACACTGTGTGCTTTTTTGCAGTGTTCTTTATACCATTTGACATAAAGATGGAATTATAAAGGGAGGAAAGAAGTCAGAAGCAGGGCAAGCTGAGGGAACTGTGCGAAAATAGAGAGCAATGGAGAAGCGTTTGGAAGTTGGAGGCGGAGGATGCAGGATCAGTTTCATGCCAGCTGGTAGAGACACCTCCTTCCCCAGTGGCTGTCACCCTGAAATATGCCTGATCATCTATTTATATGGTTCCCCTTCCCAAACCCACACCCCTATCGTCGTGTCTGTGTCCTGGTTTGCCACATTTTAGGAGGGGCTCCAGTTGCTGACACCTATAGGTTAGAATCCCAGCTCCTCTTAATTTGTAGATGACATTTTAAAGATTGCTTCGAACCCAATGAACTACGGCACCTGTTATCTTTTCTTCAAGGGCTGAGATGTCTGGGGACAGGAAAAATACAGGTCAAGATGAAGTGCACATTCATGAAGCCGAGTTTCCCCTTTTTGTGCTCATACTTTTAATTCAAACACATCCCGCCCCATGAACTCTTCACGTAGAGATTGAGAGAGAGACATTTAGAGCCAGGCTGCCTGACTGAATCCTGCCCTATCCCAGGGGAAGACACCTCATCTTGCTGAGCCATTTTACTTAACGTAAGCAGAGTTAACAGTTCCCACTTGAAGAAATGTGAAAATGAATTTCGAAGTTGGGCATAAAGGACCGAGGTCAGTGCTTGGTACAGAGTTGGTACCTAACCCATAATAACTGTGTGTCCCCCATAGCACAGAGCAAGCTGCATACTGTATATTATAGTCATCAATGAATATTTACATGTATGTGTGTGCATACACATATCTCTGTAGATAATTAGAGTATTGAGTCAGCTTTAAAAAATCATAGGATATGGCCACTAACTCCAAGAATGGTATAGGGTAAAAAACTGTCCAAAAGCATCCTGTTAAATAGGCTCCATAATGCTCTGTTAGAATCAAACAGAGTCCAGGGTTCCTCCTGACACCCACACAGCATCAAGGGCACAAACTAGTGAAACACCTTCCTCAGCGTGTCTTTTTAAACCTTGGACTTGCTAGTTCTTCCCAGTACAGACCATGCATGCACTCAAATTGTCCATACGCAGCATGCATCCCAGGTTGTAACTGTGTACTTATCTTAGGGGTTACTTGCTTCCTCACTAGGCTATAAGTCTGTGTGAACAGGGATTCTGAAATTCTTCTTTCCATCCATTTCTGTCGTTGGCATCCTGTTGTCACACAGTCCTCCCCAAGTACAGTCTCCAAATCTCTACGGGCATCCTGGAATAGGGGTTCTCAGACTTCAGGGCCCATCCGAACCACCTGGAGGACTTGTTTAAACACAGATTGCTGGACTCTGCCCCCGGAGGTTCTGATTTAACCCAATAAGAAATGGCATTTCTAACAAGTTCCTAGGTGATGCTATTATTGCCGCTCCGAGAACCACACTGTACCTTGTCCTAGAAGCAGTACAGACACGTAGTTTCCACTGTGAGGAAACATCACTTAGTTTTCAAATCACCACCAACCAGTGTTAACCAAATCCACACACCTTTGAAGAAGATGTATCATTTGAAGCATTAACGGATCACTCTATAGGGTGTTTTCCAGATAACTTGCTTCGATTCTAGAAATAATGAAAATAATAACACTACAAATTGTGTGGAAACCAGCCCTCCTTTATAGAACACTGGCTGTTACCAGGCATTGCCGAGACCCCTGACACTAGTGACTCTCTCTTTTACAGATGTCCACGTACTACCATGAGATTATAAACTTCCAGGGATAAGACATGGGATCTTTATAACTCTCACAGCATTGAACACAGTGCTCTGCTCACAGCAGGGGTTCAGGAAAGCTTTAACAAAAGAAGGAATAAACAGCATATCGGAAATTAAAAAATAAAGCAATGGTGCCCATTTCCATAAGTCACGCAAGAACGTTACATGAGAGGCAACCATGCAGGCGAGATGCGTATTGAATGCCGATCACGGGCAAAGCTTTATATGAAGTCATGTTGTATATCCATTTTAACCTGCAATCTAGGAGGAGAAGCAAGGCGAGTATATAAATAATTGTATCCCAAGATGGACATAAGCTAAAACAATATAGACAAATTGCTATGAGAGTCACAGCTTAATATTAGGGAGACAGACTCTGGAAGATACATCCCAAAATCTCCCTCTGTCCTTATAAGAACATTTATGATGTTTGTTTTTATATCTTGGACTCATACAATTTTATAGATGAGAGATGCCCACAAAATAAACTTTTACCTAACCTTTTGGTTTAAGATGCAGAATCTGAGGTCCTGTAAATGTGAAGAGCACAAGATCGTGAAGGGAACGTTCTTAGAAAACACACGTCACTTGGCTCCTGGATTGGTGTTATTCCTAACTAGATGAATGTGATGGCATAATAAGGTACTTTCCACAAGTTCACAGGTCCATACCACACGGTCCATATCACCTAATAAGGCCCGAGAGTACATATTTATATTGACTGCAGTAAACAAACAAAACTTACTAATTCAGGACTCAAACCAAATTTATTTAGAATTATACGAGCTCACAAATCTACCTTTGTCAGAATTTGTCAGTAATAGAATTAGAAAATTCATTACTAATGTTAAAAGCTATGGAAGGTTGTATGACTTGCTCTAGATAGAAATATAATTTTTCTTTTTCTGTACTTTTGGAAGAAGCATTTCCTTTCTGCAGATACCTGCATATACCTTTATATAGAAAGCAGAATTTAAGGTTCATTTGTCTTCCTTTGAGGAAGAAAAAAGCGCACTGGGAGATTATAAAATGCAATATTTTTGGAGCTTGGGTTAATTAAACAGATACAATTTTACAGTAGAATGTGAGGCATTCCATTAGAGTGGGTTTTTCTGTACACATCCAAGTGTAGCCAGGTGTATATACCCTGTGCTATACACCAGGTGATACACAAAAAAAGATGTCATGGTCCATTTATTCTTGTGAGTAATATCACTGGCATATTGCAATGTGAAATAGGCTTTAAATCATGACTCAACAAGAGAGAAGAAAGAACAACTAGAATCTGGACAGTTCATAGAAAGAATAAGATAGGGCACAGAACACTCAAAACAAAAATATACATTTTCTATGAAGTGAAGGAAAATATGATTCTGAAGATAATTCCATTCTTCCTGAAGTTCACTTCTTCTCCAGGTTTCACTTTGCACATCAATGTAAACTTTGGTTACTTTGTTGAGCAACAGTCTGGGTACAGCTCATATTCTATAGATCCACGTCAGAAACAGCATTTGAGGTCCACAAAATCCTATATAATGAGCTCCACCTCTGAGGAGGACAGCTGGCTCTGGGGATAGACATATCTTGATGATTTGAGGAGCACCCAAAGTCCCTGACTGTCCCCAAATGTATTACTTTCAATTCACTACAATGCTGACCTCCAAATCCACTTGGCTTCTGAATTCTACCATCCGTCATTCCTTTGACTTTCAAAGGTCACCATTAAGGTGTATACATGGTCTGCTGAAGGGGAGGGTGGACCATTAACATCCATTTATACATTTGCCTGGACGGATTAAGTTCGTCAGCTGTCACTTGAGAGCACGGCCCATAAGGAACTGAATGCATAGGACAGGTAAATCTGCCTGGGGAGGGTGGCGATGGGGGCGAAAGTCAGGGAAAAGAAATGAACAAGGTGAGTAATGGGACACAAGCAAATATCAAATGGGGCAGCCTGAAACTTGACCCCATACATCCCCGCAGAAAATATTTAGGACCAAATAAAATAAAATTCAGCAGGCTCATCATACTGCTGAAACACACACACATATCTTCATGCTATTTGTTCCTCATAATTAGTACGCTACATGCACACTTTGTGACTTTAGGACCCAAAGATCAAAGATTCTAATGATGCTTTACCACAGTTTGGATTTCAACCATAGGTTTATTTATAAATTAATGTGTATGGAGTGTATCTATTCGGTTGAATGTGAGCCTATGGGAAGAAATCTGAAATCAAGCAATCTCTCTGCCTCGTTCTATTCATCTGGAAAAAAAAATAGCTCTAGCTATTTCCTACCAATTCTCACAGGGTTGAGACAAGATTTAAATGAGCTTCGCAATCTTTTTTGAGATTCTCTAGAAGCTGCTTGCAATATATCAAAGTATTTAAACTGTGTTCCCCATTGTATAAATTCAAAGTACTTGTCAGCACCCCATGAATGTTTTACTAAGGTCATCTGAAGGAAACACACTTATTCCAGGTTTCTATTCCCCACTATAATCTGTATAGAGCAACGTTTTTGATCCTATCAGCTGTTTGATCTTGGCAGTTATAATCAAGGAGTTACCTATAAAAGGAAAGAAATGGCTATGTCTTTCTAAAGACTTTCAAAAGCATGGCACTAAAAAAACCAGAGACCGAGGGTCTAACTCCTCACTTTGCTACTGCCTGGGGCCACTGAGCAGGACCCTAAGACTCGCTTCCCTGAGAGACAAGGATACATCACGGCCAGACTCTCCCATCTTCCCAGGTACCGCCAATCCCGCTCACTCACGGTGCCCTGGCCCTGCAGGCCTCCTTTCTGTTCCTCAAACAGTCGGGCTACTTTTAGCTCAGTGTCTTTGCACTTGGTGTGCGTGCTGCCTGGTGCATGCCTCTGTCAGATCTTGGCCTCGCTGGCTCTTTCTTCTCATTCAAGTCTCAGCTAAAAAGTCCTTTTTCCTGAAGCAACTCTGCTGACTGGCTACCCACTGCCATGTCGTATTTGTTTCACATCACCACGCCTGGGCTTTTCTTGTTTTCATCATCTTCAGCTGCTATCTGATACTATCTTACTTATTCATTCGTTTATTACCCAACCCCCCTCTGAAAGATTCTCTCCGTGGAAGAAGGAACCTTGTCCATATTGTTAAAAGCTGAAAATCTAGCACAAAAAACAACAGCATGAGAAAACGTGACCTGGACACATAGGAGCTTGAGGCAAATGTTTATTGAAGAAATGAATGAAGTGTCTCGGCACTGGGGGCCACATAACCTGGTTTTCTTTGCAGCCATGATCCTAAGTAAGTCGGTGATCTTTGTCAAGTCCATAAGGCTTGGCATATTTCTCCTAGAGACAGATATATGAAGCATGGGTGCTTCTGCTCCGCCCTGCTGCACCCATGATGGGCATCTTTAGTTGATCTTGTCACTTTTCCACCAAAAAGCCATATGGGCCCCCAATTCTTTGTCAACACAGCACTCCAAGCAGCCACTAGTAAGACTTGGCTGATGGCATTTGAGATGAAAAGTTTTCTGCTACCATTTCATTAAACAATCCCTAATGGTCCTTTCAGGCTCTGCTCGGATATCTATGACTTAAGAAAAAGGTCAAAGAGGGTCATCAAGTCCCTTCTACTTCTGTGGTCCAAAGGAATATGTGAAAATTCTCTCAAGTCAAATCAAAGGTGCCAAGGTGTTAGTCCACGCACCAGGACCTAGCTAGAGGGCAGCAAGTCTTGAGTTCACGGCATCATACGATGACATGGATGTCTCAGCAAGACAACTCCTGACAACTAATTACACATTTTCCTCCTCTTCTGAAGATCTGGGGAGGCCAGATAAGACTTTTCAACTTTTGAGAAATAGTCAACTTCGCTTTCATGCTTTTCCCCATTCCGGGATCACAGTCGGTATGACTCTGTTGGCCTCCTTCTCAGAACCGTTTCCATATCCAGCTCTACTTCCTCACCCCCTTCAATGGGATGAGGTTCAAGCCTCATCATCTCTCAGTGGAGTTTTTCCCATTTGGCTTTTCAGCCTCTTCTGGTCTGGCCTTCTCCCAACCTTTCCTCGACATAGCGCGACACTACAATTCATCCAATAAACTCCTTACTTCTGTGACCCTATCACTCCCTTGCTAAAAATGTTTCAATGGCTTCCAATCTATTTCTAGGTGGTGCCTACACTCCTTCACCTGACCGGCAGGACCCTTCTTGACCCAGTCATGCCATGGCCTGGGCCTCCCTCCTCACCATGCTCCAACGCTCACCTCCCTTGCTCTGTGCTCAGTGTCTCCTACCCCATCCTACCGGGCCACACTCAGTGCAGGAGGCTGGACTCACACATCACTTCTGGAGAATCTGCTGCACCTCAAGCCCCATCCCCGGGCTGAGATGTGAGTCTCTCAATGGAAACATATCACACTGTGTCTATACTTACCGCATCACTTGTCACATTATCTTCTAATTATATGTAACTTTCCCTCCTCCACCCGAGTTCTTAGAGAACCGAAATACCAACTATTCTCTCTGCCTCCTCCGTGGCCAGCACAATGGCCTCCACAAAGGAGGTGTTTCATAAACACGGGCTAAAAGTAAATTGTAAAAATAGGACTACTTCCTGCTTTAGGTGTCTTCCTGTCTCAAGTTTTTTTTTTGTTTGTTTGTTTGTTTGTTTTCTTTTTTGTTGTAATAAATCGCCAACACCTAGCACAGTGCTCATAGTATCTACTCTTTGTGAATTATATATATATTATTCCCATGTAAAAAACACTGACATCACTATGTATCAGGTTATTGTCTACATACTTTAAAAACAGTAACTCATTTTATCTGCATTTGTGTTAGGTACTAATGTCCTCATTATAGAGACAAGGAAACTGAGGCAGAGAGATGACAGGTAATTTCCTCAGGGTGACAATTTAATAGGAGGTGGAGTGGGGATGGGACCCAGGTGGCTCTTGGAGTGGATGTGGACATGAACGTATGCAGAAATAAATCAGGGTCGAGTCCCCAGATTATTGTATTAAGTAGAACCAATGATTAGAACTAGGCAACTCCTTGTTAGCTCTTTCTACCTTCACAGTCGAAAAGCCTTTCTTTTCGCATAATACTATCTGAAGTCCTTCTCCACAATAAAGAGTGAAGGATGAGAACTCCTTGAGAAAAGCTGAAAGAAGACAAAGCAAAATACACAGAACCTCAGCCTGACCTTGCTAAGCAACACCTGCTCCCCTCCCCTCCTCTTTCCTGCTCCCCCCTTCCCCACCCCTTCCCCTGTGATATACTGGCATGTAAGCAGCACTGATACTCATGAGAAAAATTACAGTCATCAAGGTTATCTCCCCAAGAAGGAACTCTCTTTCTTTATGAATATGCTTCAGATTGTTGCAACACTACAAAGCCAAAAATAAGTTTTCTTTGATCAATAAATTGTAGGCTGGGAAAGAAAATACTAATTTTCCATTTCTTTGAGACCCAGCATTAATTTATAACAGAGCTTTCCCAAAGGGTTCTCAGAAACCTGATATAGAATTATGTGAAATTACACCCAACCATCCCTACAAGATCATTCTCTTCTCTGCCACTTTCGAGAGGTATCTTCTGAACTTGGCAGGCATTTTTTTTTATTATTAATATAGAAATCTTTGTGTAGAGATCTATTTTTCTATTTAACTGTAAGGCTGGGCAAAGAAAGCATAACGCAGCTCCAAGTCAGCCCCTAACAGAAAGGTTGTGGAACTCTCTCTCCCCTGTCAATTTTAGGCTGCTGAACGTGCCCTTTTCCACCTCCAAGAGGAACTTCGTTTTCATCCAATATAGAAAGGAACATCAAGCCTTGCCTTCCATGAAGTAAACTGCATATAATATCACGCAGCCTACAAACTGGAAAAAATGCTAGGGATAAATAGGAGAAGCTCAGATAAAGTAACAGAAACTTTACTGGAGACACCTTAATCGTATATTGAATCACACAGGCAGGGTAGGGTAGAAGAAAGAAGTGGGTAGATGCTTAGTCCTGGGATTACAGTTGTGGTGCTTTGCTTTGCCGAGGGTTTCAGTGATGTGTTTAAACTCTCAAGGTTTCCTTGGTTGCCTAATATCTAAAACAGTGGTTCTCAACTGGAGATGACTTTGCCCCGCCCTCCAGGGACATTTTGCAACTCCTAAACATTTTTTTGTTGTCACAACTGGGGGGTTGGGGGAGGGATGCTACTGACATCTAGTGGGTAGAGACCAGGAATGCTGCTCCGCATCCTAAAAGGTATGGGAGAAAATAAAGGAGGATTGCATGCCCTTCAAAGAGCCTATCGTCTTTCTGATTCTGAGCTGTATGGTCCAAATACCAAGACTATTCTTTTCTAATTTCCAAAAGCATCAGGAATTCAGGGTTTCATCATGAGTCCTTCTGTGTTTTTTCCTGTTTAGGCTCCCTCATCTCTATGAGCAAAATGACAGAGATAAAACCGAAAAGGGCAAGAAATGAACTGATTCAGTTAATCAGTGAACACATGCTTATTGAGAACCTTCTATGTTCCGATCATCTTGTGTGGCCCGACACAGCCATGCGCGACTGACGCAGAACTCAACAGTAGTCTTGAGTTCCAATCTGCAGTGACTTCAAAACTGGCTTCTGGATTCAGTGTGTTAAAAGTTTTCAGAGGCCATGAACTGTCACCTAAATAATAGAGTCTGACTCGGTACCATGCCTACATATGGTAGTTGTTAGATAAAACATTCAGGTGGCAAACCTAAATGCTCTGTAATTTCAAAGATAAGAGGGTCTATTTGTTTCTACAGGTATATGTCTTCATATGAAATTAATTAAGTCTTATAAAGTCAGGCAAATTGAAAGGCCAGAGTAGTGGAAATAAATTTAAGAATTGTAAAATATCTAAAGGAAAAACTTCTGTGCTTTTTTACATTCCCAAAGCACTTTTCATTATGAGAGAGGGAGACAGAGAGTGAGAGAGAGAGGGAGGGGGAGAGGGACGGAAGGAGGGGGGAGAGAGAGAGAGAGATTCCACATATAATACCTTGCATCTTTAAATCAGTCCTGAAACAGGCATAAGTGTGTAATGCTTATTATTTTACCCATTTCCTAGGTGAGGAAAGTGGGGTTCAGAGACAGGGTGCCCTGAACCAAGCTACCAAAATGTCGGAGTGAAGAAATGCTTTTTAATAAACCAATACCACGGATTCATAACTATTGTGCCAAATCACCAGCTCAGGCAATGGCCCCATGGCTGCCACAGAAACACACCGTTCAGGTCTCCTGCTGCAGGCCACAACCCCCGGCTGCCGCCTCTCTGGAGCTGCGACCACATTCACACAGAGCCCTGGCTTCTCCCAGGGGGGGCGTGAGACTCCTCCAACAGATGATTGGGCTTAAGGGCTCTGCATCAATCTGCCCCAAACTTCCTTGGAAGTGTGCCGCAGTCTGAGGCTTCCTAGTCAATCTGCCTTCCTTCCTACCCTTCTTTCACAGGCGTCAGACCGACATGATGGCCGGAAGGCTTTCCCTGCTGCTCCTGCGTCTTCCGCTGTATCCCTGTCAGATGTTCCCCTCGATAAACCTCCTGCATGGACTCATACAATCCCACCTCGGCATCTGCTTTTCAGAGGATCTGAGCTAACGTGGGCCTTTTCTGCCTCAGGCAGGAATAAGCCTGCTCAGAGAGCTGCCCATGTGCCAGGCAATGTGCTCAGAGCTTCATAAGCGTCTCGATTCATTTTCAAAACAGCCCTACTAGGTGGACATGTATTATTATCCCAATTTTATAATGGAAGAGCTGTCCCAAGACCTCTCAGATCTTTCCTGGCAAACCAAGGCTTCAGTCTAGGCAGGATGTAGAAGCAAGGGCTCTTAGCCACAGTTCCAAACTTTCCTAACCAATTTTATTTATTATAGGTAAACATTCCTATGAAAGCACATTTGATTCATTCCCAAATTAAAATTCTTTTTTTATTATGCTTATGCTGTTTTCCTTCCACTATAATTTATTTTCTATTTTTAAACGTATTTTTAAGATTTCCAAAGAAGACACGAGCTTGCTCTTATTCTAACAGAATCAAACAATAGAGAGGCAGAAATTCTATTTATAACCAACCATCTACTGACCGTAGCTTCCGAGGATGTAATTTTCAATGAGTGGTTCCCTCGCTGAATTATTCTCTATTCCAAGTGAGTCAAGTGCAGTGATGGTTGAATCTTGGGGATCAGCTGTGAATAAATGGTGGGGCCCTGAGGAGTCATGGGTACCCTAAGTTTTAAGGACAAAATCCCGGGGGAAAAAGTAGCCCTTATTATTAAGAATACATACATCTAACTGCAGCGAGGAGTCCATCTTTTAAAGAAGATAAAATATCCATGTAGGTGTCCTCAGATTTTTTTTGAAAGCCGAAGTGCCAGTTGCTCATCTCTCAGACATCACTGTACAGACTCTGAGACTAGCCCAGCCTCCCGAATTAGACTCCCCACACTCACCCAGGTAACCTTCCTCCTTCAGTCTCCTTTCTGTGATCTCTCCTTTATTGTGCAAATTCAACTTTGGTCACTTGCACAAGCTTCTTGAACAAAAGTTACTTATTTTTAAGCGTGTTCTTGGCTCTCAGCTTCAAGGTCTTCCTGGAGTTTAGCTGAGATGACTTTGTTATTTGCAAATCCAGGTTGACTCCTGTACTCTCATCTGATGCTAATGCCCTTTACTTCTCATTCAAAGTTTCAAAATCTCTTCTCTCAGCAAACAGAGAAGGCACGGATGAGGCCGCATTCCCTTCACTAGTGCCACATTTCAACTTGATCTTTTCACTCTCTCTGTCAAATTCAAATGTCACTCCACTATTCATGTGTATGGGGAGGATTCTAATATACACCTCTTTGGCTTCTTTTAAAATTGCTTCAATTTCTCTGAAGTCAAAGGCCTTTTCAACCTTTGGAAATTATCTATGGAATCCATTAACATGACTTACTGAGTACACAATACAGATACTGTTGAGGGTTCATGAGAAAAGAGAGACAGTTAAAAAAAATTAAAAAGCAAATAAAAGGTTTAATAAAAAAAGGAAAAAAATTAAAGAAGGATTTAGATGTGGACTTTTTCATGAAGAATTCTAACTTACGTGAGTAAGACCTCTGAATATTGGCTCCTTCCTTGTAGAGGTAAACTCTCACAGTTAATTTTAACTGATGCCTTCTCTGGCAAACATTAAGGATTATTTTCCTGACAATACCAGTGGAAAGTTTAATAAATGTAGCCCTCATAACTTAGTGAGTTTTTAAATATGAGAATGTGGTAATTAACTCCTGATTTTTCCCAAATAAATAAAAATCTGATTGATATATCTTTGCCTCTGTAAAATTAAGCTAATAACATAAAAGCATGTTTTTGAAGGGTCTTCCCACATTGATATGGGAAATACTCAAAGTACTAAATGAATAAAAAGGGCAGAGTCCAATACTGTATATACACTATCGGCTCAATTTTGTTGATATGGATGAATGAATAGATACAGACAGAATTAAAATGTTTGACAGAAACAGAAAACAGTTAAACAAAATGGTCTTTCTGGGCACTGATATGGCTCCTTTGGGAGTAGTTTTGAGGTCGGGGAGTCATAAGGTCAAAGATTGGGGATTATTTGTTTAGGGCTCAGTAAGATCACAGGTTGTCATCACATCTCTGGCCACATCCCTGTGAGGAGCATGGAGACATCAAGCTTGCTCAGACATGTCCTCTGACTACACTGCTTTTTACAGCCTTATTTATGCCTAATAAAGCTTGTGAATAAAACTGATAGCTGTCTATGAGTTTTATTCCCACCATCTTTGCACTTATTTCTAGTCTTCCAGGACCAAGGGTAAGATAGTGAACTGTGGTTATCTCTGGGTGAGGAGAGGGAAAGTATTCCTTAGTTTTATAATTCTTCTACAATGAGTATGTCCTGCTTTTACAATTAAAATGTCACAATGTAAAATAGAAGACTGTATGAATTTCACGTAAGGTTCAAAGAGGTCGATGCTTCCTATGTGTTTAATTTCCTAAAAGAGTGAATACTTGAAGCCTTCAGGGCAAGTCCAGAGACAGCTATGGAGGAATGGACCCCGGCTACTGGCCACTGCCTGTAGATGCATGTCAGCTCCTTTTCAGCTCCTACTTCTGTTCTATAAAACAGCTGTGTTACTATATACTATGAGGTGCCCCTCTTTGCAAATTCTCCATCCTCAGTTAACTCTGAGGGTCCCTGGTCAATAGCGTATTTCCCAGGAACTGGCCTGTCTCTTTCCCACTCCCCTCCACGCCTCTGTACCCTCACCTAAAGCTGTGTATTTCGGGAACTCATCTATTACAGTGCTGCTTCCAACTGCCCGATATGCATGTCTCTTTCAGGATATGGTTTGGAGACCTGAGAGTAAAACTTTTCAATGTACACTGTTGCCCTAAGAGCAGCGTCTCTGTCTTTCACTCTTACTACCATGTGCTAATTTGACTAGGGTGTATTTGGAATGAGGCCACTGTCATGATGGTATATCTATTTGGCCCGTATCTCTTGATGCCACACCTCTGTTTTAATTGCTCCGTTCATACTGCGAATTCCCCAATCTTCCCTTTAGGAGAGCTCCCTGGAATTTCAGAAGAGCAGCATGATGCCAGATTGTATAGATTGGAACATTTTCAATCTGTGAGATTTAACTGGCAATATTAAGGAATTAATTATAAGGAAAATGCAAAGAAACAGAATCTTCACTGAATTCCATCTGGGAGCAGTCTTTTCTTAGGCCTCACATAATTTTCTGAACCAACTTGGCCTCCTGTCTCCTCTTTTCTTCATGTAATGTGAAATACCAAATACTATGTGCTATTAGATGTAAAAATTTGATAGAGGCGATCATCAAATTTCAACTTGTTCTCCAAACAATTTTTTACCCCAAAAAGGTGGCGACATATCTAGCCTACATTCCAAAGGCACACGGACCTATTTTCCCCAAGGGCCTGACTTATATCTTAACTACTCTGAGATGTTATTACAGACACATAAAAGGATTGAATATGACTCGATAGGAAACCACGAACGATTTACACATCTTTTATTAAGTTAAAACAGCTAATAATCTAGGTGCAAAAGAATCCATTTCCGTTTACCACCGCGAAGAAAGGAGAAAGACCATCGTATTCATGCCCTGCCAAACCAAATTCTTTGCTGCTTACCTGAATGATTTTTTAGGTACACTGGCTCATCTCTCATGTTTAGAAACAATGATGAAGTTGTTGCCAGGAAAACAGCTTCTGCATGTCATATATAAATTAGCCTCCTCCTTACTCTGCAAGTTCACTGTCAATCATTTCAATGTCCCGGCCTAACATACATTTTGCAGTGTATTTTGATGTCATCTCACAGTATGGCAGAATAAGGGGAAAAAGTGACAAGGGAATCGATATCCAGTTCATGTCAAAGCACCCTAACCTATGGCCAAGTGAACAAACTCACACAACTAATGCAGAAATAAGGGAATGCATCACTTATATTATTCATTTGTATAAGGGGTAAGAAAATAGAAATGGAAACAATAAAGGACATGATACAGGTTAACTCAATAATTTCACTGTATTAGTGTATAAGACAGTCTCGTAAAATTATCACACCTCATCTACTATAAACAGGTTATAGGTGAGCGTAGCAGTTCACTCCAGATGCCTATGTTTTATGATTTCTGTGATTTAAGAAAAGAAAGGAGCTAAGGTACCCAAATCTGCATTTACTGTATGGAGTACAGACTGGGTATATCTGTTAACATGAATGACAATAAAGGTAGACACCAAACAGGACAGACGACAAACCTGAGCCTAGCGGAGGGACTTGGGTAATCACCCGCAGCAAATGGCTATGAACTGCTGGTGGCTTTCTTAGCTCCATAAGCCCTTTCTACCCACAGCACTGATTGAGCTGACACCATAGGATGTCACTTTGGTTTCCTTTTCTTCTGTGTAGCTTAATGAATATGCCAGGCTTTGCTAATAATAACAATAATAATAAAATTGCCAGTGAACAAAAAGAGTTACACCCTGGCATACTCAATTACACAGATTAAGTTAAGGCCCGATGACTTAGAAGCATCAATAGTTCAAACTGGCATCACTGAGACGTTGCTCAAGGTCCAATGGTAATATTGTGCTTCTGGGTCATCAAAGAGCCATTATACAAAAATTATTAATATTGTACATAAATGAGAACAGTACAGATAGCTATACCTAATTACAATAATATATTTAAATGGCAATGTTTGAAAAAACATTCCTACAAAATTATTTAAAATAATATAATACATTTTAAAACAATCTATGAAAACACAAGTTGAGAAAATTTTGTTGGTCAAAATTCTTTGTTTCCTTGCATTGCTCCCAAAGAAGCCTGTTAAAGGAGTTATTCCTTTTGAGACAGACAGACAGAGAACTGAGAAGAATCTATGCCAGGGGAAAACAGCTAATCAGAGGAAATATGCATTCACCTGTCATATTTATGTCTTTTCTGCCGTGTTTTTCTCACAATGACTCAAAGTGCAAATCCTCAAATACAGGAAAATACATACATGAGAAATAGTCATACACAAATTTTCTGTTATGTAGGGATCCCATCTTTTACTGGGCCTCCAGAAATGCCTTGATTATAATCAAATAAGACAGTATAGTTTCAGCTCATGAGGACCTAGATTTAAACAGTGAAGATCTCAAGTTTAAGAGGAAAAAAAAATAAATAAGTCATGTTCAAGGTAATAAAGCTGGTAAGTGGCAGAGGTGGAGACCAGATCTCCCAATTTATTCCAGAAAAGTCTTTGATTTGATGCACTTAACTGACCAATCATTAATCAGATAACCTAGAACTACACAGATATGCTGAATGCCTATGATATGTATGTGGGGTCATTTAATAGCTAGATGAAATGAGTTCTAGCGTTAATAAAGAATGAGCAGTGAATTGTAGAGGGGAGGGGCTTTTCAAATTTTGGTTGTTTCTTCATTTATTACTGTGGATCCTCAAGATGGGGTGGCTCCAATTGGTTAGACACCTACATATGTCTTTCTTAGTTCTCTTTATTGCCAATAAATGGAATTAGACTGTTTATGATAAAGGTACATGCCTCCAGCTCTTTTACATCACTGCCCCCCAGTAAACAAGGTTAGAGATGAAAAGGGTCAAGGAAGATTGTTTTACCTTATCTGATAAGTCACATCTAAAATTTAGGATGTTTGAGATTCGTCACTGGATTCAGTGCTGGACAATATGACTATAAAAAGAATGGGCACAAGACAACCACGTCTCCTTTGGGGGCTCTCAGCCTCCTCACCCCTGCCCCTTGGCTTACCATATGGTGATGAGTTTTCAGGTAAGGCAAAATAAAATGGTGGGAGGCAACTTGGTCATTGTAATTTCAGAGTTTATAAAAATTTTTTAGCTAAATGGCTCTGAAAGACGAGAAATAAGACTTTTCCTAACTCCACAGCATGAGGGTATACCATATGGCCAATAAAATTCTCAAATAATCCGCCAGCCAAAAGACTTCTGTCTTCATTCTCATTACGCTAAGGCCCTCAGGGCCACACACAGGGTAGGGGGTGGGGAATATAATAGTTGCTAACATTTCCAAGGCAACATTTGGAAAAGGTTGGTATCAAAACTAAATGTTGAAAAACGAAAGAATGGATGTTTCATTGGCCTGAATTCTTAGAGTTGAACTGAAAAATGAACCATATTTAAAGAGTTTAGAGGACATGCATTCAGGCAAACCAATATTGATAAGTAATATATTTTTTGTTGTTGCTGTTCAATACTCGGGAATGCACTTTATAGCTTTCTTATGAAATGTCCCCTTTCTGCTGTATGCAACATTGGTCGATGTATGTTAATACGCGGAAACAGTAGTTTGAAGGATCTTTTAAGCTCAGTCAAAATTACTGTTTCTTGGTAAGAATTTCATTAATGTGCATCCATTTTAT
Source organism: Hipposideros armiger (assembly GCF_001890085.2). Lineage (NCBI taxonomy): Eukaryota > Metazoa > Chordata > Mammalia > Chiroptera > Hipposideridae > Hipposideros > Hipposideros armiger. Next base: position 1,498,312 of record NW_017731375.1, on the reverse strand, counting down.
CAAATGAGAGCTGTTCAGTTATAATTAGTTCTTGGGGCTTCTGCCCTCTTTACTTAAAAAACAGAAATTGAAAGTCTTTAAAAGTGTTCTATTTACCCATAAATTCTAGCTGTATTAAACAGATAGTGCCTCACCACTTTCTAACATACAGTAAAAATACCATAAGGTTTTGCAATTAGTTAAAAAGTCAAAAACTCAGCAAGAAGTCTGGCTTTTCCTCTCAACTATCCATTAATGAAGGTTTCCACATTTATTGCCTTTTCATTAAAAATTCTTTAAAGCCCTTTCTTAACATTCTGTACGAAACCAAATTAGCTACTGAGCTTTGGAACGATCTCTGTAATTCTGTTGTTGGACTGCCTGGCTCACTATTTGGATTGGTGAGATTAAGGAACAAACGTGTGCCTTTCAGATACTTCAGAAGATTGACTTTAAATTTTTTTGCATAATATGGAGCTCCTTTATTCAGGCCTTCTCTGAAATGAGTCATATTAGGCAGAATCCTATTATTATGTGCAAAGCCCACAGTGTAATAGAACTATGCTCATGTCTCCAACGTCTTGCCGATGAAAACAGTGTTTCTATTCCTTCCTTCCTACCAGGATGAGAGCTTACTATGCACCAGGCACTAGTCACCTAGCACTCTTCTTACTCTAGGCAAGGGGTTCATATCTTCATCTATGATTCAACTCTTTGAAAGTCCTTGGGCAAGTTACTGATTGAGCTACATATGTCTCTTCTCAAAAATGGAGATGCGTACTGTAAAAGCTCATTGGATTATCAACGTGAAGCCATGCAAGTAGAGCACTGAGTACTGTGTAGGGCCCTGTGCTCGCTATCGAGGGAAAGGCAAAGATAATGCTAGCACTCAAAATGCTACAGTCAAGATAGGAATGAAATGAGGTATATTAATGTCTACAGTGGAAGCAGAGAGAACCATGGGTCTCAGATGATATCGAGAAAGGTTGCTAAAAAGGGTTCCTTAAGGGAAGGATAAGTGTGAGAAAAGGACAGAAATAAATACCCATCGGCTGCCTTCAGTGGGTCAAGTCCTCTGCTGGGTACTTGTGAATAATCTCATATCAAAGAAGAGGTCTGGCTGTCCATGAAAGCCCGAGAAAAGTTGCCACAGAGAACTGGAATGCCTTGAAGATGAATCAGATTTGAACATTTCCATATGGATGGGGTTTAAGGGTGCAGGCTTTTGAGATAAACAAGGATTTGAATTCCTGTTCTACACTCGGGCAATTAATTTCATCTTTCCAAGCCTCAGTTTTCTCATGGGGAAATAGAAATGTTAATATCTATCCCTCTAGGTTTTTTCAAGTTTTTTGACTTCACTGAGATAATTCATGCATATCTTAAGCCTGAGCCTGGCACATTCTCAGTAATTGTTTCCTAGTGAAAGTCAGAGGAACACAAGAGTCAGGCCTTCATATTTGTTGAATTTCATTTCAATACATTATTTTGAATATTAATTAAAATTCCTATAAAGGCAGTCCATTCCAATGTCATAGCGATCACAGAAACAAATAGTAACAATAACTCTCCAAACCTTTGTTCCTTCCCTCAACCTCTCTCCTAGACTCAGGATCCATATTGACAATGCATCAGTCTACTGGTCCAGTCTTTTGACTATCCCTTATATTCAAAACCAAATATATCTGCTTAACCAACATCAATTTGCAAGGTGGTTTTTTGTTTATTTGTTTTGTTCTTGTTGCACTTTCTACATCAATGGTCTCATCTTCTATGCAGCTTTGCAGTTATTCCCAAATTCGCTCATACCCCAGTCTATCACATTTGATCTCTCACTGAGAGACCTGAGAAACATCTTTTAAATCAATCCCCTTCCTACCTTCGTTATCTCTATTGCCTCAGAGCCAGCTTGGGCTGTCACTGTCTCTCACCTGGAGTACAGCAGTGATATACTAACATACACCCTGCCCACTGGTCTCCTCCCTGCTGGAATCCCCATTCACACTTACCACCAAGGCTAGTTTCCTAAAATACAAGTTGAATCATGGCACCACCTGCTTTGAATATTTCCAATAGCTCCCCAGTACCTCTGGAATTAAATCAAAAGTCCGTAGTATATAAGATATTTTATGACTTCAAATTACCTTTCTAGATTTATTTCCCAATGAATTAAGTGCTTCTCCCTGGCAATACAGGTAGTTAACAATATAGTCACCATGCCACCTATAGTCATCATCCCCATGCTGTTCCTGCCTTTTATTTCCTCCTTATTCTTTAGGATATACATTCAAATGTCACCTGTTCCTTAGACAATCCCTCTGCACATCAGTAGGTATCAGTGCGTCCTTTGGGTCCACCACTGCACGACCTTCTGAAACTCAGTTAATTCTTCCAAAAAATGGAAATAAATGATTCCAGTCCAGAATAGAGGACAGGTTGAGGACCACATGGGAAAACGTTCATTTAATACTAGAAAACTATAAATCAATATAGAAATAGTGCCAGGCATGGAGCCAAGAGCTTTATAGACATTATCTCATTCAATCCTTACATATTAAGCAGCTACCGTGAGTGAGGAAGCGTGTTCTTATTTAAAAAGAACAAGAGAAAAAAACAGCAAAAACCTTCCCATCCATACCCTCTTTTATTTGTAGTATAATTCTTTACCCTTCTCAAAGCTGCTTCCACACATATTACTCCTTTGATCACTTTTCTAAAAATGGTATGTTATCCTATCTTAACAATACTCCATGACTTGGATTTAACTTGGCTGCTGCATAGCACTGCAGGCTATTACCCAGAGATCTAAAATGATGTTAAACTAGGTGGGGTGTTAGAGTCACATTTGAAGGGTTAAACTGTATTAATTAATTATGTAAGTTAAAATTCCTCAGGAGCCTCGCGGCAAAGGACCAATTCACAGCGCAGGAGGAGAATGAAATAAAAAGGAGCCTAATTAGGCATGTAATTAACTCTTTCAGTGATGTGGTGATAACATGGTACAAGGAAAGTGTTATGAAAATGCTCAAGGACCATCCTGGTATCACTTGAACATTTTCAAGAATACAGCTACCACGGGGATGCGAACTTAGCCTTCTAAGCCAAAAATTACAGACTCATTTAAATTGCATTAATATGCCACAAACATTTACTGACCCTCTGCAACTGAGTGTACATTTTTGCTAACATATTTTATCTATATACTTTGAAATACAGTGGCTGACAAAACACATTTTCTCCATAGTTTCTGAGAGACAGCAAATCTAAAATAATTCAAAGGAAAAATGCACTTTGTGGAAGTAGCTTATTTCATTCTGAAAACTAAATGCATTTGCAGAAAGGATTACATTTTGTTTGGCAATTTATTTTATTGACAAAACATATTTCATCACATATTCCATCACATTCAGGAGACAAATGCATGTTGTCAAATACCCTGTTTCCTGCTTTTGATGAAAAACACATTTTTTTCAGATTCCATATTTTTTTAAATAGTGGAGTTCTACAGATAAGCTCCATTTGCTCTAAATTGTCCAGAGGTGTCTAGATTTGGATTTTATCCAAGGTATATTACTTCATCTTCCAATATGATGTAAATTATCCTCATAGAACATACTGATGTCCATCTTCACCCATAAAACATCAAAATTCAGTTTACATTGTAATCATTATGATAGGATTCTATGGTCAAAACATAAAATTCAAATGGTTCCCACACACTCACCAGCTGCTGAAACGCAATTACCCTTTACAAGGTAACATACAAACAGAGTAAATATTTAATCTAATCTATTTGTATATCTGTTTAATATGGGTAATTCAATTATTGTCTGTCCTTTCCATATTTGCCCTCATGCCTGGTATATGTATTAAATTTTAAATAAGTTCTTAGAGGTCAAGAAGCAGATTTGTGTAATTTGTTCTGAGGAGCACTCTGCACAGTGCTTCATGAAAACAGGTGCTTAATAAAGTTGTGGATGTGGTACAGTGGTAATGACCTTTCCCAGCCAAAGTCTTTTATTGCCAAAACATTTTTCCCTTGTTTCACGTCAACAGTCATTTAATGAGCACTTACCAATTTGCAAGGACAGAAAACATTTCAGTGATGCAGTGGTTGACAATCACGGTCCCTGCCTTCAAGGGGCTTACCATCTAGTAGGCAGAGTAGTCACAAACAGAAATAATTTTAACACAGGGCAAGCCAAGCAAAATGGCACTTGTGTGGGGTCCATGCATAGTAAAATGGCTGGAGGGATTCACCCTGGAGGAAAGCTGGATGAGTTTAATGCATTGACATGAGTAGGGTTTTAAGAATGAACAGAAGTCAGTGAAGAAAGTCACTGATACAGTGAAGAAAGTCATTTCAAAAACATGCTATGTTACACAGCAAGAATGTGTATGTGTGTATGTGTGTGTGTGTGTGTGTGTGTGTGTGTGTGTTATACAAACCCATTATTCTATCAATATTACCACAGTGTAAAGTACAAGAGATGACACTGAAGAGGTTGCCAGGGCTTTGAGGAGACTTTATGCCAAATCTCTTGGAAAATATTATATAAATCTTGGGAAAATCACTGATAATTCAAACATGTCAGAATTGAATGCAAGGTGGATGGAATGGGTGTACAGAAATAATAAAGCACAATAGCAAATTATGTCTGTTGAGTTACTCTAAGAAACATGTGAGGGTATAAACAAAGGTAGTAGAATTATGAATAGGGAGATTGCAAGGATTCTAGAGATGATTAGGATGTGGAATGAATAAGGCTATACATAGAAAGGTCGAAGGAAGATGACTCTTGGGCCTCTGCTATGAGTGACCAGTATTTAAAAAAATAGATACGTACAGCTTTTTAAAGTCTGCAAACTCAATCTGTAGAAAAATGAGTTCAAGAAACCTCCTAAAACCCTACGCATGCTTTCATTCACGCACTTATGCAAGGTCTACTTATATAAGGAGGGCTTATGGGTAAAGCTGGTCCTCTGAGTCAGAAACCACAGCATAGTGTAAAAATATAGGATACTGAAAGATATGGGAGCTCCTCAGCTTCTCAGAACAAAAAAATCACCTACCCAAGTCCAAAAATAATTCAAAAAGCAGTTTTATAAATAGAAACAGAAGTGGACTGTGAGTCACAGGACCTGGTCCCAGGACAAGCTCTCATTTACCATGGGACCTCACTTAGAATTCAACCTCTGCAAGATTCAGTCACATTCTCTGTCCACGGGGTAGCCACCTGCCCTATGTATCTAACTCGACAGTCTTGTAGCGAGTATCAAATATTACAGTTGCATCTCAAATACAGAAAAGTGAAGAACCTTTCAGATATATGGCGATATAATCATAAAGTATTATGATATTATTGATGTGTAAGATTTGTCAACGTTTATGGTACCTATTTCTGACTCATGCAATTCTAATCTAATGCCTTTACTGGCCCTGAGTAGCATTCATTATTTCCAGCAATATTTGAGTGTAGAGGTTTTTATCCCACATCCAGTCTCACTGGCTGGAACCATTTTTACCACTAGCCCGTACATTCAATTTGTTTCTCTGAAGTTTCTCTAAATTTACCACTAATTTGTATTGCCATGGCCACCTGCCTATTATTCTCTTGAGCAAATTAAACAGCATCTCAGCTATTCTCTTTTCTTCTGGTTGCCTGCACTTCAGGCAAAACCAGTCTCCATATTGTTCTTGGAGTAACCTTCCACTGAACGGTTCATCTGGACATGCTCCTCCCAGACCAAATGCCACCCCCCCCCCGCGACACTCACATCTCCAAAGGAACCCTTCCAGCACCCTCTACCATCCTCCTCCTCAGTTTCTCTTCTCTCCTGTTTGTTCTTCATCCAGATACTCACAAATCCTTTTTGCACTGTTATCGCTGTTCCCATGGTTACCTCCACACTCACTGCCTGCCTCTCCTTTTCTACTCTGCTTATCTAAATCTTACACACCTGACCAGGCTCAGCATACACTTTATCTCCTCACAAAACTTCACAAAGTCTAAAAGCCACCCTGCCTCAGAGTGATCTAGTCTCTGAACTCATGCGCCAGGGCTAGGCTGTACACATTTAGCTGCTAGACAGCTCACCTACCCAGGCAGTTAGACAGAAAGGCCCCACATCCTCTTCCTTCACTTCCTGCGTGAATAGTATGTCACCTCCCTGTGCCTTGGTCCCCTCATCTCCAAAATGGGAAATGCAATAACGCCAAACTCAGGGTCCTGCTGAGGGTTCCATAAGCATGAGGTTACAAAATCTGGCATATAGCAAGCAATAGGGGGAACTCTGGTTAGCTGATTATTATCATACATATCAGTAGCATCTCTTTTATTGACCTCTGTTTTGTTCACTGCTCTATCATTAGATGTTGGCAAGAGTGAATCAACCTCAGTAGTATAAAACGGCATCTGATTCTGTGGGTCAAGGTTCCGGACAGGGCATAATAGATGGGGTGATCTGTTTACAATGTCGGGGGCCTCCACTGGGAAGGCTGGAAAGTCTGGGGTCTGAAATTGTCTTCACTAAGCCTGTGTCTTAGGTGGAGATGACCCAAATGCTAGAGTTCAAGCACACACCCAAGGCCCTTTCCTGTGGCCTGATGTCTCACAGCATAGCAGCCAGGTCCCAAGAGGCTGCTCCCCAACAGAGGGAGCGTCTGGAGAATAAGTGTTCCCCAAAACCCAGGTGAAGGCCAGCTGACCTTTTCTGACCTGGCATCAGAAGTGCACCAGCTACAAGTGACTCCCTCAGACCAGCCCCGAGGTAGGGAGTGGGAAACAGACTTCATCTCTTGCTGAGGGAACCGCAAGGCGACACTGCAAAAGAGCTTGTGGGATGGGCGATATTATTGTTGCTTTTGTCTTTGGAAAATACAATCTCCCAGCAACTGCTATCATGCAAAATTCATTCCTTCTTCACAACCCAGTTTGGTCACCCATGAACAGCAGTGGAACCCTGCCTGGCATGTACTTGGCATTCCATAAGTAACTACTGAAGAAAAAACAAACAAACATGTTTACATTAGTTTCATATCAGTCTTCTTCCCTGAGCTAGACTGTAGGTTTCTTGAAGACAGGAATTTATCATACTCTTTCTATATATAAAACAAAGCCGCAAATGTTACTAGAATTAAGGTGGATCAATTATTGGGTTGTCAGAAAAGTCATGACGTATTTTTTCTATGGTTTTCATTGCAAAAATGCGTCATGACTTTTCCGACAACCCAAGATAACACTGCTGATTAGTTTGGAACATAATATAAATTTTGAATTCATTAACTGTAAAACAAGGACATGTAAAACTTTAAGCAAAGAGAAACAATTTCTATATGTTGGTGACAGCATCCATAAATTTTAGTTATTTTTATATTGCTAGGACAATATATTTGAAAAATGATGCAAATGACACCTAAACATATATCTGCAGAGCTATAGCATTACTTCCCTCAATGTAAACTAATTAAAGATGAATAGCTGCAATTAATGCCTTTCTAATCCTTTCCTACTTGTGTTGAATTTGTGTCACCTTGTAGTATTTAGATCGTGTTCTATTTGCTGTGATTCAGATTCTGAGTCATCAAAATGTTTGAAATAGGTCTGAAAATAGTCTGCATTAATTTTCTGGATTGCTGTTTAGAACCAATATACAAGGGAAGCATTTTATAATTTTAAAGGAAAATTGCACTTTGTTGCCCCCCCCCCTCCAAAAATAATAATAAAAATACTGAGAAGTTGCTTCTCAGGCCCCAGGTATGATGGAATACTGTGACAGGAGCAAAGGAGACGGTAAGAAAGATGCTTTACTTAGGTGGGAAAAAGGGAAACTATTTAACTATGAAAGCAAAAGGAACAGAGGCTTCAATGCATTGATCAAGAGCAATTTGAAGGACTTTCTTCATCTTCCAAATCATGGCCTTGAGAAAGATGAAAGTGGTCTACAAGCAAGGAAAACAATGGAGAGAGACAAATGGCCTCTTTGGAGACACTCAAAAAGATTGGTGGCAACATGGTATTGGAGACACAGTGGCCAGTGTGCCCTGGGTGATAACAACAGCGGGTCTCCTAGGACCAAAGGAGATCACAGCATCACTGACTCACATCACTCAGGTGCCACGGGCACCTGAACAGTGAGGATCATTCACAAACCAGCTCCATCTGTGCCTTCCCCCTTTCAAGTTCCTGCGAGATGAACAGAGGAAAAACACGGCCACTTGCTCAGACTGGCTGTCTAAGAGCTGTAATTAAAGCCCTCTAATTGCCAAAAACTCAGTGTGTGGGAACTTGGACGAACGTGTCCACAATGAAAGCACAAGGCCATCTTTACACAGTGAAAGGTGAAGGTCACATTTTAAATTGCCGGAACCAGAGAGCCTCCCGTCTGCAGGGGTGAGGGGTGAAGGGCTGCTCGTGGGTTTTGGCCATGGCCTTTCGCAAAGGTGAAGGCCCTGAGGCTGAGGAAGTGCAAGGAAATCTGCACTGTGGTTCAGCCAACGAACAATACAGCGGGGCTCACTCTGAGCTGGTCCCGGAGGTGGCCTTCTATTGGCTGTAGCCTCGAGCATCTTTCATGACACCCACTGAAATGAATAGCCCGGTCCAGAAAACTGTTCACTTTTATTTTTCATCGTTTCAAGTTCCTTCTGAGAGAGAGAGAAGCCGAGGGAGATATTTCTATGCTTCAAAAATATATGAGGCTCTTCTGTTGTTACTAGTATCCTACAAGTGTGTCATTGGTAAGCCTCCACAGAATTTGATAGCATTACTCTGTTTAATAAAACAGTAACAACTAGACAAGTGCACTAGCAAGTACCATTAGCACTGAACGGTATATCTGATATTTGCCAAGCACTGTGCAAATTGCTCCATGGGGACTGTCTCCCTGAAGTCCCAAAACAACCCTAGGTGATGCTATTACCACTGTAGCTCCCATGTCATAGGTGGGAAACCTGCGAGGTCAGGTCACGGGATCAACATCAAACACCAGCGACTGGAAGAGCCGGGGGTGGGGGTGGGGGTGGGGTGGGAACAAAGCCAGCAGATCGGGCGCCACAGTCCACACTCTATAACAGTTTTACATTAATCAAGCTGAAAGACACATATTTGTGTGGCAAAGAAATTTCTCACAAAGAAATTTTAGAAAATGTAGGCAGTAGGAGCTTCCTAGGCCCCGGGCCCTGGCTTCCAGGGTGCTAACGCCACTGCTGGTGTGAGCCTACAATTCTATATGGTAACTAGCACCCCAGGCAATGCTAATGCAGCAGGGGCTCCCACAGACATGAGGAGGGAAAGTATCACTACTAAGTTTTCTTCATTGACAGAAGAATGAAAAAAGTCATGCTTACCAATGTGGTGATGTGTTCCATCAATCTGCATCACTTCAGTTCATATCACTTGATAGAATAACACTCCCATGCATGGAAACTGGGTTTTAGAAACTCTACTTTAGACCAAATGCTCCTAAAGCTGACCATTCCCTTCTTAAGGGGCTCCCCTTTTCTCAGTGTGTGCTCAAGTTTTCTGTTTTCATCTCAAATACAGTCTCCCTTGGGTTTTAATATGCATTAACAGCTGCTAATCTGTTCTTTAATAAGAAGACAGGCAGAAACAACAGGGATGACAAGCTCTGAGACAGAGGAGGGCAAGTCTAGAGTAGCCACTGGACGCAAGAGCCAGCTGATGCATTGTCAGTGTGCGTGGCCCAAACTTACAACCACAAACCCCAAATTTCAATACTTTCTTGTAAATATTAATATTGAAGAGGCCTAAGACTTATTGACTACTGAAAAGCAGCTCTCCTGGACCGGCTGAGTGTCTCAGTTGGTTAAGGGCTTGCTCAAGAGTCTGAGCTCTGAGCAACAGGGTCACTGGTTCGATTCCTGGCCCGAGCTGAGCTGCCTCTGAGCTGGATGCCTCAGCTAAAAAAAAAAAAAAAAAACCAAAACAAACAAAAAAACAACAGCTCTCCTTTATTACCACTATATAAGTGGAAAACCCAATTAGGAACAAGAAACAAAGAAAGGACCGACTACATGGTTATACCATTTTCTTCTGTTAACGTGTCATTTGTGTGACTTGTGCTTAAATGTCAGAGGGTCCATCAGATCAAATATTCCTACTTTAACTTGTTATTTATCATGACTCTTGGTAAGTGTCTTTAAAATAATACATTGGAACAGAAATAATAGCATAAGGTAACTCTGTATTCATTTCCCAGATGATGACCACATAAAATGTATCTCAGCATAATTAATTTTCTTGGAATAAAATTCTATGACTCAGAGGATTTTTAAGAAGAAAAAAATAAAAAAAGAAGTTGGCATGATATCATTTTTATGATAAGTAACATTATTCAAATATTGTTGTCACTGTAATGACAACACCAATAAGAATTAGAAATAATTTATGGAAAAAAGACTCTCAATGTGGAAAAAAAAATAGTACATACTCACCCAGAAAACCAAGAAAATAGGAGTAGCCATGGACTATATTTACTGAGCACTTATTATATGTCAGGCCCTTTTCCAACTCTGTTATGCGAGAAACATGTATTTTTATTTTTCATGTTTCTCATATAACAGGGTCTTCTTCCTCCCACCCCCTGACCCCATGAAATGAGAATGATAGAACTTGCATTACAAATAAATTTGACTCTACTTTGGAGTAAATATATAAGCCTTCGGCATCACTGTCTTCCTACCAAAAAGCAGTGTTCAGTTCACTGATATTGGATCCTAAACAAATGGAAATGCAAACGATGGATGTGACTAATACATCAAAATACACAAAATGTATCATAATGGCGACCATTTCTTGCATATGCTGCCCGAAGGGAATGCCATACTATGATACGCTGCTCCCTGCCACATCTGGCTATCCTACATTGGTGATCACATTCCCAGAGCAAAGTGAGGCTGGAGGGACTGCACACCTTCATTATCCACTAACAGCATGCTACCTTTGCATATTTACCTTGATGCCAATTAAACATTTGTGATAGCAGCATCAATAAGGAAGACCATCTTGGTCAAGGCTCCATTTGCCCTTGTTTTTTTTTTTTTATAAATAACATTTTTTTTATAAATCATATCCTGAATTTCTAACACATCAACCCACACAGAATGCACTACAGCAAATCATCTTTAAAACAAGCAAATGGCACCCATCCATTACCTCCGTTGGCCACAAGACCAGCGCTGGCAAACACCCACCATGGACAAGCCCATACCTTGAGTATTTGACTTTCTCGATAAAAGAAGGTATTTGTTAGCATTTAGATGGATGACAAGGCAGTGGACAGTGAAGTTTGAACCCAGCAGAAAGGCATGCAGCGTTCTCTCGAGTGTGTAAGCCTTCATGACTGGCTGACTAGATCGCGTACAGAAACGATGCTCAGTGCAAGATAAAGAATAAACCAAATGGTTGCAGCAGTTTTACCAAACTCAGACTGCTCAATGTTTGGGCCAGGTTTACACATGCCACAGGCTATTTCTTCTTTAAAAATCACTAGGTTGCAGTGAGATAGCATTTACTCGCCTCTCTTCTCTCTGTTACTATTTCTTCTATCTCATTTAGAATGGTCATTCTCATTACTGCCATGTATTTCTCTTTACTCCTCCACTAGATAGTATAAATACGAACTCGGTGTGGAATAGCTGGGAAATGCTGTTGGCGTTCAGAAAACATAGACCATTGTGGGATAGATGAACTACAGGTTTTAAGCTTTATGAAAAGGTAGAAATTGAGCTGCGGCTGGTAAGGCCTGGAGACTCGGGATGGGTAAAATGGAGGGGAAAACAAAATCTCACTAGGAAGTGACTTTGAAATAAAGTGCCTGAGAAAGTCTGAGAGGGAATGATCCGATCAGAAAGTATGTGAAAAGCAACTGATAGGAGTAAGGAAAAAAAAATCAAACGGTGACTGTTAAAAAGTGTGATGCTCAGGGAGATGCAAATGAGAACGCCAAGTCAGATAACAATGCGGAGGTGAATCTCCTGTAATTTTCTCAGTGTTGATCTTTATAAAAACAAATCAGAAAAGGCCACAAGGGAACAGTCTTGGAATTGAAGTGTCCTATATCTTGTTTTGGATGGTGGTTACATAGCTGTGTACAATTGTCAAAACTCAATCTGAACACTTAAGATCTGTCCATTTTATTTTGTGAATTTGATTTATTGTGTTAACTTGACCTTGTTTTAAAACATAGAAAACAAAAAGTCAGATATTCTCTCATTTAAATTCCTCCAGGGCCTCCCTGATATGCTTAATTAGAAAAACAAAGCAAAACAAAACAAAACACCTCCAACTCTTGATCATGGCTGCTACAACCTTACAGATCTTCTCCTGCCTACTTCTCCACCTTCATCTCGAGTCATCACTCTTCCCAGCCAAATCCTGCTCCTCCGAGTTCCATTAACCAGGGAATCTGTCCACATCACTCTTTGTACCTGGAGTTCTCTGTGGCTCCTGGAATGTCCTTGCCCCAACTGCCCTGCTCCTCAGCAAAGCTGCCTACTGTTTCTTTCCATAATATGACCTTCCTAAATTTACCACATCCTCACCCTATTTATTCCCATCATAAAATTTCTTGCAATCTATTGGGTTGTTGGAAAAGTCATGATGCATTTTTGTGATGAAAAACAGAAAAATAAGTCATGACTTTTCCGACAACCCAATATATTAATCCTGCATATTTATTGCTTAATTACTCATCACCCATCTTTTCCACTAAAAGTAAGCCCTGTGGTTGAAAGGAGGCGGACAGGGTCTAACTTAGGACCTGGCATTTAATAGCTGCTCAATAAATAGTTGTTTGTGAATTAATGTATATTATGTACCTTTTCTATTAAAAACTATGTACCCCTATTGCACTAGAAGTCCCTCCAGGGCAGGGACTGTGTGTTTGGCATCTCTTCATCTTGGTTACCAAGTTCAGTACCTGACACATTAAAAGCCCACAAAATGTTTGCTAGATTTATAAATATGTTTAAATTTAAATCTAACATATCTTTGCCAGTACACTCAAAAAATATTTCAGTTTTTCCAGTAAATTCCTTTGCCCCTAAGAAATACAATGACTTAAATAATTTAAATCACAGAAGCTGAGGTTTCCAAGGACTTTCCCAGCCTGCTGATTAGATTTGGCTTCCTAACTCAAAGGGGCAAGAAAAATCAACCTGAAGTGTGTTCAACCAGGTCCTCTTCAGGTGACCCATCCAAGGAGCACAATGCTTAATCAAGTCATTTCAAATGATCAATTTTGGAAGACTTTTGTAATTTACTCTCAGTGTACTGTATAAACATATAAAAAAAAGTGTTAGATTTTAGACAGTGACAAGTGATGTAGCTTTCTGTGTCATTTCTTCTGCAAGAATTGTAAAGAGCAATGAAAAATTCAAACTACTGACTCACATAACAACATGGGTGAATCTCCTGTCATTGAATGAAAGAAACCAGACCCCACATCCCCCAAAATAGTATAAATTGAATGATTCCATTCATAGAAAATTCTAGAAAACCCACTCTTATGTAAAGTGACAGTAAGTGAAACAGTGGTTTCCTGAGGGTGGAGTAGACATAGGATGGGTTACAAAGGGGTATGAAGAAAGTTTTAAGGTGATGGAATTAATTATGGCGATGGTTTCCTGGAAGTACACATATGTCAAAATGCATCAAATTGCACACTTTAAATTGGTATAGTTTAGTGTACATTATACCTCAAGAAATCTGTAATATATAAAAAATAGAACAGAAAATTTCCACTTAGGATCATTTTTAAAACTTTACATACGTCAACACATAAGCTGCATTTTAAATTCTGTAATTGCTTGGTATGTGCCAATAGCCTGCTGCAACGCATTTCTTTCTTCCTGTCACCTGTTCTTTCTTATTCCCCTTCTAAAACTCAGCTCAGGCATCACCATACCCTCCTGTTAGGAAGATGGCAGAGGACCCTTCTCATCTTTCACTGGGTCAGTGAGCAACCCTTTGGCTGCGCTCTCCAAGAACCACTGACCAAAGATACCACAGCACGTTGATGACTGCAGCTAAGTGTCTCCTAAGGGTAAGGATGATGAAAAACATTTTTTTCATTCCAGGCCCTCCCGATACATATAGTGATACACACAGTCACTGGCATTTTGTGTGTCGATATCCAGACCCGCTTCTTCCCACTCCAGACGCTGAAGGGAGTCCACATGGTCCTTCCTTCTACAGCGGGCTAGGACGACAAGGCACAGAGTTGAAGACTCAGGCCACTGACTGGCTCTGGGCAAGTCTTTCCTCCGTTTCCTCATCTATCAAATGAGAACAACAACAGTACCCATCTCGTAGGCCTGTTGTAGAAATTCACGGGCATGATCCACACAAGTGCCTTAGCACCTCTTAGGACCTCTGGTACCATGAGGTCCTCGTTGAATGTCAGTTGCATGTATTAGCTACCAGAATATATTTTATTCGTCATATTAAACACACACACACACACACACACTATATGTGTGTATGTGTGTGTGTGTGTGTGTGTGTGTGTGTGTGTGTGTGTGTGTGTGTATATATATATCTCCTAAATCTAGAGCAGGCATCAGAAAGCTTTTTCTGGAAAGGGCCACACAGTCAGCATTTGAGGCTTTGTGGCCCAGACCATCTCTGCCACAACTGCTCAACTCTGCTGTGGAAGCACTAAAGCTGCCACAGAACATATGCCAACCAATGGGTGTGCTACATTTCAGTGAAAAACCTCTTCTACGGACACTGAAATTTCAATTTTGTATACTTTTCACACATGTTGCCAAATATTTTTTCTTATTTTGATTTCCCCCCCAATCATTTAAAAATATAAAAATAATTCTTAGCTCACAGACCGTATAAAAATAGGCAGTGAGTCAATTTGGCCCACGGGCCATAGTTTCCCAACTCCCTATCTAGCAAAAAAAGAGATACATCCTATATATGGCCCTTGTTTGAGACAAATATTCCTTCCGAGGCCTCCATCTGATGGTAAGTGACATGCTGATAGACAATATGCTAAAACTTGATCAACAAAGCCATTGCTGTAACTATGAGATCCTCCGGAGTGTGTTTTAAAGGCTGTATCAAGTGCCAAGATTTTCTTTACACTGAATTTTTTAAACTTTCGATAAAAAGTCACCAACAGCTATTCAAGTCTTTTTCTACTTGGTTGTTAGAAAAAAAAAATTCTTTCTCCTTTCATTTTATTAGAGGCATCTTGAAAGGAAATTAACAGTTTGTCACCTTAACAGTGTGAAATTATGCAGACAAAAACTGTAATTTTTAAAAGATACTGTCTTTTATTCATTTATATTCATAAGCATTTACTAGAAATATCTGTATTTAGAGGATTTGAAAAAAAAACTTCAAAAATTATAAAAATATCGTGAAACTGAAAAGATGTGCCTAACTATATCTACAGTTTTATTCCAAGATCTCATCCAATTTCTAACCAGCGATGCCTTAATTACTTGTATAATGTTCCAAACAGCATATACCTAGAGTTGGACATGAAACAAATGTCATAGTAAGGTTGAAAACATGTTTTAGTTCCTCTGTTTCTTATCTGTGCTATAAGTATACCACAACATGCTATAATAAAAGCAAACATTCAAATTTCCTCTAAAATCGATAATGTAATATCCATTATATTTTCCCTGATAGCTATTCATGCATATGTAAACTTCATAAACATCCTAATTTTGGAACTAGATTCAGCATCGTTTACACTTACCATTTGTCATCATCCCCCCGCCCACCTTTAAGAAACTAAAATAGGCTTATGGGGCTAATACTGTGATGAGCTCCTCCACATCTGGTTATCAGAAGCATATTTCCTGATTAAAAAAAAATTACAAAAAGCTGCTTTTATATGCTTTGTTTCTCCTTCTGTTATTACCCATTTAACAGTAGTTTCACATACAGCCAGGCATGTGCCAAACACAGGGCCAATAATACAGAATCCTGACTTAATATAATTTGCTTCCGTGGCTGCTGGGAAAGCAAAAAGCATTGAAACACTGTTTTGTGTTTATTAGTGAAGCTATTGTAGAGGGTGATTGGGGTTTCATTATAAAGAGCCTGCAAACAGTGTTAGCACAAATGCCAATACACATGTTGGAATTGAGTGCAATTTTAAGTATTTTCACTCAAAACGGTTTTGCAGAATCTACAACTCAAATAAGAAATATATTGTGTTTTCACACCACTACCGACTACTACACTATTTGTCGCATTGATCTCCATTGTAAATGCTTCAAACCTTTCTACTTTCATGAAATGTAATGGGCAAAATATATTCCCCGGAATCCCGAGGTATGATTAGTCACTAAACAATCAGAAAAATCACAGCAAGTCAGGCTTCTGAAAGGAATTAGAAAGAGTAAAGATCACTTTTCTATTTGTGTTACATAGCAAAGCACACAATACCTCATCGATGGTACTGTATATATTAGCTAACCACCATGGGCTAGTTGGAAGCTCATACATCAATGAAAAGATCTTTGTCAATTGCTGTATGCCTCATTATCTCACTAAGATTTCTTGGCAACAATTAACAGTTACCCAATTCATAGAAATTGCCTTTATTATTTTTGAAGCAGCTACTTTCTTTGGCTTTAATGACTAAGAGAATAGAGACAGATGTCTCTGTTGCTAGGGAGACTGAATTTAAAAAAAAAAACCTTTGAAATGAAGTAAATAAGCAACTACCATCTTTTTTTTTTTTTAAAGAATTCTGTTAGCTTTGAATTAACTATTTGTTTTAAAAACAAACCAGCAGTAGCTCCACGTTTTAAAAGGAAATACATGAGAAGGGTTTATTACTGTTCTCTGACAGTAATAAGTCATTAAAAAAAAAGAAAAGCAAAATAGGCCCACCTGTTCACTCAGTATCAATTGAAGCTGCTTATCAGAAACCGGTATTTTCTTTGTAGTGGTACCTGAATTCAACAGGAATTACCTTTTCACATCATCTGTCAATCCTCCATCACTAGTGGGAAAGCAGCGCCTCCCTAACTTAGAAACACCTAGGCCTTGCAGACAAACGTTGCCTGCTGAGTTTTTAGAGCTCCTACCCTCTCCTCACCTAGCTCCAACCTTACCTGCAGCCTCTTGGCCAGTACTCTAGGCTCTGGAAAACCAGCAAAGTCATCCAAGCCAAGAACAGCTTGGCAACTGGGCCTTACCCAAGCACTATTTTCTTTTAAAATCTCTCTGTGCTCCTCTTCTGACTTAAACCCCTGATGCTCGATACAACACACCTAATGCACGTGCATTCTCATATAACTTGGGCGTGCACGCCCTGTTCAAACCCTCCCACCCACCAGCCCACTCCTTACATCAGTATGTGCTAAGAAGAATGACATCACACTCACGCACACAATCTGGTTTGAAATGAAATCACGTGTAATGGCAACAATTGTACTCCACCTCAGTTCTTTGAAAACGCCCCTAATCTCCTGTGGCATCTATACAAAATCACCCAAACGCCTTTTTCACCTGTTTCTAATTAAGCCATTACAGAGCATCAGCATTCGATTTAAGAATAAACCAAACACTGAATGGGCCTTTTTTTTTTTTTTTTGCCTATTTTGCTTCTGTGGCCTGGGGACCTGAGCACTATTCACAACGTTCTTCCTTTGTGAAAGTGTATCTCAAGCTCCAAATAATGGACTTTAAAAAGTTTACAAAATTATAATGTGAAGACTTTCTGAACTTTGTATTAAAATTCTAATGAGATGAGATGAAATTAGCATGGCAGACAGACAATCATGGGGTCACCGTGGATGAAACTGCGTTCAAATCAAGCAATACAGCCTTTCAGGTGAAAGCAGCAACTTTGGAGTTCACGCTTCTGGGCTCAAGTCCCATTTCAACCATTTACTCCACGTGGGACTTCAGGCAATTGTTTGGCTTTTCTAGCTTTGATGAAGGTAAGCTGTTCTTATTAATCACCACATAGGTTTGCTGTGAGAGCTAAAATGATGTAATGAACATAAGTATTTGTTCCAATACCCAGCACTAAGGAAGCACTCAATATGGCGGTTGCTGTTGTTATTATTATTATTATTATTAGCTGCTTCTCAGTTTTCTGAGACTGAAAATCAAAACATAGCTTTCAAAGTTTTTACTAGATTTGGGGTCACTGTCTGTTCTCCTCGGCAGTTACGATCGTGTAAGAGACATTTGTACCAGATACCAATTGTGATCTATTTCTAAATACCCTTTTCACTTTGGATGACTTCATTATATAATGAGATTGGATTAATTTTAGTCATCGCTTGCTCATCCCAGTCAAGCTAACTTTACAAACACCATCCTCCTGCTGTCTTGTCAAAGGTACCTTCTCATTCTTTGAAATCATCTCAGAATTCTACCTTGGCTACCAAGGTTTCCTGATGAACCCCAGCTACCTAACATCACTGCCTTATAGCAGAGGTTCTCAGCTTCATGTACCACACACAAAACATTCATTTATAAATCGTTTATTGGGCACCTACTGTGTGAAAATTACTATTCTAGGGACCAGGAATACACCACTGAACAATTCAGAGAAAGACCCTGCTCTCTTGGTCCCAGCCTTTTAGTGGTAGGAGATTAAAAAATAAAAACATAAACCAATAAGCAGATTGGTTTTAATTAACAACTTGAAAAGGAAAAAAATTGAAACAAGTTGGTGTGAGAGTAACTGGAGAGAGAGAGCTGATAATCAAGAAAGATGGCTCCCCACTTCATGACCACCCCCACGATTCTCTGCTCTACTCCAGAAGGCCTGCTCAGCTCATGTCAATTCCAATAAAATGACATGTGAGCTGAGAGCTAAACGGCGCAGAAGGAATGGCCACGCAAAGATCTAGGTAAAGAGCATTTCGGTAGAAGGGAAAGGATAGAACAAAGATTCTGGAGAAGGAATGAACTTTGTATGCTCAAACAGAAAACAGGACAGGTGACTGCCATATGTGAACATGGGGGTGCATGCCTGGCGGTGAGGAGGGAAAGCAGGCATTATGGTTCCCAGGCCAGATTAGGTAATATTACCTACATAGCTTTCGCAAAATATGGATATGTGTGCCCCAGACTAATTAAATCACAATCACTAAAGGTGGCATCTAAGCTGAGTGTGTTAGTTTCCTAGATGGTACTAAAGTGCAGCCAGTATTAAAAGCCACTGATAAATAGTTTTGCGGTCCCTGATAAGGAGTTATCATTATTATGTTGTTTTTTCAATAATATTCCTGGTTACTTTTTGGTGTCTCATCTCTCCATTTAAAGTTTGTGCTCCAGACATTTCTGATAATTACACCTTTGCAAAACGCCAACTAGAGAACAATGCATGCAATAGATGAACAATGCAAGGCTGGGACTGCCTTTCGTGTGCCTAAATCTGCTTAGAGTGCACTAGAAAAACAGACTCAGGCTTCCAGGCATATTCCCAATTACATTTGAAAAAATAAACAAACAGGTGCATGCAAACTCAAGCATTTAGCAGCTGGCTCACATGCCTTCCCTTCAGGGAAATGAAGACACTGGCTAGGGGTTTTCCAAAGTCCTTGAGGAGAAAGGCACACGAAGGAGAGTTCTTTTGGTTTGGGGTGACGAGATGAACAAGACTAGGACTTTCTGGGCCATGACGAAGAGGGTCAATACTCCCAAATGCTGATAAACATTCACCAAGACATTCATCTTGTCAGACTCCCCGTGACTTCTCTAAAAGGAAATAGTCGTGTCCCCAATTTTGAAAGTAAGGAATCAGAGGTACAGAGGAAAGAACTAGCTGATGAAGGTCACACGAAAAGCAAAAGGGAGATCATAAGCAAAAAAAAAAAAAAGTGTTTAAAAATGACTGCTGGCACATCCAGAGTTCCAAAGAGTCAATCCAGGATTGTTTGAGGGAGGTCTAGCTGTGACATCTGTCACCACAATGGCAGCCAGGGTTGGTTTCCATAAATCTCTGCTTCATATGCTCAATTTAAGAGAAGGCCGTTCCCAACTGGAAGAGAATCATCCTTCAGTTGTGGCTGACAGGAATTGCCAGAAGTCCAGAGAGGCTTCTGGGTAATATGTGATGGGAAAAAAGTTATATGCTTGGTAGTGTATTCCTGAAAGTCTCATAGTGGAGCACAAAAGTAGTGACAGCTGTTAAGTAGTCCAGACTCATGTCAGCAGTGTTCCTACTTGTATTGTGCAAAAATTTGACCAGGAGGTACGGCCAATCTGAAACAGGGCTTCCAACATTGTACATGTACATATGCTTTGATTCTAGTTCATTATGATAGGATTTTTGGATTTGAACCTGGCTTTGACTCTTACATCTGCCACTTACTAGCTGTGTGACCTTGCCAAATCTGTAACATGCAAGCTCTGTGAGGATGCAGCCTTTTAATCTCATTTTTTAAAGGAAATGACATTTAAAAAAATAAGATTAAAATCAGATCCAAACCAAAGGTCAAAAGAACTTTCCTTTGTTTCCTTTGCCTTATGTCTGAATCTCTAAAATGGGAATAATCATAGTATCTACTCATAGTTTACGTATTACATGAAATAATGCATGCAAAGTAGTTTGTTCATTCAAAGAAATAGTAACCATTCAATAATGTTAGTTGAGGAAAGACCAGTGTAAATATAATGCTTTTTAGCAGAATATTGATAATAATATGGTGAATTTCTAATTATGTATACATATTTTAACACAAGGGGTGCTGCTCTCTCAGCCTATCTAATAATCATTATTTTGATAAGATCCCAAATGCAGGCTCCAAATTTCAAACCAAGCACCATATTTCTAATAATGGCTAGAAATTATTTCCAGATTTTTTATTCACCTGTTTCAGCATCTTTGCTTTGAAAACTCCTCCCCTTTCATTTTGAGCTCAGTGTAAGGAAGGAATAAAATCACCATGGTGACAACTGCCCCTCTTCAAAGCACATTCAAATTTATGTTGAGCTTCTCTTGAATGCTGCTGTGTCTTGCCTGTAAATTGTCTCTTGGAGTTACTCCAAGGTTAGGGGAATTTCTTTATCACTTAAGGTCGCCTTCAAGGATACAAAAGAGCCATTTGGAGTTCATGATCTGGAATTGATAAATTTGATAATAAATAATTCCATCTATCATATTGGAGTCAGGCAAATTCTTTTCAAGGGCCTTTACATTAACAAAAGTTGTAGTCAATGTTGTGACTAAAAGCCTCATCTATTAAAATTGTGTGTATAATACTTTTACTTCCTAGAATGTCTAATCAAGACATTCTTCGAGCATCACTTTAGAGAGCTGCCCTACATAACATACAAAATCAGCATGGGTTCTGACACAACAGACCAAACAACTTTAGGCTCTGTTTTATGTTAAACATAATGGCACCTGGAAATATACTGTGAAATACTTGCTACTTCACTGCTGGGTCCAGCTAAGTCTGATCATGTTTTGAAAAAAAAAAAAAAAAGAGAGAATCTGAGAGAAAAATCAAGTAAGGATGGTTGACTCGTAGAAGTTTGAGGGAGTACAGAAGGTATGAGTCTGCAGTGTCCCGTGGAGTGTTGTGGGAATTAAATAAGATAATGTATTTATCTTATTACAGTGCTAGCCCATGACATAATGTGGTCTCTCTATGTTAGCTATTATAAAGCTCTGGAATTTATTATTATTGTCGTTGTTACTGAGCTTCAATATTTGGTCTAAAAATTATATCTACATTTTGTGAGAATTCTCAGTCTGTTTTGAAGATTGAAAATTAAAGAACTAAAAAGGCCCTCCAAAGCAATCCTACAGCACAGAGCTTATGGGTAGAAGCAAAATGCTAGATACCATACAGATACACCTTCCAAATATTATTCAATACAGGCAGAGGAGTTTTGTTTGACAAAGTAGTCACAACTTAAAACCACTGAATAGGGATGAATTTGGGAAGGTGTGATGAGGATCTCTTATTAAAAAAAAAATGCATTACCATTTCTTATACCTGAATTAAGAAGTACACCAAAAGCAGAATTACTCTATAAATGGCTAATTTCACACCTCCTCATCAACACTGAAAAGCTTCCATACATGAAGAGGAAGGTCTGGAGGGAGAGGCCAAAACCTTCAGGTAACTTTTCTGAAAGCATTTCCAGTGACAATCACGACTTGGAGCATGAACACACACACACACTCTCACACACACACACACACTCTCACACACACTCACACTCTTACACTCTCTCTCTCTCTCTCTCTCTCTCTCTCTCTCTCTCGTACAAAATTACTTGTCTCCTGAATCATCCTGTTTCGTGTCCTGCGACGATAACAATGTCATTATGCCGGGGCGTAATCCCCTTGCTTCCCAATGCCCTACTGACATGCTTTTCCAGCCCACTGCTGGCAGTCAGGAAGACTCCTGATGATTAAACCCGATTTGTTCCTTTAAGAAAACTCAGTGGTCGGTAACATTTCCTCCCCTGCACGCCCTCTTCAGGAGTGACATCTATGTGCACTTTTGGCTTGATTTGATATCTCAGTTTGTGCTGCCAACGTTTCGTCTTACATTGGAGGGTCTCTAAAAGACTTTTTCAGTAACACGGCAGACCTCATCGAAGGTCATACACCTATTACATTTTGAATTAATTCACTTTTTCTCTCTATGGCAATTCCATCAAAGTTCTTAGGTATACTCACACAAGTATAAAATGAATGTCCTAAGTGAAGGGCCCTCAGTGGAGAGAATGTACTCATTCCTTCAGAAACTATTTATTGAGCAACTATTATGACCCAAGCTGTTGGTTAGGTCTGGGGGATTTAGTAACAAGGAAGGCAGATACCATGGCTGCCCTCCAGGATCTCAGACTCACCTGGTGGAAGGGCTTAATCAAATCAGCTATTCCAAAAAGATTCCTTCCTGGAATTTAAACCATAAAGAGAAGTGGCCACAGAGAGCCCTCACCTGAGAGCTGAGGTTTAGAGATGAGGTTCCCCCATGAGTAGGAACAAGACATTGCTGCCTCACAGACCCATGGTTTCACCCTTTCATGGTGAAATGAAAAAAATCGAGAGCTTTACCAACCTTATATTCCACTAATTCTCCATGCAGGCTCTCAATTCTGGTCACAGGGGTTCCTCCCTGGAGTTTGCTCACTCTGTTTTTTTTCTTGCCATTTCCTATACTGCAATATTTCCCCACCATATTTCCATCACTACCATCCCAATGGCCACCACCTCATACCATCAGTATTGTTCCTTAATATTTTTATTTATCTTGATAAACTTATGTTGTTTAAACATACTATCTTAGAAGTTAATTATAAGAGGCTTAAGTATAAAAAAATAGAATTATTTGCTATGACTGCAAGGTAGCTATAAAAATAAATTTAATTTTTAAAGCATTCCTAATATCAAACTAGATACTGTTGGCCAATGAGAGCTCGGAGTCCAAGCTTGCTATTTTTTCTGTAATACAGAGAAATTATCAAGTTTAACAGAGTTCTTAAAGTCATAGCAGATGCAAAATGAGCTTTTTCTTGAAGGAAAGGAAGCAGCAGAGAGACCTGCAATGGGAATAATTTCCTTACTGTGCTATTCATCACTTAATGTCCTCCTGTAACACTGGTGATATTCGTTTTGCCTTTTTGGTAACAATGGTATAGTAATGACAACAATAAGAACAATGCTGTCACTACTGATGATAACAATAATACTAATAACTAAAATAACCAAAGTAAAAATAATAGAGATTTACTATATGCCCAGCCCGGTTTTAAGCACTTTGGGACATGATAACTAATCGCCTATGAGGGAGGCAGTTTTAGAAAAGAACTTGCAGCCCTAAAAAGTTTAATAATGTGCTCAAGCTCACAGAGTTATCAAGTTTAGGAGGCGTCATTCATCAAACCTCGACTCGAAGTCAGACCGTGTCCCCAGCTTCGCCGTTTACTCTGCAATACTGGGCAAGCCCCTTTAACACCATTTTGCAGGAGAACCCGCAAATTTGAGAGGTGACAATTAAATCACATTATATGCCAGGCATAAAGCCTCAAGAAAAGAGGAGGGAAAACATGGTATTTGAATCCTTCCACTGTCATTCATGAGCTGTTTAACCTTGGGAGGGTTGTGTAATAATATGAGTCGCACTTTCCTCATCTCTACAATGAGATGATATCAACTCCTGGATAACAGTGTGGTAAATGTTTTGAAATGGCTGCACTGAAATGATAGCACAGTAGTTGGTATGTAATAGGCCCTCAATAAGCAGCCCTTCTTAGTATTCCACAGTGTGCTTATCAAATCCTAGCCATTATTCGCGGCTCATCCTGTGCGCCAGCCATTCTCTGACACTTTCCCCTATGTGTCCTGCCCACAATAACCACGAGGATAACTCTTTCCTCTGAATTTCATTTCACTTAGTTCATTTCTTAAAGATCCGGCTTGTTCTTCCAATGTAATTGAAACGTTTAGAAAGCAAGGCAGACTTACAAACATATTTTGACCACATGTCACTGAACACATGATAGCCTCCGAAACAGCACACAAAAGACCAGTGAATTATTAATTTTTCCAAAATTAATAATTATACAAAATGAGGAAGGTTATGTCAGCAGTACCTAAGAAGGTGAATTCTTATCTAATAGTGGAAAAAATACAATGTCTTTTGCTTTCTGAGGATATTTTTCCTCTTCATTGTGGCTGCCCACAATACTTGATGTGAATAGCACCATCTCCAGCTGGAGGATATTAAATACTCATAAAAGTAGGATATTCACATTTTTGGTAAAGTGATGGTTGAACATCCAACACGAGCTTCTCAATTTGGCCCAAAATGTGTCACATTCTAATATGTGCTCACTTATCTTCTCCCTTACTTATTTTCTCATTATAAAAGTTACAGACGTTGTGGTAAAAGTTAAGAAAACATAGAAAAACATACATAAATAAGAAAATACAAATGACCCATTATCTTCTCAGAAATAACCACTATTAACATATCCTGGTATGTCTCTCTAACCTTTTCTTAATATTATTTCATACATTTTAAGACTAAGTGTACAAGGATCCGGTGATGGATACACTTTTGTCAAAAACAGTATTTCCATATTCTTGCGTAGTCTTTAAGATAAATTTTTTAGGGCTACATAGTACTTCAACATTTTTGACGTCCTTATTTAGTCAAACTCTTACTGGTGAACATTTAGGTTGTTTTCTAATTGACCTTGTTTTAAATGGTTCATAAGGTAACAGCATCCTTTCAGATGCATCTTTCTGCCCAATGATGATTCTTAGCACATAATGGTAAACGTGTAATAACAGGTTCAAAAGCTGTAAGCCCATCATGAGTCACTCCCATAGACAGTGGCTGGTGACCCTTCACACCACATGTTTACCACGGAATAATGATTTTTTTTTTTAATCTTTGAAAATTTGCCTAGAAGGTCAGAGCTGGTAATTTGTATTTTATGAACTTTTAAAAACCTGTTGCTTAATCCTCAACAAAGAATACCAGTGCTTGACACACTCTAATTTCTGCTCAACTTATAAAAATTACTTCCAAATGAAAGACACTACATGTATGGAAGATAATCACTGTCCAATTAAATACACAAGGAGGCCATTAGACCATGTGGCTCCAATGCTGTGGCGGCCTACCAATGCAAACCAAAATCTAAGCCAGCAAATGCCTCAAAGTTGCAAAGCCAAAATGCTAAGGACGGCCCATCACAAACAGCCAACGGGGTTCTAAGCTACAGCCACTCACAGATCTCCTTCGTTTGCTTCTGCTTTTCTCGTAAAAATCTCTCCCCAGGCTCCTGTCAGCAGACCACTCCCAACCACTTTCTGTTTGGTGCCGCCCAGTTAGAATCCATTTTTGCTCAAAGGAGCTCCTAAAATGTTTAATATGCTTCCATTCATTTGTTAACAATTCTGATGTCAGAGAAGAGGGAACCGAAGAAGACTCCCCAACAGCCCCCAGGAGCAACAAACAACCAGATATAGGTACCTGTGGAGCCTTTGGAATCACTGCTTTCTCACTGCCGCTGGGGGTTGTGGCTAAGTTCCTCTCACCCCGGATCCTCGCTCCACAGCGTCTCCATTATGAATTAGCTTTCGGCCTTTACTGGATCATTTCTTTTCCGGGCTGAGTCTGAAACCAACAGTGTCAAACTGGGCCTGACTTAGAGACTGGACCAGGTCAGGAGTCACACTGGGTCCGACTTGTACAACCGACCGGTCCGGAGTCAAACTGGCGTCTCTCTAAGGCCTCAGGTGAATCAAATGTTGTTGTAAGGCTGAAGGAGCAGGTGAACCTTACCAAAGATCATCTTGAATTAGAGTGGCCACAGCTGAGACCTTTTAACTATCTTAGACAAGCTTATCCATTTACGAGGTTCCTTTGGCCAGGCACTCACTAAAAGGGTAAAGGGAGAATTCATTTTTGGCCTCTATAATTTCTGGTATCCAGGACGAGAACCGCTGGGACACCCCACTCACTTCAGACCCTAGACGGGATCCTGGGAAAACTGGGAGTAGCTGACAAAGGGTGAAAATTCTTACCAAAGTAGTTCTCCCAGATCTCTATCTGTGGTGCCTGTTCAAAAGACAAAGGTGACATTTCAAGTTGTCCCTTCCTTTCCAAATTCAGATTGACAGGCAAAAAAACACAGATTGTCAATCTTTTCTCTCCAACCTATCTGACTCTTGTTTGTCTCATTTTGTGTCCTGATAACTTGGCTTGGGAACCATCAGGTTGGAGGCCCCAAGAATATGGCGGGAGAGAAATGAGTTGCCCCCCATTTGCAGCTAAGTGGCCAGCTTTCAGGGGAATTGTCTGAGCCTTTATTTTCATTATCTTTGGTAGGGGTTCCAGGTCTCAGATGGGCAGTATCTTTGCACCGTCTTTGGGGATCCCTCTTGTGTTTACTGGATTGTTCAATACTGCCAGGAATATTAGTGTTTGTCCTGGCTGAAACCTGACAAGGTATTCAGAAAGATTACTTTTTGTGTTTTGCTTTTTTGTTTCTGTTTTTGTTTTTAACTAGCTCTCCGGTCAGAATAGGCCAAGCTGGAAGCTGATATTTAGAGCCTGATAGAAACTATTTTTTAAATGCCTCTCCCACAGCTAAAATGAAACTCTCTACCCAGAGGGAAAGAACAACATTATGAAGCCAGTGTGGAAAGATTTACTAAAACTATCCAAAGAAACACAACTGTAAATCTTTAGTACAGGAATCTTTTGACTTCCGTCCTAGTTGGAGATCTCCTTGACATACAGAAGCAAATTGAGGATGACATGGTGGGATGGTTGGGTCAGCTTCTGGATCGCATTCACGTTGCAACCCAAATCTTTGAGGAATTAAAAACCACTGTACTTGCCTTACAGATCAAGTCTGTATCATCATAGCATTGAGGCTCTAGAAACAATTCAAAGCCCACTTACTCTTTTTATCAATCCTCAAAACCTCATCTGTTGATCTCAAAAGGCTTTCAGATATTGTAAAAGATTTAGATTTAAAACCCAAAATCCCTTCTTAGAAAAGCTTACAATCATTTCTTTCTGTCTTTGAGATGTTTTACCTTGATTCCTCTAGGAATCCAGAGCCACCTCCTGAAATGCAAACTTTAGGGAGGAAATTCTTATGAGAGAGAGAGAGAGAGAGAGGGAG
>NW_017731375.1:1454182-1470601 GCF_001890085.2 Hipposideros armiger | reverse complement strand
GAGAGAGAGAGAGAGAGATTTGGAAATTAAGTAAGTGAAAAATCTTGAAAGTTTTTTCCAAAAATATTAGTAAAATCTTAAGCCATCTGAGCAGGTAGCAGGTAACTTTTAACTTATTCTATCTGCCAGAAACATGATTTGGGTACAACTGTTCTTTTATAAACTAGTGAGTTTACTAGATCATAGTTTATCAGATAACATTCTTCATAATAAAATGTGTGTCTTTCCCTAGAATAATCCCCTATTTTTGCTTGTCCAATACATTTCAATCAGTGGGACAATATCTATACTAATAGTTTGTACTAAAAATTATAGTTCTCCCTCCTTAGCTGGGCAAACTTGAGCAAGACATTTAACCTCTCAGGTCCTCAATTTTCAGGATTAAAGAGGATTTGCTTTATGGTTAAATAATTTATGTTTAAAAGTAATAAAATTTAAATGCAGCACATGGTATGTATTAATAACTGCTCCTTTCCACCTTTTAATTCCTTTATACATTGTAATATGAAAACACCATCTATTAGTTCTGCTTACATAAGTTCTATTTTATTCTTTAAATTTCCAAGAAGATATTTTCTGAAATATATAGTACCGCATGGCTCTATGTAAGAGAATGTGAAATATTTAAAGAAAACCTGTTGTAAATCTCACAACGTTAAGAGAGAACTCAGGCATGTAATGTAGGAAGAAAAAAAAATCTCAAAATGCACTCATCTTAAAGGTTAGCTGTTGAGTATTAAAGGATGTTTCTATGCTGGCAAAAAAAAAAAAGCTCAGTGTAATACCTTCAATATGGAGCTAATAATTCCAGCTCTTACATAGAAGTGGATCTTAAAACACAGGAAAAAAACATGTTAATCTTATTTTTTTAAAGATATGTGGTCTTTTATATATTAAGTACATATAATTGCTATGAACTTTTTAAATGGAAAGGAACGTGACACATGTCAACTTGTATTCTAATGATAGGGAATTAAATCCACACATCACCCAAGGAGGGATGTGCTCCTGAAAACACAACCTTCACATGGGTCTTCCAATTTTCCCAAAATGTCTACGTAACGTAGGGGCTTTATTTTAATATCAGAAATCGAAAAACATCCATTCTGTTTAACCCTTATCATAGGCAATCTTTAAAAGCATCAGGGTTTAATTTTTTTTCCTGTGATTTTAAAGTTTCTTTCTCTTTTATCTCCATTGTTTAAATAGTGGAAAAATAGTCAAAAAATACATTTTTCATGAGGACAGAAGTCCATCTTGCATTTCATCCCAGTGTGGCTGAAAGCAGATATGATTGCACTAGAACAAGAGAAATCTACATTTAAATCTAGTGTTTTCTATCAATCCAACATGGAAGAAAGACCATTTTATACATTACTTCCAATTCAGCAAAAGAAATACTGTGGAAATGTTTAAGGTAGATCCGTGGCCGGAAAAGCTGTCTTCCTTAGGATGCTGCATCTTATGAGCAAAAAGAGTAGTATTTAAAACGTAGGTATAAGCCTGAGTGAAAAGCAAAAGCCGAGAGGGGTCTGGGAGGAAACTAGAATTCTGGGAAAGCACTAGCTTATGTTTATAAAGCCTCCTATTGCCTGGTAAAGCCGGTGTCATTTATTCTGTTAGGGCTGAAAAATGACCCTCTAAACGGACCTCAGAGCGCGGAAACCTTGCAGAGTCCTTTTCAAAGTCAGTAGGTATTTCTGGAAAACAAGTTCAACAGAGTGTAAAATATAACGCCAGACAGTTCGCACAAAGAACTTCGAAAAGTTGATAGTGGCTTCCTGCAAGCCAAGCCCTGCCTAACTGACTGACTGGCTTGTTATTTAGGCAAAATGTAAAACATATTCGGTTGCCAGAAGTAAATTATCAAAGTACGGCCCTCACTGAATGACAACACAGCATAATGTGAGCACTGAGCAAAAGTACACTTCCAGGCCAGCATTCAGGCAGATCAGTGAGCTCTGCTCTTATGATTAAGCGAGTTCCCAAGACCAGGCAGCCTTTCCACACATCCACATACTACTCAATAATGTCTGCCTGCCTGCCTCCTGGACCACCAGGTACCAAAGACACACCTGCATCAGAAAACTGAGTCACAGGTTAGATAATAAAATTAGGATGGTGAGCATGAAAGAGGAAACACAGTGGACGATTGTTGGATCCAAGGAGGTCAGGAAAATCCTCTAAGAATCCAAAACAGACCTTACCCTCCATGGCAGCCTTCATTCTTCCGGGTCCTATCCTACCAAACTCACCTCCTCTAACTGCCATTTTCTGATCTGTCATTTGCTCTAGGAGAGGACAGATGGGCTAGCATAGGATATGCCAGAATCTTAGGTCTGTTTCACCATACGCACTCCTACCGCTTCCAAAATTGACAACTCTACATTTATAATGGATTTCCTAAGCATGCAGTGATATTTCCTTAAGCAAAAAAAAAAACAAAAAACAAAAAACACAACAACAACAGTGATGGTCCCAAAGACAGGACGTGGTACCAGGGTATGTTCCTGGGAGGGAATGGCACCTACTCTGCTCTGTGCAGTGCAACCTTGAAGTCAAAGATGCATTCAACAAAGTCAGGCTTTCGAGGCACAACCCGTTTGATTCTAACCACCAAGACACTGGGAACACCTATGCTTCCAAGAAAGTTAAGGTGTCCTGAGCATTATTCATTTGAATGCCTCTCTTAGAATCAAAGCACAATCCAATCCAAAAAGAAACTACTACTCTAATAGAAAATGCTCCCCACTCAGACCACACACTAAGAAAGCATATGGGGACAGGAAGAAAAAATGTGGAAAGCTCGCTGTGCGGGACAGGGAGATTTCAAACAAGTTGCATGAACTCCAATTTCTTCACCAGCACAAGGGAACTAGAACTGCTGATGGCATTTATTTATCCCTGGCTGTGGACCCAAGGACCAGGAAAAGTAACTTATTGCATCATCTACTTTAATTGTCAATTAGAGCTTCATAAGATTCCCAGTCAGGCATTATAGGATCGGCTCCATAAGTACTTTCTAAACGGACTGCTCCAAGCAGGCTGTCTGATGTGTGTAATATGCCCACCTTTTTCATGAGGGTATTCACATTATCACCCCTATCCTTAACGCCATTCCCCTCTCTAATGCCACCTAAGACCTACTCTTTACTCATAGCCTCATTTGGACAGGTAATAAAGAGAAAAAGCATCAATTCAGATACCTTTTCCATTTACCCATCTAACCACTCATGAGTCTGTACCATGTCTCCTCTCACACCTTATTCTTGGCCACAAAGTCAAATTACACACTCAAATTACTGAAATTACACTATAACTAGTACTTTAACAAAGTGGGATCCCCCATCTCCAAATAAAAAATTGTGTAATGCATTAATTGTCCTCAGAGAACCCTTTTAATTGCCCCACCCAAAAGTGAGCCATCTTGGTAGGATCTGACTTGTAAAAAATATAAAAGCAGGCTCTAAAAAGCAAAAGATTAGAGACAAATGGATATAGGAGGCCCATGAAATAGACTTAGGAAGACATTTTATAAATGGTGCTAGATGCTGTAGAAATATATTGAGGATGCCAAATCAGGGGAGGCTTGCTGGCTTCCCTTTTTCCTCTCTGCCTGCCCAGACTAACAACATTAAACAGATAAAGGAGGCCAAGCTTTGCCATCCAAACGGTCTTTACACACTACAATGAGATGCTAGATGGTCCAGCTAATCCCAGCCATCACGACCTTTCATGTCCATGCATTCACAGCAAATAAGACAAGTGTGGTGGTCTAATTATTTGTAGAGACCCGGGGGATGAGGAGGGGAGAATGGAAGGGATTCATCCAGGTAGAAAAGAGGCAGATGTATGACTGAAGAACTGTAATCATTCTATTGAGTTGACTCAGTGGGGATGGGGAAGACAACAGCAGGTTTGAGAGAGAGAAAACAACAATATAAATTACTTTTATCCATAAGAAAAAAGGTGTGTGGGGGGAGGAGGGGAACCAGCTTTCCAACACAGACCTGGAAAAGCCCTATTTTGCGGTCCATATGGAAGCACTTTGGGCAACAATGCAAACACAACTTGAGGCAGCGCGAAATGCTAACTTGTGGCTAGGACTCCACTCACCCAAAGCGTGGATCTGCGATGGACAATTCAGTGAGCTTTCCAGGGGTGCTCCACGGTAAAGCCACGTGACAAAGCAAGCCCCAGACTGCTAGGCAGTAAAAAGCTGGATGTAACTGTTGAAAAGAAAAAAAAAAAAAGACAATAGATAAGATTCAAATGAGCACATAAAATAAAACTAAACAAAAAGAATAAAAATGCAAATATAAACCATAAATCTTCAAAATGGAGGCAAGTTGGGATGGGGGCTAACTGAGCTAAACTGCACACCTTACCCTTTAAAATTCCTTTCAGTAGAGGAATGTAAAATATGTTATAAAACATACTAATTAGTTCATTCACTTTAACTATGGCACACCGTTACCATTAAGATACAAAATTACCACGTAGTGTACCCATTTGTTATCCTTCAAATGTATTGCTGTTTATAACATAAACACTGAAATACAATACACAGATTTTAAGTTTGTTCTTCACATTTACAAACGATTTACTTCCTCTTAAAATTTACACTTTGCTCACCCATACAATTTGAACATCATTTTGCCAACTTTTAAATTCAAATACTTGCTATTGTCAACAGGATGTGGGGGTATATTATGTATCAGGGAAGTCCCACTGACCCCAACACAACTTGCTTTGGGCAAATAACCTAAGCTTTCTCCACCTAAAAATGGATATATTTACTTATTTCATAGAAATACTGTGAAAAATAAACATAAAAATCTATCAAAAGCACATAGTACAGTGCCTGACACATAGTACTTCTTCAATACATGTCAGCTGTCATTATTGTCATTGATGCCACTATCCCAATGACACATATCTGAAATGTCACCAATAGATTTTTGGCTCATCTCATGATTAATTCTTAAGGAAAATACAAACAGTCCCCCACCTCACCCCCCCCCAAAAAATGTCTAACTATTAAATGAATCTGCACTGAGGCATGTGTTATTCATTCGGTTCCCTTCTCCTCTGGACAGAAGACAGGGCAGTGAGGCAAAGGATAATTTCCTAAGTACTCAGAGGGATTGGTGTTAGGTCAAAAAGAGAAAGGTCCTACCAGAGAAGGAGTGACAAAGTTTGAAAACAAATAGCTCTGATTTCCCAGTTTTGCTCACGTCATTCTCATCTGGAGCACTACAAGTGAACCTCCACATGTAAAGACACGCCCTTCCTCAATCAGCGTTCCCAGGCAGCGTGTAAGGTCCACTGACCAGCTGGAGAGGCGCCGGTCCGGCTGACCCCATCTCCACTTCCTGTGCACGGCCACAACTAGAACACTCTTAGTCACACGCCTCACAAGGGCAAGCCATGTTTTCAGGCTGATGGTTCCATCTTCCCTGACCACTCTGAAAAGCCCGTCTTCCCTACAAAAATCCCTGGTCATGTGGAATCAATATTGGGTGTCAGTGTCTTCCAGACAGTAAGATAATGGAATCTCAATTACAGCAAACCAGAACTTGAATAGTGTGTCTGTCACTAATAACTAAAACCTCAAGGTTCCACAGATCCTCAAAACCTCAGTTTTCTTATCTGAAAAAAATGGTAGCAGGGCCAAAAACCTACCACAGAAAACTGAGTAATAAGGAAAGAAAAGGTCTCAGGCATCCAGCAAAAGTTGATCTCAATTTCTGCTTTCCTTGCTCTACTATCTTGCTTATTATGATGACTTAATAATCTGATAATAAGGGAATGAAAGATGGAGAATTGTCTTATCAAGACTCTGTGTCTTTAAAAGACAAATTGACAAGACTAAACAGAATTATAAGACCTCATGTAAATTTGCTTTGTTTTTATTTTGTTTTATTTTTTTCAAGTTTCCAACTTGGTAATCAGAGCCCAGCAAAGAAATATGGTTCTTTGATTTCCTCCTTAGAAACTCTGCAGCCTTTATCGTCGTTATATCGCACAACTTTAGCACTTAATTATATCCTACCTTGTAATAATTAGGTGTCCTTATAATCAAGTCTGTTTACGCACTTATATAATTCTGATCCTTTAATCTCTCTTGACTATTAGTTTTTAAAGCTATTGAGAGCCACAGTTTAACAATCTTATTACTAAATAAAATTTTAGCAAGAATATTTTGAAGACGATTCATCAATGGACTGAATGTTAAAATATTTTTTTTAATTAGGAATAGTACAAAGTCATCAAAGTAACCCCAAGAGTAGAAGTACCTGGGGCTTGTATGCCTCATCACCAGCTAGCTGTGCAGCCTTGGGAAGTCACTGAACTTCATCTTTGGACCTGCACATGAGCCCACACTGGAGTCAGATACTTGTCTCAGCTAGATAACAAATTTATTTTCAAAATAAGTTAAGAATTTTGTATCAAAAGAAGGCTATAATAAGAGAGCTGTGAATTTTAGGCAACAAGAAATGTTACTTGCTTTGTTATTTTCTACCACATTGACTATAAATTAAAAAGCCTGCTGCTAGAATGTAAAACAAAACAGGCATGACCAGTATATGAATACATACTATACTCAATACACTGTAATGATTAAATCACTGGGATCCATAGTTAAACATGTAATAGAAACACTTCACAGCCATGGATCTAAGAGAATTTATAATCCTCTGTGTTCCTTAGATTCTTCCTGGGTAAAATAGGGGTAATAATAATATCTAACTCATAGGGTTGTTGTAAAGATCACATAGATAATTCACTTAACACAATGACTGGTGCTTAGTAAATGTTAACTATTATTATTTTTATTAGTGAAATAGAATTACATAAAAATGCACTAATCTCTAAAGTATTAAACTCACCCCATATTATATGCATTGTGAATATCTGTCAAGCGAATAAATGCAAATTATTTTTGACCAGTGTATTTCACTCATTAAATATGCAGTAATGAACGATGCATGCTTTAAGGTAATACATTTAGTAAATGTTATCTTTTATTAAGTTTTCATCTTTATTAAGGTGTATCAGATAAAGCTTATATATTGATTGAAATTGAATACTTCATTAATTAAATTATAATTCAAGTAAACAAATCCAAACTTTGTTTTTTTCTGGAATACAAATTTCTGTCATATTTTGCACATGGGGTTTTATGTAACTACAATGAGAACTATGTGTTCTTATTTATTTTTGAATATTCTTTTATAGCATTACTGTAAAATAAAATTGTACAGTTAAATAAAAACAAAGGAAGCAAAAGTCATTCAAGAGACGTCAGCCAATAATAACCACTGCTTACATTTTGGTGAGCATCCTTCTAGCCATCTCTCTATAAATACATCCACCTTGAATAGACAGAATTGTGCATCAATAGGACAACGCCATCCATCTATTTTTATTCCAAACCCTTTTCTACAATAGAAATTGCATTTTATATTATCGATGGCAGTTAATCTGGGCCCCCTTTTGACACAAATTATTTTAACTTTTCATTTAATGTGTATAGGAAATTTGAGAAATGTAAATGTCCTATTGAAAAGTATTATAAAATGAACAATCTAAATTAATTAAATATTATTGATACCTAAGGAATAATTTAGGGATGTATAAATTTGCACCTTTTAAGTGAACTTTTCCATATAAATAAAAAAAAATTAAGCAAATACCACACTACATATTTTACACAAATGCCACAAAATGAAGTGACATAGACAAACCTATAAAAAGCCAGACAATAGGAATACAACTTACAAAATGTTGTTATATTCATTCAAGCTACCAGTTCCCCTAATGGAAATTAAGTTTATAGGCTTAAAGAAATATTAACAATTTTTCCTTTAGATATAAAGGGAATGATATTACAGTGCAAGGAATGAGAGATTAGTAAATGCAAATTAATTGACTTCTTTCTAATGAATAAAAATAAAGATTTCACAGACATAAAATATGAGCATATGAGTTTCATTCCACACAGAAGCAAATGAAACTAGTTCAAATGAATGAATTCCAGAATACTCAAGCCATTTTGCATTCTACTACTCATATAACAGTTTGTGAACTTCTGCCTCCTTCAAAAAAGGAGTATTCTAAGACCAAATGCAAGATATCTCTATTACTTAATAAGAAAATATGATATTGAGGCATTTGGACATATAATAAAATAATTTTATAATGCAGAAAATTATCTGGATATGCTAAAACCAGTCAACTACCATCATTCACTCATTTATTTGACAGATATTGAATTGATTTGTGACCATGTAGCAGATACTACTTGAAACTGTAGCTTTATGTGGTCCAATAGCGTAGCTACCTGCCACTATAGCTACTGGCTGCTGAGCACTGAATATGTGGCTGGTTTTTTATTGACATGTGCGATACATGTAAAACACACACCTAACTTCACAAAATTACTATAAAAACATAAAATGTCTCAATAATATTTTATATTGATTACATATGGAAAAAAGAATGTTTGTTATATTGAGTTGAATAAAATATATTAATGAAATTAATTTCACCAGTGTCTTTTTACTCTATTTTAATATGCCTATTTAAAAAACACTCAAATAACACATCTGACTTCCATTATACTTCTATTGGGCAGGCCTTCCCTAGATGATGATTGGCGTTCACGGAAAACAGGTCTCTGTGTTCACGTCTGCACGCTTGTGCTACAGCACTAACGCTGTTTAAGGACCCAGATCAGATGCTGAGGAAGGTGCATTCAAGTGTAAGCTGCAAGCCAACCCCTGAAAGTTTCCAGTCTGGCAATATGTATCCGAAAGACATACCACAAGTCACACAACAGCAAAGCTAGTAAATACAAATACCCTAAAAGGTCACAGTTTCATGCAAAGAAATCTCTCTAATGAAGCCATGGCGGTTCAATGTGCCTCCCTCCTTTTATCAGGAGTGAAGCAGGAGGCCCACCCACCAGCCTGTGCTCCTCACCTCCTCCGGGTGAGGCGGCGCTTGCGTTTTATCTGCTTTTAATGGTAAATGTGTACAGTGGGGCAAGACAGCAGCCTCATCACAAATGCTATTTGAAATTCACTGATATCCCCAAGCTAGTCAAGTCAGTTCTTGGGAGGAAGGAGCCAGGAGAAAAAAAAATTCAAAACACCAAGAGGTCCCAGAAGCCTCCCTAAGAAACTGAAACCCCAACAGTGGTTGTGACAAATAGATTAAAGAACTGTTGGATACACATTAGAGATTAATTAGCAGACCGAGATCTTTAGTGGCTCTGACCAACATGACAGACAATGAATAGGCCGCCAAAGTAACAAGTTATGCTTACAATAAATTCAAAATAGGAACTCTCTATTTTTATAATATGTTTGATTCCCTCCAAAATCACTTGTGGATGAAGACGTCTCCTTTTCTCGGTATACGGAATCTCTGAATTTTCACTCTTTAGAATAACATTTCAATTAATTTAAAATATCTTCTCTCACATACAGTGATTTCCACAATAATCTGTTAAAGTGTGGAACAATTTTGCTCAGAATACGTGGTTTATATCATAAAGTTGAACCAAACCAATGAAAACACAATCCTATTTTCAACATTCAAATGCAGGATCTGTTATCCAAAGCTTAAGTTTAAAGGCTTCAATAAAAGAAAAAAAAATCTATAGAATTTTTGAAAGATTCTGTGTGTAATTTGAGTTCATTGAGTGATTTTGAAAGGGTCAAACCTTATGTTGCTTAAGAGTTATCTGATACAGAAATTACTGGAGTTTTATAAAATATGCACTCTCTCCCTGCTCATATTCTAAATGAATAAATATGAGGCCAATTTTATACAGAATCACTTCAACTTGAACTAATAATTGTGCATTGCATGCCTAGAATAATGTTTGTTTCAGAGGGGCACATATAAAAAGGAATGCAAAAGAAAACATGAAATCAGTCACTAATTATAATGAATTCCTAGATAGTCAAGGCTCATTTGCTTTTGCTGAAGTATATAAAATAGTACTCTCATGGAAGCTTAGAGTGAAGTCAAACGAGTACTAGGTCATATAAAGACTATTTTTATTTGCTGAATAGTTTTAGAGATGATGTCCTATTTTTGAAGACAAATTGGAATAAGCAGAAACCTGTAGGTCTCACCAGAAACTGTGACTCCTTTGCAAATTATTTATTTCCTTTGAGGAGTGCACATGGGTCCTCTTGAGAAATTTTGAAGTTATTAAATATAAAGTAAAAACTTGCCAAAAGACTCTGCTTGGGATTTAATTTACATCGAAACATGCCGGGGGATTCTGATTTGCATCGAAAGATATAAAGAGCTTTATAAAAGTATCATCATTGCTTTTTAAATATGGATAGATGGAGAGCTAACCCATGGAAAAAGAATGCTTTGGAAATCCTAAAAAGTCTGACGTTTGTGTACAGTAGCTGTCTCTTCATACTCGATACCCCCAGCCTACTGAGTCGGTTTTGGAATAGAGTAATTATCATAGTTGACTTCTGAGTCCACTACTTAATTGTTCACCTGATGCCCCCAACTATCGCCCACAATCTCCCTCAAAGGGTTACCTAGCTGTTCCTCATATTCACTCCCTGATATGGAGGCAGTCAAACCACTTCCCTGCTCACTCATTCTTACCACCCAGGGAAGGTTTTTCAAGTGAGCAAGTGACACAACCACCTAAAACTTTACATCAACCAACAGTTGGTGAGAGCATGACCTGGAAAACAGAACCACCGCAGCACTCTACCAAAACCTACACAACAGCACAGGATGCCAGAGAGAAAAGCTTAGAGCACTCCCTCTATAAGGAATTGGGTTTCCAAGTATATATGAGCTCTGCCCAGTGCTGGTCTATGCTACATTTTGAAAGCAAAGACAGAGCAGGACATTTTTCACACACACACACACACACACACACACACACACACACACACACAAATTAATAGAATCAGCAGAGTTATCCAGTCTGTGTATAAAAACTTTTGAAGAACCTTTGAATTTGCTTTATCCATGCTCAGTTTGAAACGATCAATTTACTAAAAATCATAATTGACTCAGATCTACATTAAGAATAACCGCCCAGCAGACTTCTATTTATCAACACACAATCAGTCAGAACTATGTTTTACTTGCACTTGGCTGCAAATAATGAAATCGTATTCCTTTAAAAATAATTAGTGTTTCTTCTCTTCACACACAGGTGGGCACATGCAGACACACGCATTTTCTCCCTCACACACATACTCCTACACATCAACTCCATACAAGCCATTAGCATTCGAAGGGGCTTAGTCTATGGTGAGCATTTCAGAATAGGAGAGCAGAGAAGGAGGTAGAGGAATGTGGCTATAACACGTGTTCACAATATTATGAAAACTAAAGATTCCATATACTAAATGTCATACAGGTATAATTATACTTTTGGATTTTCTAAAAGTACAATCATTACACAGATGAAGCTGTTAGAATATTAAAATAAAAGGTTATGTTCTAAATGTCTTAAATATAAATAATGCCTATTTTAACGGTATTACTGTCAGAGCTAATGACACCAATAAAATTAAGGAGACACATTCAAAATCAATTTCAGAGCTGAAATACTCATTGTATATGGTACTAGTGAAAATAATGCCACTCTTGCAAAAGAAGAAATAAAAACGAACTGGTTATTTCCTGTGTTAGCCTCACCGACATGAACTGTACCCTTTAAAATATAAATTTTCCATCAAAAGTAAATATAACGAGACTAAACAACAAATCAGCATGATTACTGCAGATGAAAAAAAATACATATTCCCAGAAAAATCATTGTATTAAGTAGCCAACAAATGCTTTCGTCCCGTTCGTTCCCTCCCTCTAATTAATTAAAGATTGGCACAGTCTGAGAACTAAATTTATTTTCAATTAAAATAAGAAGCCCGTATGTCATGATAATTTTGTGTTACTATTTCTAATGTGCAAAACAAAGTTAGCATTGAACATAGTAATCAAAACACATCCTTGAATTTTCAATAACTGTGAGGATACTTGAAGAGTAGTTGTTCTCCTAGCAAGGTACTACCTCAATGGCTAATCCTATTAAGAGCTGAGCCTTGAACTGCAGCTAAATCCTCTGGGGGAATTTGAGGAATCAAAGGCTTACTGCACACTTAGAAGGTAGCAACTTTTGTAAAGGGCTCTATTTTCCGAGGAACAAAAGAATACCACTTGTGTACTTAAATATCATCTGCCTTTCCTTCCAAAATACTCCATTTTTAAGTAAAGATATGTGATTTAAATGTATTTAGAGTTTAGCTTTTGGCACCGCTCTCGCTTCTGAGTAGAAGTGCCATCTGCGGGCCCCATGGCTCACACATAATGATATGCTTACAAGCTGCTTCCCTTTTCTGCACAATGTACCCTTTTCACTTTAACATACATTTTCCATAAATTTTTGAATAACAAATTGGGCTGTGGAAGTTTGTTGAAAT
Organism: Hipposideros armiger; assembly: GCF_001890085.2. Classification (NCBI taxonomy): domain Eukaryota; kingdom Metazoa; phylum Chordata; class Mammalia; order Chiroptera; family Hipposideridae; genus Hipposideros; species Hipposideros armiger. The sequence goes on along the minus strand of NW_017731375.1, from coordinate 1,458,116 downwards.
GGGACAAGGGAAATGCCTGTAGGCTAGAAAGTGGCAATTTGACCAAAGAAATTGGTGCAGTTGGAAGTATCCACTCCACTGCCCCCCTCCCCACCTCCATGTGCCTATCTGGGGCTGTGATCCTTTTGAGCTGTGATCCTTTCAAACTGCACAGGAAACGTGTCCCCTCGATATATCAGGTCTGTACATTAACTTGGGCAAAGAGCCCACATGCCTGCCATCCATTACACCTGCTGGGTGACAAACAGATGAGAGTCATCATGCAGGCTCCCAGCATTTGAACTCCTGATATCACCAGATGTCCCCCATTTACATTCAAACACAACCACGGTTATTAATGCGACTCGCCAAGCTGGCATTCAATAGGGGAAAAGTTGAATTCTAATCTAAAATCCTACTATTCAAAGCTTTCAGTAAATGAACATATACACTATGAAATGTGGGGATTGGAGTTGACACAGACAGGAAGATTTTGCACACATTTCAAAAAGGGAAGACCTTGTTTCTTTTAGTTTCTGAATTTTGACTTAAACAACAAAATGCACCTTCACTTTCTCGGCTATCTTCTTAAATACAATGAGAATAATTTGGATGGTTGGCTCCGATTCAAATACACGACTTACTAAGAGTAAATTAGTAAACTAACAATAGAAGAGTAAATAATAGAAACAAATAGAAGAGTAACATAGAGTAAATGTTAATTTCTTCCCCTCTCCCTCCTTAGTCAAATAGCACTTACAAAACCGCTTACTGATGAGTTTCAACTGAAAAACTTAAAAACTAAAATAAAAGAAAATGCATAGGTATCACTCTAGAGCCACTGAATTAGAGTCCCCAAGGGTTAGACACAGCAATTCTCTAATACATCGATGTTAATTCTTTTGAAATCTATCCCAGACCTGGAGCATGGCAACCCCTGGAAGTATATTCAGGAACTATTCATGGGGATATGACTTAACAGCTGGGCTTTTTGACTTTCTGTCCCATTTTTTCTTTTATTCTGAAAACATTTATAGTGTGTCTACCCGGTGCCTGGCACTGGATGCTTGGTACCATGGAAATTGTAAGACACAAGGTTTTATCTCTGGGGAGTCAACATGTGGCTCTAGGAACAGATATAAGGTGGCCTCACATGAGGGCAGAGAGATTCTTACGTAAGGACTAAAGAGAGTGGGCAAGCCTTCAGGTATTTTCCAGAAATTATAGTTTCCATCAATTGGACATTTGTGGAAGGTTTGGGAAGGAAGACACCACGAGGCCAACCGTAAAAGCTCTCGATATCAATGCCTGGATGAGGATCTGACTTGTTTAGGGAGAAGATGGCTGAATGTAAGCGTTAAGGAAGAAGCTGGAAAAAAACTGTAGCTTTTTTCTGCACCCTTCCTCCACTCACACGTGAATCCAGGTAGATTGTCTACCTTCTTGTAGCTTTGCCTCCCTCTGCATTGCAAATACTTCCTCTCCTGAGAGGTTGTCATTGAGCAGCGGGCTCGGACCCCCAGTCACTCTCCCACGATACCCTCTTGTACTCGCCCCATCTTACGTATTGCTACATGAAATTACTGCGTTCACGTGTTTATTCATCCCTTATCTTTCTCCCTACATCGGAGCGGAGGCATCGCCTGTCATTCACCTGTTCCAGGACCTTGAACAATACCTGGCATGAAGTGCGTATCCAATACATGTGGAATGAATAAATTAATGAGCCCAAATAGTTATACTTACTACTCCTTGATCTCTTCTATCGCCAGACATGGATTTTTTGTTTCTTCTTTTTCCCAGTGTGTCTTCCTGGATACATTGTACTAGTGAATTTTTCATTTGAAATCCAACCTGATTCTCTTTTATCATTCCTTGGGCCTATCTGCTATCTAGCCTTTATTCATCAGGGATGTTGGCACTTGGATACCGTTCAGTAGCTATCCATTTTTACGCAAACCCAATGCATCTGCAGCCCATCATCTCTCATTGTAACTTACAAAATATCCTATTGCCCCTCAGCAGGGACAGAATTCCAGACCTTATATGAACCTTACATTCCATACAAAAAAATCACACACAAAAATCCCCTCAAAGGAAGAACTGGAGAAATCTCCGTTTCAAGGTCGAGGCAACAGGGCATCAATCCAGACTATCAGTCACAGAAGAGGAGGAATTAAGCATCAAAATCACTGACTGAAGGCTTTGGGTAACACCAGCAAAATATTAAATTAGGCTGAAACTTACTAAGTACAATCAGGCCACTTTTATTTCAGTTTTCTCTCCAGCTGCTCAGAACATCCCTACCCCTGCATGGCACCTGAGCGAGCTCAGCTTCCACTGACAGCTTCATGACAAGCCCAACTTCACCTTCCATTGTCCAGTCTTCTTAGCTGTTCATTATCTTGACTGCTGGGCCTACGAGATAATGACACCCTCTGCTTCTTCCCCTGACTGTAACACATTTTTGCTCCAGGGTTCCTTTTAATTGAAACACACTGTCTGTGTTACTGTTTGGGATGCAAAAGTAAACACACTTAACACAAAAATTCAGTTTGTCTTTGCTTCACCAATAGAAGTGTGTGAAAAGTCAGCTGCCGCCAGAAGAATGATGAAATGATTCTTTTGAGACCTTAAAATTTGTGTTTTTCAGTCTTTTCTTTCACTTTCATTCCCATTTGTCACTTCTGGGGATGGGATAATTCTCTTTGTGAGAGAAAATATCAGGGCCATCCTTACCATGTCATATAAGTGTCCCAGGCCCCTTTAGGAAGCACTGAGTAATGTCTCATGAGCCCTTAAGCATAAAAACTGACTGAAAATGCTTTAGCTCTATAAAAGAGGGTCTAATAAAGTGTGCCTGTTTAACTATCTCCGCCCATTGTAAATGCGATTAAATGGGCACAGCTTGACTACAACAGAACCACCCACCTTTGGGATGAGTGGCAGCTTGGGTAGGGCCAACGTGCTGCTCTTGCCCAGCAGACGTCCTCAGAATTTGAACTCTTCGAATGACAACCACCAAATTTGTTCTGCCAACAAATACATTTTAAAAACTAAGTACATGTATAAGGGGCATTAGGGTTTATGTTCTCATTCACCGGCTGGCAACACATCGGCGCTGCACCAACATACATGAACCATACCATGTTGAGCACTGCGCACATCTTCATTTTATCCCCTTCTGTTGTTACCATCATGCCTAGATTGTCGGCACTCTCAACATTCCCATTTTACAGGGAAGAACACCGAGGCACGGAGATATTATACATACTGTCTAAGGACACGCCCAAGAGCAGGAGTTAGGGCTGATGGTCTGAGGGCCCAGGAAGCTGAGAGTTCTAGTTCCGGGCGCTGTCTAGAGCCGTGGACCAAGGGCCCAGTGGTCATGGGGGTGGGGGGGCAAGGGACTTGTGTTTCTCTCCCTTGCCCTGCCTGCCCTCATCCTCATATTTAATTAATTAAACAAACGCTTTTTTTTTTAAACTTCAGAAAAGTGAAGCTAGACCTTGAACCTGGATTTATCTGATACCAGATGCCAGGTTCTTAACCACCAGTGTGCTATCATACCTATTCTCTCATAAACTGAACTCTTTGGCGTTAAAATATAAAAGCACCCCGATGAAATCATCTAATGGCTGTCACGTGTTCTTACATCAAAATGCGTATGGATTTACATTTTGAAATTTACACTTTGAACACGTAAAATAGTCTTACAAATTATTTGAAATTCAAACTGACCTAAGATAGTAATATTTGTTAGCATTTCTTTTATTTATAAATTGTCAGATTACTTGTTGTCTTATCACTGTGGAAAACACAATTTTTTTTTCACCACCTTATATTTGGGAAAGGGGAGAGGAAGAAAGTGAATTTACTCTTTCTTCCAGGAAGATAGGAATTAACTAAGATTGATACAATGTGTGTGTGTGTGTGTGTGTGTGTGTGTGTGTGT
>NW_017731375.1:1452046-1453702 GCF_001890085.2 Hipposideros armiger | reverse complement strand
TATGCAGGAGAATCAGTTGGAGAAATCTTTAAGTTTTTAAATTTTGGATCAGTAGACTGTCACTCAGAGTTTCTGATGTAATAAGTGTGGGATAAGATCAAGGAATATGTATTTTTAGTAAGCAAAAAGAGTTGACTGCACTATATACAGTCTACACCTGTGGTAGCTATTAAGCATTTAAAACGTGGCTAATACAAATTGAGGTGGACTGAATATAAAAAATGCACACTAGATTTCAAAGACTCAGTAGAAAACAATGATATAAAATATCTTAATAATTATACATTGATTATGAGTTGAAATGATATTTTAGATATGTTTAATAAATATATTACTAAATTACTTTTATGTATTTCTTTTTACTTTTTTAAATGTGGGTTTTAAAAATAAAATATTCTTTTATATTTGATATTTTACTATATTTTTTATAGCCTATAAGTCTAAATTGTATAAGTAGCTCATATTGCTATTTCCACTGGACATTATATCTCTATGTGAACTTATTTTTCCTTTGGGCAACATTGATTGACACTCTCATTCCAAGGTAAAGGTAGTAAAATATTTCTAAATTTAACCAGAACCAATGTGTGCACAACAAAAATTTTAGTATCTAAGATATTTTGGATACTTCTAAAGATGTGACAAAGATATATGCATTGACTAAATTGCCACATGTATAAATTTATACATCAAATTAAATTTCTAATTAAAAAAATGAAGCATTAATTAACTATCCTTAACCAGCACTCAGTGATTGGAAATCAAAAAGATAATAAAAGCATATTATGAACAACACTATTCCCCCAAATCTAATAACCTAGATGAAATGGACCAATCCCTTCAAAGACACAATCTGCCAAAAGTGACACCAGAAAAAAATCAACAATCTGAATAGGCCTATAGCTAGTAAAGAAATTGAATTGGTAATTAATTACCTTCCAAAACAGAAATTTCACTGATGGAATCTACCAAACATTTATTGAAGAAATTATATTAAGTCTCTACAATCTCTTCCAGAAGATATAAGCAAAGAAAATATGTCAAATACGTCTGCACTCATTCTATGAGGCCACAATTACCATACTACCAACATTAAAAAAAAATACATTACAAGACAAGAAAACTACAGAATATTACTAATAAACATAGATGTAAAAATATACAACAAAATACTGGTACATTGAATCTGCAATGTATAAAAAAAGTATTATACACTGTGATGAAATGTGATTTACCCCAAGGCTGTTCAATACTCAAAGATCAATTAATGTTAACCATCATATCAACAGGTTAAAGAAAAATCACATGATCATATCAATAAACGCAGAAAAAGCACTTGCCAAATTCTAACACCCAATCACCATAAAAACTCTCAGGAAACTAGCAATAAAGGAGAATTTCTTCAACTTGGTAAAGCACATCTACAAAAACCTGTAACTAACATCATACTTAATGATGAGAATCTTAAAGCATTCCTACTAAGATTAGGAACAAAGCAAAAATGTTCCTTCTTACCATTGCTTTTTCAACATCATACTAGATGTCTTAAATAATGCAATAGACAAGAAGAAAATAAAAGTTATATAGATTGAAAAGGAAGGAATAAGACTGCCTTTGTTCATAGACAACATGATCATCTATGCAGAAATTCCAAAA
>NW_017731375.1:1395625-1446703 GCF_001890085.2 Hipposideros armiger | reverse complement strand
ATATATAGTCATGGGACGTGGAGTATAGTGTGGGAGTGGAGTCAAGGGAATTGTAATAGATATGTATGATATTGGGGGGAAGTGTGGCGGCGGATTGGGGGAGGGGTTGTCACTTCAAGGGGTAAAAAGTATAACTATTGCACTGTGTTGTACAGCTGAAACTAATTCTAGAAAATGTGTATTTCATAATAAAAATAATTAAAAAAAAGAAAGGAGCAAACATAATACAATAAAGCAAATATAATCTCTTAAAAATGGTACTGGAACAACTGGACATAATATGAAAAAAATGTATCTAAACATAGACCTTACTGTCTTCAAAACTTAATGCACAATGATCATAGACCTAAAGGTAAAACACAGAACTATAAAACTCTTAGATGGCAACACAGAATAAACCTAGATGATCTTAGCTATGACTGTTTTCTTTTCAATGCCATAATCATGATCCATAAAAGAAATGATTGATAAGCTGTATTTCATTAAAATTAAAAACTTGTGCTCCATGAAAGACAATGTCAAGAGAATGATATGCCAAGTCACAAACTGGGAGAATGCATTTGCAAAACACGCATCTAATAAAATACTGTTTTCTGAAATATACAAAGAACTCTTAAAATGCAACAGTACAAAAATAAAAAATACAACCAAAAAAAAGGGAAAACAATTTTAAGAATTTGGCAGAGGGCCTGAACAGACAACTCACCAAAGAATATACCCAGATGGTAAGTAAGCATATGAAAAGATGCTCACATCATATGTCATTAAGAAATTGCAAATTAAAATAATAAGATACCACTACATACCTATGAGAATGGCCAAAATCCAAAAGATTGATTGTATCAAATGCTGGTGAGGATGTGAAGCAATGAGATCTCTAATTCATTGTTGATGAGAATGCAAAATGGTGCAGTCACTTTGGAAGACTTGCCAGTTTCTTACAAAGTTAAACATGTGCTCACCATATAATCTGACATTCATTACCCCAAAGATTAAAAACTATGTCCATGAATATTGATATCAGCTGTATTCATAATTTCCCAAACATCAAGGCAACCAGGATGTTTTTCAGTAGGTGAGTGGATAAACTGTGGTACATCCAGAAAATGGAATATTATTCAGCACTAAAAAGAAATGAACTATTAAGCCATGAGATGACACAGAGGAAGCTTAAATGTGTATGACTAGGTGAAAGAAGCCAATCAAAAAGCTTCATACTGCATGACTTCAAATATATGGCATTCTAGAAAAGGCAAAATTATGGAGACAATCAGAAGGCGAGTGGTTGCCAGGGGTTAGTGGGGAGGCAGGGATGAACAGGCAGAACACAGAGGGTTGCTAGGGGAGTGAAACTATTCTCTATGATGCTCTAATGGCAGACACATGTCATTACACATTTGTCAAAATCCACAGGATGTCTAACATCCAAAGTGAACCCTAATGTGAAGTGTGGACTTCGAATGGTAATGATATGTCAGGGTTGGTTTATGGATCGCAAGAAATGCACTACTCCAACGGAGGAAGTGAAGGAAATTGTATGTGTATGTCCGAACTTTCTACTCAACTTTGCTGTGAACGTAAAATTGCTCTTCACAATAAAGTTGAGTAAAAACAAAACAAAACAAAAAAACTCCTCAAGATAAAGAGCTCTGCCTGGGAATACAAGTATGTTAGTCATGCAACCCTACTAACTGGAGAGGTGGTTAACAGAAAAGATAAATGCCCTGTTGTGTAAAGTGGATGGGAAAAAAAAATGATACTTCTAACCAATCAGATTCCTAATGATGGACGAGTTCCTGGATAAGCATGGGTAAGATGTTTACAGTCACTATTTTTGAAATTAGCACCAGTGTAAATGGAGACATGAAGTAAACTTTATTTAGAGGGAAAGGGGTGTGACCAGTCAGTCACTTTCAGCATATTCAAACATCTGCTCCAAAAGTGAATCTGCTCATTCCACAGGCACTGATTCAGGGGCTCTTAGGTAGAACTCACTGTACAAGCGCTTCTTGTAGGAGCTGGAGTGTCTTCTGACAAGGATCTGGCAAGTTAACGGGGCGATGTCACGTGTATAAGAAAAAATAATTCTTTTGTAAGTCTAAGTGTAAAGGAAAATAAAGAATACAGTAAAGAACACCAAAGTGGAGGGTAAAAAAAAAAAATACCTTGTGTCTGGGAAAGAGGTAGCATACGGGCCAAGTCTTGAAAGATGAACAAAATCACCAGGTGGAAAAGGGGGGAGATGGCGAATTCTACCAGAGGGACCAGCATGAGGCACAGGGAGTGGAAACTGGGCTTATGCTGAGGACTGGAGTTTGGCTGGGATGTAAGATATGCAAATGAAAACAGGTAGAAGCCAGACTGGAGAATTGTAAATGGCAGTTTGGACTAGCTTTAGTCAACATTGGGGAAGGAGGCTTTGAACAATTTTAAAGGAGGATAACATGATTCTCACTGAGCTTTAAAAAGATCTAATCAACAGGAGTTTGGGTTTGATATGAGAAGAGGGAAGGGGGTGATAAAAACTATCTCCAAGGGTGCCCAGGAGAAATAAATAGTGTTTACTTAGAAAAAAATAAAAAGGTGGCAGGAAACTCATCTCTTGGCTTACAGTGTAAAGGCTCCACGCACAGTTTATGTAATCGTAACATCAACATCGCTGCGATTCTGAGAGGAATGAATATTTCAAAGCCTGCTAATCCAGTAATTTAGTATATTAAATCACCTTAAGTGAATTATGAGAGTTCATTCTCTGTAACAGAAATTAAATACAATTTAAGTAATTCATCGTTTTCCAAAGTGTCTTTTAAAAGTAGCATATTTGGTGTATCATACACTACAATGCTCTTTCAAAGGACGTTTTTAAAATAAAGCACCAACAAATTGTCTCGGTTAGGTGGAACAATGTTCAATTCCAGCTCTGCTTTGAGCATAATTAAGTACCCATGGCACCATAAAACTTTTATTAAATTATGGTGTTGGGAATGAAATGTAAATTTGTCTTCCAATATGATGTTGGCATTTCAACCTTTTTTTTTCCAGCCTGAATATCATTAATAGTAAAAGTTCAGGGAATAAGTAAAGCTGAAGTATTGGGTAGAATTCAAGATGTCACATAATCATAAATGTTATTGTAATTATATTATTGAGGTATTCTCCATTCTTCCTACTCTATTTTCTAAATAACCCTCATTGATATAGTTTATGATCATAAAAGAAATAGCAAGATGGGGTTCAAATGCAAAACACCATCTATTAAATGAGCTTTACGTTTTGTCATAATACATGGAGGACACAAATGGCTTTACTTGTCAATTGTTTATGCTACAAATTGTTTAATATATATACACAGAAGACATCCATTGAAGCACAAAGAAAATTCTGCAGAGACTATAGCAAATTTCTCTTAAAACACAGAGGGAGCAGAGAAATCTGTTTAATTTTTAAATACATTGGAATATATATGTATACACACATATACACACATACATAAATAATCTTTGAGCTGCAATATGAAAGGGACATGGGCAAAAATCAGGGAATTAAGATCCTTATAGGCTAGGGCCTAGGCTATAGTTGATTACTTCGAAGAAAAAAAAAAAAAAGTTCTAAGAGCATTCCTACCTGAACAGAGAAATCTCTCCATTTTAGGGAAGGAAAAAGCTGTTTTCATTTCAGAAAATCCACCTTGACCCAATATAAAAAGCTGCCAGTGCAAATATGTTCAGGAGCAAATGTCTGTCTAGAATACGGTGTGATAGAAGTTTCTCTCACCTTCCCCAGGTCCCCAGGAGATCTGACCTGAACAGAATGTGAACAGAGCTTTCCATTTTATGTCACATCAGGTTCTCCTGAGAGGCAAAGGAATGTAGAGCCATGGCCACAAAATCCAAAGCATGATTCAAGCTGATGGCTGATGTCCTTGTAAAAGAAATGTACACTTTTTTTTTTCCAACCCACCATTTGCTCCAAATGATAAAATCACAGCCTCAAGGAAAATCTCACCTTAAAAAAAAAATACAATAAATAAATAAATAAATAAAATTTTGTTTGTGTGTTGGCTGTTTTCTTAGAGAAGTTGAGTTTTCCTAGAAAGTTAGCATTTCTTGTCAGAGAGGAAATAAAAATAAACGTGGCACAGGCAAAGATGACATTTGAATTCAAACAAAAGTTTGCCTTTTGCCTTTTTTTTTCTTTTTCCTCCTGATCATACACTGATGTGTTAAGAAAAACAGACCCAATTTAGCTTTCCATAAGCCCTTCGGAGCGGTTCACATATATAGCCTCTCCTAGGGAGGTTCATTCGCACACCCTCGTCAAAAAAGGAACAAATATGCCATGTGAGAATTGTGCGTTGGTTAGAGAAAATGGATCAACAGAGAGACCACGGGGGAACATGTGCCAGTGGCTTATTTTATTGAATGATTCAATGTTTTCGATAAGGGAAGACTGAAGTGTGTCTTATGAGCTGAAACAACCTTCAGGCTGGCAAACTTCCACCTACAGAACTTATGAAACAGCAGTGTAGGGTCCAATTATAAGCACCTTTGCTAAACCTTGGCCAATGAATAGTTCCGGTGCCTTCGGTCCATCTACCTTGCATGTACACAGGGCATGGACAGGTGTATAACAGCCCCTCAGGGCAGTGACACTAACCACTCCAGGGTGAACAGCTATGCCAACAGGATACAGGAGGAGCCTCTAATATTCTGAGCTGACTTCTGAGCAGTATCCGCTCTCCACTGGGTTCCTTCAGTGACCTTAACAATATGTCTCCCTGGTGGCAGGGTTGCCTTATCTCATCCATTGTCCACAATGCCACTTCTCATTCTCCTGATCAAATCCTTTAATGGTTCTTCATAGACCACAGGATGACCTCTGAACTCCCTACCATAAGGCTGCTGAAGGTATGGTGCCCGCCTTCTAGAGTCTTCTCTGCACACTCTCCAAGTCTTCAAACTCCTAATCTCAGACATGGAGGCTTCCAATTTCCCATCATGCCTCCTTTGTCTTTGGGTGTTTGCACTAGGCTGTCCCCTCTGCCTGGGACACTCCCACCTCCATCCCAACCCCTCCCCCGCCCTCAGGACTGGATAACGTTAATTTATTCCCATGGCATCCTATGCTGAGTTTTATGTTTACACAAAAGGCTGAAGTAAATTGTTCAATTTTTCCTTCACATTATAAAGACGAACAGCCTCTAAAGACTGCCTAGCACAGCATCTGGCACAGTGGAGAGACTGAAAAAAAATATTTTGAATGAATAGATAACTGAAAAAAGAAGTCATCTAGCTTCTTAGTTGAATGAAATTCTCATTAAAAATATTAGATATTTTGAAACATGAACTTGAGTAGCCAAGGCAAAATTAGGGGTGATTATATTAGACTGTCCTAGGGCTCAAAAAGCAGTCAATAAATGTTAGTAGTCACTATTATTGTTTACATTGCCAAAGCACTTATGTATCAGAAAACATGACTACTAAATTCCTTTCTACTGCAAACTCATGCAAAGGTTATCATCGAAAATTTGTTAAAATAAATACAGTTTGATATATATGTACATTTCTTGCAAAAGTGGCTTTGTTTAGAGTGAAGAAAACCTGTAACTAACACACTGTGTTAGAATAGCATGATTACATGCTATTATAACAAGAATAATTATCATTAAAAATAGCTCATCTATAACTCTATGTATGTAGAGGCCAGAAAACTTTAGGACAAAAAACAGTGATGAAGACCCCCAAATGCTCTACAAATAACTTAAATAACCCTAGTGGTATACATGCGTGTGGGTTGTGTGTCACTTTAATAAAAGTGCCTAGATAGCACTGTTGCTATGTTTCTAAGGATCTGTGTAGCAAGCCCCACACATATGTGGGTGATACTCCTGGGTAAGCACTATTTACTCTACAAATAAATTACTATGTAGCTTACATTGTTAGGGTCGCATGATAGCCCTATAGCTTAAAGGACTGAAATAACCATGCATTTATCTTGTCACCACAGGTACATACAGTGTAATTACAAGGTCAACAGTTACTATGTAATTACGTAGTTTCAACATTATGGGTCTTAAAAAAAACAGTACACTGTTCTCCTAGTACCTGCTAAGAACCCCTATCTCTGCTCCGCCATCCTCACTTGCAAATTTTAACCAGCTGCAAATAACATGTGTAAAGGAAAACAAATCAAACCACCTGTATTGGAATAATAGCTGTCTTAGAATTATTATACAACTCTATCAGTAAAGCTTCAGGCATCTTCTGGTCCTAGGCCCTCATTTTCTTGGAAAGTTTTTTTTTCCCCCTTATAGTATTATGCCCAATTTTGAAAGTAACAAGATAAAAAGTAACACAAGTAGACATTTTTGTTTAATAGCAAATTTATAACGATTATTCTTTTCCATATAGCAATGAGATGTGGCAAATTTTTTAAAGGATGGGCTTCCTGATTTAACTTAATCAGGGGTGAATTGGTACTAAATAATAACTTTCCAATATAACACCCCATTTTTCAGCAATTCCGATCTTAAGTTCATTTCTGTTAGTCTGATTAATACTGGTATCACATTGTATATAATTTTGTGGTTGGTTGTGTGTATGTGTGTATGTGTGTGTGTGTGTGTGTGTGTGTGTGTGTGTGTATGTGTCTGTGCGTGTTTGATTAAACCTCTCACTTGTTTCTTTTCCAATGTATGTTGACTCTGAAAACAGAAGTTTCATTAAAGCCTTATAAAACCCTTCAAATTATTTTTCCCCTTTATTCTGAGAAGCAGAAGGACACTGCTTTCATAGTCAATATTTGAACAACTCATTCCAAATTTATTATAGGTTACTATCATACAGAGAATAATAAAGAATGTTTTTTAATTACTTTAGCTCATAAGAATGGGCTGATAGATATTCCATCAATGTTATGATTCCCTTGGATGGAGAAATGCTAAATGCTAACCCAAACAGATTTTAAAACCATAATTACTTAGTAAACAAGGGAATCATAGCCAAATAATTATTCATGAATATAGATTAAATTCATCTAGATTTTTTCTTTTTAATTTTCTTATTGAAATCTTCTATCTGTGGCAAAGCCACTGAGCATAGCACTATCTGAGTGGGATTGCTTTTTCAATGTGTTTTACACAAAAAGAGCAAGGTGTATACAAGTTTTTGCCATAGGGTCTTCTATTTGTCTCCAGGGATTCGGATTCAGCACAGATAAGTTACCCAACGCTAGTGTGTGTTCATCACATTAAAAAAGGATGCCTGATCCCTGATGTAGTAATTCATTGAAAAGCAAAAAAAAAGGGAGGCAATCAAAGAGGGAACGTCACCAGGCAATTAGTTCTCACAACTGGAGACTTACTATGATGATAGCTACCAGCGAGGAAACCATGCTCTCTACAGATGAATGCAGAAAGAGCCTCCTCAAAAGAGAACATCAAGACAGGAGACTGTCAGGGTCTCACAAGAAAGTATAGATGACTGTCTGATCACCTAATAAAATCAAGAAGCTCACTTCAATAGGCACAGAATTTACCTTCTAATACCTGCTCGTAATTGATTTACATTTGAAGGGTTTCTTCTTTTCAATAGTTTCAAAATTAATTTGACCATTTTTGTGTGTGTGTGTGTGTGTGTGTGTGTGAAGTCTCACATTACAAATTAAGAAAGCAAACTAGGACAACTCTAGGACATATGAGAGGTTGAAGCATGTGAGGTACCGATACATACCTATAGCATGATGCTTTTATGTTCAAAACAAAATGATTACATAGATACCAGGCTGAGCAGAGAGCTGGGAGTGGACCTAGATGTGGCATGCAGGTCAAAGGAGACTATCATCTTATCTGTGAAGTTTCAATATTTCTTATAAGGAGAACAGTGATAAATTTACTATAATATAAAAATTATAATATAATTATAATATAAAAATTAAGAAAATGCAAAAGAGAATACAGTAAATTACAAGATAGTATGTCTATGCATGTATTTCTCCATTAGTCTAGAGCAGTTTTCCACTTTGGTGCCAAGAGGTCTACTGACACAGTTTGTTGGAAATCAAAGGGCAGAAAGGTGGGTATTATTCAGCCCTCTTAGTCGAGAGATGCATGGAGAAAACTACAAACAGGAACAGTCATACTGACCTTGCAGTTGCTGGAAGTGAGAAAAATGTATATTATTAGTAGGGTACTGACCCATAGGATCTAACCAAGAAATGACTCACACTGTATTTATTCCACACTTTAAGTGGACATGCATTTCAACAACTGCTCTCTCCATTTGGGGCTGGTAATTTTCAGTAAGTAAGAAGCACTGTACCTTTAAGTTTTAAACATAAAAAAATGACACTGATTAACCTTTAAAATGGTGCCATTTAATCAAAGCAAGTAGATCTTTAATGGGTTTTAAATGGACTAATAAATCACAAGATTCTTTTTCACCATGGAAATAAAAGAAATACATATATTTCTTAAAATCCCACTACACCTCTTGGAGTGTTTGTGTGTGTGAAGACGGACAGGGGTAGACGGGACAGAGTCCACACATGATTATTCTCTGTGTGACTATGATTTGGAAGGCGGCAGCTGTGCCTTTTTTCCCAGAGCATTCTCTATTTGTTAACTTCTTGCTCTCTGTGCTCACAAGCAAGGCTGGAAGTGACTATACATATTTTCAGGAACTTTGACAAATTTTGTGACCAGGACTAAGAAATGAGCATCATGTTGCAGAAAATTAATCTTTCACACTAATAGAAGCTGATCAGAGAAGATGAGCATGTTACACCCTCTCCACTCATCCTGCTGCCATCCGACACAAAGGAAGAACCAAGCAACCATCAGTCTCCGAGAGTGCAGGCTGGACTCAATGTCCAGAGCTCAGTGTTTGGGCAAATAACCCACTGGTTTGCCTCCTTCTGTGACATTCTGTATGTTCCCCATGGGCGGGCCAGTCTGTCTCCATACTGTAATATATCCTCTGCCTGGTTTAGAATGGCTTCATGCAAACCAGTTGACTGAATGAACGGGATAAAAATTGACAGCTTGGTAATGATAGACTAGCTGTGCTTTCCATTAAAAATATGTGCAAACTTAGGTATAGAAGAACACAATGCCAGTCATAATAAAGTGATGTTCAACTCCAAATAGCCACGAACGTTGCTATATGGCTGAGGAAGGTACCAGGGTAGGGCTGCGAGCTGGAGGTAGGAGACGGGAATTGGAAAGAAGCTATATCGGCACGAGGGGGTACAAAAAAGCAGACAGGATGTAGGAATGAAAGATCTCTACAGGCAGCTCTCAATGATGGCCACCATTTTCATGCACTTATAATGTGCAAGGTACTAAACTGAGCATTTTATAGACATTATCTCATTTAATCCATATAACTCAATAAAGTTTCGATAATTAATGCTATAATTTTACAGATGAGACAACGGAAGAACAGATTGATAATAAAACTTGCCCAAGGTCACATGCCTTGCAAGTCAGGAATAATATTCAAAATAATGCATTTTTGGAGCATTCCATTTGTCACTTTTTCCCCATCAAACAAGTCTATATCCATAATATCCTTCTCTGCAGTTGGAAAATGTGTATTCTCCCTTCTCTTTGTCAAAGGCAGTTTTCCATCTGTGTTGTTGATCACTCTTCACCCAGGAATGTTCTCCTTTAATTTGTCCCCTCACCTCTAAGTCCATCTTTCCCATTTCAGTGGCTTCTTCCTTATCAGTTCCTAAAATGGCTCACATCCAACCCCTCCCCAACCCCATTCCCCGGCCCCTGTTCTTTCTCTGAACATCACCTCCGGGCTGGATCGCTGTCTGTACTTGGTTCTGCCCATCTCCTCTCTTGCCTCTTGAAGAGACCTCTGCCCTGCCATGCCGGGAGCTGCCCCTGCTGAAGTCACCGATATTCCACTAATGGACTCATCAAATGGACACTTCTCAGCATCCATCTTACTATAGCTGAGGCTTCTGGCTCTAACCACCACTTGCTGAGGCATTTCACACGTGTCCTCTAAACCATCAGCCTGCCTGCTCTGCATCCCTCATCCAACCTCTACACCAGTGGCTCTTCCTTTAAATGCCTTGGAAATGGTGGTGGCACTAAGTCCCATCTTTGGCCTTTCTTTTCTGCTACCTCTCTACACATCCCCTAGATGGTCACAATCTCTCACGAGATTAAACAACACTGTGTACACTGATGAGTCCCTTGGCTGTACTGCTGACCCATAGTTCCCACCTGAAAACCCAAGCTGTCGATCCCACTGGGTATTAGACACAATGACCTCATGGATGATGCATGCTGTAACCTCAGATTCGACACACTCCAAACTGAACTTGTAGGGCAGGCCGGGTGGCTTGTTGGTTAGGAGTTGGCCTGGGACGCCAGCTGTGAGCAGCAGGGCCCCGGTTTGGATCCCACATGCGGGCCAGTGACGCTGCGCCCTCTACAGCTAAGATGGTGAACAACAGCTCGAACTGGAGCTGGGCTGCCATGAGTTGCCGGCGACAGCATGGGCTGCAGTGGGGCTGGCCGGCAGCTGCCGTGAGTTAGTGTGAGCTGCCGTGAACGGCTGTCCAGTGGCCAGTATGTGACTGCCGCACCCAGGAAGAGCGCAATGATAATACCAACATAGGCCAGTGAAGCGACGTCCTCCACAACTAGACTGAAGAACAAAAGGACAGCAACTTGTCTGTTCCCCTTCCCCAATTCCCCAATGCTGTTCCCTCCCCCCAATGCCCCAAGAAAAAAATCCTTAAAAAAAACCAAAAAACAAAAAACTGAACTCGTAGTGTTCTTGCCCTTTGTCTCCACCCGAGTCACCTTTCATCTGCATGCCATTCATAGAAGCCAAAACCTTGGCAGTCATACTTGACACGTCAATCTCCATGATAGCCTTTTATTCCTCCTAAATAGTTCTTCAATCTACCAAATTCTCTCTAATAAACCATCTCACTGTGTGATTGTTCAGGTCCTCACCACTCCTTCCTGGGCCAAGGAGATGGCTTAGGTCCTCTGTCTCCAGTCCCACTCCTGCTCCTTTTAACCAGGCCTCCACACTGTCCTTAGAATGGTATTTCTGAAATACAAACCAGATCATGTTTTACATCTGCAAAAACCCTTCCCTGGCTTCCCAGTGTCAGTTTCCTTAGCTGGCCTGTGTAGAACTTGGCCACCATTGCCCTCTTCAGCCTCATCCCCACCATGTGCACCACCGTCCCCATATCTCCCGCACACCTGAATGTGCTGAGCTGAGCATGCTGTGACTGGTCACATCTTTGACATCTGTATATTCATTTCTTCCCCACCTTGCATGCCCTATTCTTTGTCAGGAGAACAAATAGTGTTTTTTTGTTTTGCTTTTGTTTTTTTCAATATCTTACACAAACAAGAATTACATTCTTCTTAGATGTGGTACATATATACAATGGAATACTATTTTGCCTTAAAAACAAATGAAATCTTGCCATTTGTGGCAACATGGATAAGGGGTATTATGCTACGTGAAGACAAATTCTGTATAATTTCACTTATATGTAGAATCTAAAGAACAGAATAAGTGAACAAACAAGACAGAAACAAACTCATAGATACAGAGAACAAACTGATGGTCTCCAGAAAGAGAGGGTTGGGGGAATGGACAGAAAATTTGGAAGTGATTAAAAGGCACACCTTTTCAGTTATAAAAATAGTCACAGGGATGCAAACTACAGCAAAGGGGTAGAGTCCACAATGTTGTAGTAACTATGAATGGTGCCAAAAGGGTGGGGTGATCACTTCATAGTGTACATAAATGTTTAATGACTATGTTGCACACCTGCAACTAATATTATAGTGTATGTCAACTACAATTGGAAAATAAAATTAAAAAATAAAAAGAATTACCTTCTTTTGAAAGTTTTTGATCTTTCCTAGAGATAAGCACCTCGTTCCTCGAATGCATGTACAAATTGCATGAAGTTTCTAGCATTGACACTTTACATTATCCCATAATTTTATTTTTATCTGAGCCTGTCTACCTCACTAGACTTTGAAATCAAAAGCTACCTTTTCAATCATTTTGCTATTCCCAGTACCCAGCACAGGCCCACCACAGAGTAGATGCTTAGTAAATAAATGGCTGTTGAACTCAACTTGACATTTGATGGATGAGGACCTTCAGGTTGAAGCTTAAGCAAATAAATAAGCAACCTCAATTATTTTGAAAACAATCGGTATGCCTTACAAGCCATTTTAGCCATAGAGCAATGAGACTTATTTTGGAGATCGATAAATTGGAAGTCAGAAATGTTGAGTTCCAGAGCCTGTGGCATTACTGGCCAACTGTAAGTCCTTGGACAAACCATCCTCTCTGCTTCGTCCAAGCATTCCACCTATAAAATGAGGTGAACAGGATAATCTGTAAAACCTCTGTAGCTCTCAAATATCTATTTTGTTATATGAAGTCACAACCAACTACACAGGACAGACATTCAAAGAAAAGGACTAAAGTGATCCACCTCTATTTGTTGTAAATAACCAGAGATGTGTCTCAAGTAAGAAGACATAACAAATTACTTCCAACCACCTTCCCAAAAGTACACATATAAGTGAATCTTTTCATACTTAGATCTAAAACATCCCCACAAAAACTGTCTTAGGAAACAGTCATTTGGCTTCAAAATATGTGTCTTATAGACGCATCAAAGGCGTCTTTCCATCAGTCCCCTCACATTTTCAAATCAAATACACACTCCTATTATCATCCGCGGTTCTTAGTTTCCCCCCAAAATATCAAATTTATCTTTGATTCCACAGATCCTGAATATTTATATGCCTTTCAAGTCAGTGTAGTTTATTGAGGAAAGAACAGAGCTCAGCCACGTCTATTAAATATTAAGAATTTTGCTGCAAAAGCAGATACAGGTACACAGCTGTGTGATCACAGCCTCTAGAGACACAAACACGATGCTTCCCCGCCCCATTTGGTTGCAAATGAAGAAAAGGATGTGGTGAAAGAAAACTTGCCTATGTAACACGGTGACCGATAAGGTGGTGTTACAATGATACGTATTTGAAGTTGCCTATTAGAGCCAAAGGAACACCACTATAATTCATAGTGATTAATGTTAATGTCAAAATATTAAAGGAAGTAATAATGATTTGTATCTTTAGGTAATGGGCTACCCTTTCTTTGATCTTTTATTCCCTCCGATCAATGAAATGAATGGGCAATAAATTTCAAATCAATAAAAAGGAATTCATGTTCACCCAGCCTATTGGTCAGCCTGTGGGACTAACTGCCACAGGAGGTCAGAGAGACAAGTGCTAAGGCTGGTGTTTAAAAAGGATCAGATAATTTTAGGACCATTAATAACAGCATTTGTCATGCTGCAAACTCATGGGCAGATAAGAATAATCCAGTCATTCCTCTGGGTTCAGACTAATTACCTTCTGGGTCACAGAGACACTGCTGGGCCTGCACATAGCATGGGTCACTCGTGCACTTTCAGGCTGGGTGTATGTAGGGAGGGGTAAGGGAGGGCGCTTTGCTTCCATTTCCGTGGAGAAGAAGGTCAGCTAAGACCTTTAAAAAGCCCTAAAACCTGAAAACATTATGGTACTTCCTCCTTCTTTTGTAATTTAAAAGAAAAGAAATAATAAACCATGAAACACAATTTCATACATGTGGGGAAATTAAAAAGGATTTTTTCCAGAGTTCATTTGGTTTGTTTGTTTTGTTTTGTTTTGTTTTTGTTTTTTTAAAGCTGAATTGTTGAACACGTTTTGGTGTCCCTGCCTTCCTAGGAGCCTGAGCACTTTCATAATTTGCCTATTAGGTAACTGGACACATTATGGACAGAGTGAAGATGAATTTTGCTCACAGCCAAGAAAATCAGCATGTCCATGGTTCTTTCTCTCAAGCCCCAAGTATTGGAATCTATTTCAGGAACTTTGCTTCCCTATATGCTTGTGGGGGCTGTAGATGTTTGAGAACTTTAGTTACGGCTGGTTGTGAAAATTATGACCCATTAAGGGTATCTTCCCTACCAAAGGTATTCCCTAAGCTATTCCTTAAGTGTTATTTCCACACCTCAAATGGCATCCGTATCTGCACAGATACTAATGATTGGTGCCAAACAAATGCTGAATACACTCAGAGGATGAATTCTTGTCTTGTCACAACTTCAATGCCAATTAATAAGGAAATAGAGTTTCTTGGTCCACTGCCTACACGCATGGGCTACTTGTTTATTGTGTTCTACTCCCCTTTCACCAAATACCTGATGTGTCATGGAAAACAAAATGCATCTTATTGGTTTCTAATAAGCTAATGGCTACTGGAAACTGACCACCACATTGCTAAACCATTCTACCCACAGTCTCAGCAGCAGGAAATCACGCTTCTCCTAATAAAGCTATAATGTACAGACACAATTCACATTCATAAAGCTTCAGGAATAGAGCTCTAGATGGCTTTGGTGTGAGAAAATTCATGACCATCAATAATTTATTTCAAAGTTAAATGTATTTATAGCCTTCTAACTATAGTAATGCAAGGTTAGTAACTGTCAGTGGTGGGCATGTTATTCATACTATTTTTAGCATTTATTAAAATACATTGTATAGAAATCTAGTTTTCCCTTTGCATGGTAGCTTGACTAGTCCTTTACAAGGAAAAACAATGGTTTGAAAAAAAAATTGCAGGAACGAGATTCAAACACGAGGGCGATAAGGTATGAATAAATATTTCAGGTTTCAAACACTACTCGTAAGTGTCTGCTACTGCTTCTTCTGACGGAAATTCTTGCATCTCACCTTTGTTCTGTCAACTCTTTCACTGGCTTCTGTGTTCCTGACCCTAATATCACAAGTTGATTTCTGCTTACTATTTCAGTTTAGTGTTTAGACCAAGAAGTTGTGTATCTGACCCGAGGACTTCATCTCCGGCCTCTTACCAGCCCATTTCTAGTTTGTCTAAATGATCCACCTCAACTTCAAGGTTTATTTCAAGGCTTATCTCCTCCAGGAGCTATTTATGCTCCCTGGTTTTGTCAGGGGGATGGTAATATAAATAAAGCATGATCAGCATTTAAAACTGTAAGAATACTGGAGACCACCAATGTAGTGGGTTCAACAAAGAACGGTGTGGGAAGAATTGAAGGCCATGAATATGGACAGTTCTTGGAAAGTTCTGTAGTAAAGCAGATCAGTGGGGTGTTAGCAAGGTAGGAGTATACGATGAATAGAGGATTTTTTTTGTTCTTTTTTTTTAATAGTAAAAATAACAGCATATTTGCATGTTTGAAAATACTTATGGATGAATGAATGAATCCTATAAGCCCTATTTCTGCTGCCAGAGAGAAGGCTGTGTTTTTTATGCAGACAGATGAACTCCTATTGTAAATAGCAGAAGCAGAAGATGATCAGAGTGTCAATATGGGAACTAAATCCCAAAAGAGACATGCAGAAGGCAGCCATGTCTACAAACATGGCTTCCTTCAGGATATATGTTGGCCAAGCACTCACTGAGGAGGTGAGCCCTTGTGCTTTTCTTTCTTTCCTTCTATGGAAATGATAGATTAACTTCCTTACGCAGAAAATTCATTTCAGACCTTTAGTTATTTAGATTACAGACAGGCTTATAACTTTGGAAAAACAAGTCATTAAAGTGAAACCCACGATGACACGGATGTAAGGTTTCGCACGTCACAGGTGCCCTGATGTGGTAGCACCAAATCAAACCGTGATGTGGTCTTAATCTTCTATTTTTGTAATGAACAACGGATCTAGCATGTGTTTTGTTTCCATTTGCTACCACAACCAGAAAGGGAAACAAAAATCCAGCTACACAACTGCAGGAGAGCAGCACCCATATTGGCCTTGACTGAACAAACATGCCACTGCCCATGCTATTTCAGGGAGCACAGGTGCCTCACCTACAAATGACAGTGGTGACCGCAGAGCAATGATGGTCTGAGTTTCCCACCCAGGGCCTCTTTGAGGACACCCTATCAAAACCTAAAATTTTGGCACTGGCTAGGATGCCCGACATGTAAAATCCAAGATTCTCCCCAGTGCAGGGGTGCCCTCCAGCAGCCGCTGTCTAGAGATTTAGCCAGTCAGTCTAGAGATGGTAGTTCACTCTCATAGAAATGCCCACTTCCAGTATTTAAAAACAACTCTGAACATTTTACAGTTGTAATTTTGGTTAGTACATCATCCCTCTCCTTAGGATGCTCCTAGGTTGATTCAGTGGGAGCACAGAGAATGAAACAGAGCCCTTCCTCCATTGTAGATGAAGATAGGTACCACATTCTCTTTACAGCTTTCATTTTCACATGCTAAATACGGCCGTTGCCTCCATATCTGTTCTTCCTATGGCAAGGATCTCAGACCCTTTACCATCCTTCTCTTGGTATTTGCGTGCACATTCCTTACTGAATTTCTCCGTAGCTAGATTTGGGCTTCATTTCTCCCAGACCAAAGAGACAAAAAAATAGATGTCAACGACAGGCTGAGTAGGTCAACTGCAAGGAGATCCGCACTTGTTTCGCTAAAGGGAAATCTCATCACTTAGTTTATATTCTCAGCAATCTCTAAAAGCAAAATGGTCAACTCAGCAATCTCTAAAAGCCAAAACAATGTATATACATTTTAGAATTACAGAAGGGGTAGGCAGAAAAATAACTAGTCATGAGCACCACCTTCATCCAAGCCAGTTCTTGTGGGCGTGGCCTTCCTCTGTCCTTTAAAGGGAATCTAGTCAATCCCCGGACTTGTCTAATCACTTTCAGATAATAAAAGTCCCTAAGTGACTTTTAGTTCACAAAATCTCCTTGTTCAATCATTAAAATGCCCAGGGCAAGGTACTCGTGAAAACTCCAGAGTTCACTAGAGGTGAAATCATTACCTGTCTCCTCCCTCAGCTGTGCGTCAAGCCTAAACGCTATGGTCATGGAGAAGAGCCATGGTCCCCTGAGGTTCCGTTCACTGCCTCTTCTCCCACTCCTACTTCCTCTGCTTTGATTTCGAATCATTCCAGGGCTGGAGCAAGATGTAAGGTACAGTAGTGCCCTTATCCACAGGGACACAGTCTAAGACTCCCAGTGGATGCCTGGAACTTCGGATAGTACTAAACCATCTGTATGCTGTTTCTTCCTATACATAGGTCCCCTTTCTCTTAGAGGAAGCACGTGATGGCTTCCCTTTGGCATATCCGACCTGCCAGCAATCACTGCTCTTGTGCTTTGGGGACATTATTAAAGAAAATGAGGGTGACTTGAACACAAGCACTGTGGTATCACAACAGTCAATCTGATAACCGAGCCCGTTGCTAAGTAACTAACAGGTGGGGAGCTTATACAGGGTGGATACACGGGACAAAGCGGTGCTTCATGTCCTGGGCAGGATTCAGCAGGAAGGTGCGAGGTTTTATCACGCTAGTCAGAAAGGTGTGCAACTGAAAAATTGAAATTTAAAAGATGAATTGCTTCATTCTGGAATTTTTCCATTTAATATTTTTGAACCAGAGTTAATCATGGGTAATTGAAACCGTGGGAAATGAAACTTCCAGATAAGGGGGCGGGCACTAATGTGGAGAGGATGAAGGCGCTTACTTATCCGGCTAGGGTGTAATCTAGCCCTAGCGTCCTTTGGTTATGGAAGACATTCAATGCCTGACAGTTCAAGGATTTCGTCCCTTCCTCTCTGCCAGGATGAGGACCTCCCAGCCACAGAGCCCCTGAGGGAGGCCAGCGTCTCCCTTTGGCTCCCACTGGGAAGCCCCTCACTCTGCATTACACAGGATGTCCCCCGTCTTTCTCCTGCACCTGCCTTGCCTTTCAAGAAGTCCCCTTTGGGAAAGTTTCTCCACAAAGCCCACCAGAAACACACGTTTTTTCCTTCAACAGAATCTGGAGCAAATCTGGAGCACAGGCCACTCCCCAAAGCAGCCCCTCTCCTTGTGTCCTAACCTTAACCAAGTCTTCTCATCTCTTCTCCAGGGATGGACCCACCACCATACTCTGTGCCTAGAAGACACCAGGAGCCCTGAGTCAATCGGTCTGAACAGGGGGCCTGAGGAGAGCGGTGTCCTCCTCGCCCCTTCTCAAGACCTGACGACTCCCTCCAAGGAACCTCACCCTCCATTTTCAGCTCCCCCTCGGCCTCTCCAAACCTCTTTGATAGGAAGGTTGCTGGTGGTTTAAGGGCGAAAAAGCAGTTCTCAGACACCTTTCTGCAAGTTTTGCTTTCTTGCGCCAGGACCCTACGTGAGAATGGGAGTCATCGGGGCCTGAAGTGGAAAGTGGACCGAGTTCCAGTGTAACTTCCTGCTATCGATACAAATTGAAAATAACCAACAATGAAGCTATAAAAAAATGTCTTACTTTTAAATATATTTGAACACGTGTCTAAATGAAGACGTGAAAAACAAAATAAACAAAAGTTTGAAATAATATAACATAGTGAAAACGATAGTAAGAAATACAAATGATTTATAGGACCTGAGATCAGTCAAGGAAATTCTTCTCCTGAAATGATCACCTCAGTGTCTCAATAAATGAAATTATCACAACACAACTTAAAACTTGCAAAGCAATGATACCGAGGTGTTGCTTTGTAAAGAGGGGGGATATAGCAACTGTCTGTGAAGTGGCTAGCTAAAATCTTCCACAATTTGCAATGTAAAATGTCCTTTCTAGAACGGAAGATACCAATCAGTCTTTACATGTACTCATTATATATCAATTTTTCTTTGTTTTAATAGAAGCTAAGGATTCATACAATCTGGTTTCAAAACCAAATTTAGATCAAGGAAAATATATTTTGTTGAAAATGGGATTAAGGGTCCCAAAGCAAAAAGGAATTTAACTGGCAAAGCACAATCCGTGTGGGAGGGTTTGTCAGTTCTCACTTAACATCTTCATTAATGGCCCAGGCCAGAGAAATAAACAGCAAGTTAATTAAACCTACAGGTAATATTAAATTGGTATGAGGGGCAATGACGGGTGAGAGATAATAAGAAGGCTTTGGAGGGTTAGGAATAGAGGAGCAAATAAAAAAGAATTTGAGAAAGTGAATATATTTTCCAGGATTAGGCCCTTGGAAGACAGGATGGCTAAAAGCAAATTCATCTGATTATGCAGACAATTAAATAAATCCTAGATTCAGTGCCTTGGGAAAATAGTCACCAACGTCATTTGGCCTTCCCACTCAGAGATAGAAAATAATAACAGGTACAAGGAGAAAACTTCATGAAAAGATAGCTCAATCCTAGGGAAGAACAAAACAGTTTATGTCTAAACAGAATATAAGAATTCAAAACAAGGATGCTGTATGGATATAATCTGATGTGACATAAACAGAGAAGAAATTAATATTACATATTGAAATGTGACAATGGTTTTATTGGTCTGCAGAATACAAAAATGAAGATTTTGAAGAGTATAAGTTGTTTATAAGTAAACTATCTTGGAAATGCTTAACAAGTTTTCAAAACAATGCAAATGAGTCATTATCAAGAAGAAAAGCAGCCTGAGGTAGCCTGCTCCCCACATACCTGCTGGGCTGCACCTCTTTCCACCCTCACTGATGTGACCCTTAAAACAAGCCTCCAAGCATAGCCCTTCCCGGGGACCCCATACTTGCTCTTTCCTGGGCTCCGGCTTCCTCCCGGATTTTCCCCAGGCTGCCAGTCTGCTGTCAGGTCAGAAGTCCCCTCCTCAGGGAGGCTCTCAGATCAGCACACATAAAGCTTACCTTACTACCAAGCCAGTGCTAACTCCTTTTCACCCTGTTGGATTTCCTTTGTAGGATTTACCACTATCTAAAACTCTCCGATAGTCAATTCCCCATTTGTTTACTTGCTTCCTTTTTCCTCTCTCCGTGAATATAAGCTCTGTGAAGGCAATCTCCTTACCTTCTTCACTGCTCTGTCCTCAGCTTCAGTAATAGCTCCTGGCATTTATCAGCCTTCCATACATGATCACTGAATAAATGAAATACACACACACACACACGCACGCACACATATAGGGTGCCAAAACAATGTATACACATTTTAAGAAAAAAAAAACCAACAACTGTATTAAAATTGTAATATTCAATATACACTGATAACAAAAGATGAATACAGGTCATGCGTATGCATTTTTTTGGCACTCCGGGATATATATCCTGGCTGATAGTTAGGAGATTGTGAAAATACGACCAAGAGTAGAAAAAAGTAGATGTAACATGGTGGATGACATCATCTCCCATGTCTCACAGCAGAGAATATGAATTTAAAGTTTTAAATAAGCAGACGCATTAACACAAATTCTTCAGGGTGGTTACACTTGCCAACTCTGTAATTACACATTTGGTCATATTAGGACTCAAATAATGACATTTCGAGGATCACTCATCTAAGAGCATCAAAGCGGGGCTTATATTTACTCATGAAAATTCATATGAAGTTAACTACCATGTGGTTACTTCCAGTTTTCTTTTCTTTTTCCAGTAGAGTGGAATTAATGTGTGCAACCTAATGAAATATGCTGCAATTAAAGGACTACTATGCATAGTAAACTCTCTGCGTGTATAGGCTTCAAATAAAGTAATATCTCTGCATGTATATACTTCAAATAAAGTAGAGTCTGAGGTGACATTTCAGGAATGGAAAGAATGAAAGACAAAATTATATTGCTATTAGATTTCGAAATGCAGCTGGATATCTGAAAGTCAGTTTATGAAAAACTGATTGCTTAATGTACCCCCACGCATTCTAAAACCTTGTAATATGTATGTAGGTTGGCTGTACATTCATAAGGAAATATAACTTGGCCCACAAGCCAATAGGAAAACATTTTCATTTATAACAGAAAATCACCAACACAAAAGTTGTTAACCAGAAGAATATGTTCCCGTTTGAGGGGGGATTGTTCGGAGTCTCAGAAGAAAGTACTTATTCCTACTGCAGCTAAGGGTCCCCGTGACCCTAAGATGTGACTATAATAGTCATCCTCAAATCAAATGATTTAAATTCGAACCCATGACTCTCAGGCTCAAAGGGACCCAGAAATTATCAACACAGTTAAAGTGTCTCTCTGGACAACTCCTGGAGGGAAAGAATAATAATGCAAACTCATTTTCCTAAACTACGACCTTAAAATAATTTCACATATACACCTGCCTCTCTCTTTGCTATCGTTTCCTCCTTACTGTTAGAAGGAGTTCCGTGTTGGGATATCAATTCAGGACAATCTATTGTTACATCACCTAAATCAAACTTGTCTAAGTGAGTGAACCTCTAAAAGGATGAACCAGTTTTGGCTGCTGAACCCACGAGCTTGCACTAGGCAGTAAGTTACCAGTTGTTGTTTGGGTAACTATAGCCAGTCTGGGGCGTTGGAAGCCACGTAGAAATGTCCAATGTCATTTTCCTATTTCCAGATATAGTCAAGAACTACTTTCTCCAGGAAACAGGTTTCCCTCACTTTCTTGCACACCCGTCCCCCAAGATATACCTGGGCCTTATCACTATGTCCCCACCTGGAGTACCCAACTCCAACATAGCCCTTTATCTAGGTGCTACTTTTAGACATAGGCAAATATCTGTTTTCATGGTTAACTTAAGGACTTAGGAAAGTTAAGGTACATGTATAGTCAGAAGGATATGCATATTGATTTACTGAATACACACAAAAACATGGGTCATCCAAATGATTTTCCTCTTGGTTCTTTAAATGTTTATTCAAATTGGATAAAATCATTTAAAAACAAACAAACAACTACAGGTCCTACAACATGATATAAGAATTCAATGTCATGGTATCATTTATCATACCTAAAAAATCTCAACACCATACCCTAACTCCCCCCAAATTTGTTGAGTTACACAATGTTGAATGACAGGTAGGTGCGTCTACTTATATTTGCTAAAAACAAAACCGCTTCCCCTAATGAGTATCAATATTACCCAAAATAACATGGTTAAGTTGCTTATGTTCATAGGTTTACCTTCTTTCAAATGGTGCAATTTCAAAGTTACATTGTACCCTCTTTTCAGTATCAGGTACGAAAAGTCCATAATATAACTGCATATAAAAGACAGGAAGAGAAACTACAAAGTCACTGTAAAATAAAATGAAACTGACTAGCTGGCTTTGTCTTTTTAAACTGCACCTTTAACAACAACAACACAAATCAAGTGAAATTGGAAAGAAATATGTTCAAGGCACTTTTCAGCGTTAAAGACAACAATCGGCTCGTCATAATTAACTTCGTAACCAAGGAAGACGAGAGCAAGCAACACCGCGATGTCCAAATCTACAGCCTGAAAGATGGAGCTCAAGTGGATGAAAACTGAACTTGGGCCAAACGGCTTTATTCTATTCGCCGTGTTCCATAAATCAAGTACAAGAATATCTGTACATCAGCACTGCTGTATATTAGGTCTGTTTTATTGGACCGAATGCATTATTTCATGAAGTGAACTTTCTCCACAAAATAGCACGAATAAAGAGATGTGAATTATATATGTGCTTCATCACAATATACTATGTACTATTGACTCTCAGTTTACTGCTGCTTCTGCAGATATTACTGACGTGCATCCCATCCCTTGAATCTAACACTCGTCAGAGAAAATTATGTACCAGCAAGACTATGTACTTTCCACTTTTACCTTCTATCTCTCACTAAAGTTTTCCCATTGCCCTGCCTACATGAAACTACTTGGTATTGCTTCCGATAATTCCACCTCAATGTTTGAAACATAAAGTAATTCAGGTGAGCATATTATCTGTAGGAGACTTGCATTCACCACAGAGAAACATTAAAAAAAAATAAATATACGATGGCAGGATATAAAGGTGGCAAAATCCTTCAGCCGAGTTAGAAATAAAGTATGTAAATATCTCTGTAATACCCCACCATTTCTACAAATATCAAACGTGAAAAGAAAAACCTAGGAAACAGTAACCACAGCTTCAGTGCAGATGCAATCCCTGCCCTGGGCTGAGATGGGGGGGGGGGCGGGGAGGGACCACGTGCATGCTCAGTGCATGATTCATAGACATATATATCAGAATAGTTCTCTTGGCCAAGTATTTATTAAAAATCCTCACCCAGGTCTGCTTATAAACAATTTGAGAACTCATACATTACAATATTCACGGCCGTGTTCAAGAAGTGACCTTCTGAGCTGACTTTATTAGGAGCTATAAAAAGTGCTAGCTAATAAAACACAAGGACATTTAGCTGATTTCTAAGATTTCACTTTCTAGGCTTCTCACCCCCTCCCTTCAAAAACACCTTCCTGCTGAGGATCAGAACTGTTTTGGGGTCCACCCCGGACAACACAGACACCCCAAAGCAAAGGCAGTGAAAATTTATAATTTATAACCCACTGACTCCCATGGCCAGGCTTGCAAACCATGCCACTGAGCATCTCTGTTGTGTTTTTTGTTGTTGTTGTTCAGTTATGTGCCTACAGTTTTTTGGTGGTTTTATCCTCTAGTATGTATTCTACAAAAGCACATGTATTCTCTGAAATTAGCTAGACCTGAATCTTATAATAGTCCCCAGACTGTGAATAAAATTGTACTTATTCACTTAAAATTAATATCCTCTCCTTGATTCTCTGTGGAATTCTGACAAAACATTGAATTTCGTGTTCACATGCCTAGGTGTTTTAATTCAGCAATCATGGCTATCTTCGAACTAGAGCAAAGCGAGATCAGAAAGCGTGCTGCTCACATCCTGACATGAACCTGGATGGGGGTTGTCGTAGCAGAAAGAACTAAACAATTAACAAGGCTTCTAAAGAACTCAAAATATACAACCGAATAAAAGGAGGCTTGTGGAGGGAAAAACCATTCTGAGCCTAACCACCCATTCATTTTACTCTTGATGTAAGTTTAATTGTAGGTAGACATATATATGAAGGTGTCTTAGTTCACAATCAACTACTGACTCAAGCTTTCAGATAAAAGCTGGTTTATTAACTTAAGTAATATGACGTGGGGCTGCAGCATTGCCATCTTTCAAAAAAAAGCCAAAAAATGTAGATTTTTTTTTTAATGTGAAACTTGTAACTTTAAAATTCCCTTCACCTTTGGCTCAAGTGAAAGCTGACCTACATTGGATATTTAACTGAAAAATAAATACTCTCCCGTATGTTCAGTGAATGTTTACATGAAGTAGACATATTGGATCCCGGACCTAATTACTATTCTGTAGGATGAGCCTCTTAGAAAATGCCCCCCCCCCTTGTCTGGGTCTCATTTTTCCTACATTCAAAGGGACGCTTTTATCGGTTTCTAAATGCCCTTTTGAGGCCCAGCTCATCAGAAGACCCAGGTCACTTCTAAAAACTGCACGTTCCCGGGTGCCATTCTAGTTCTGTGACTCAAAATTGCCAGAGGTGATGCTGAGGAGGCTCCTTAGGCAAAGCCTGGAGGTGCTTCGTCACCTGAGCAGATGAGCCTGGATCAAGGCCCTTCAGCCCCAACAGGCGAGAACATTCCAAGGCCCCCTGCAGGAAGTGACAGCCTGTGGGGCAGGAATGAGGGAGCGAGGACTGGTAAGCACAGGGTGCCTGGCAGGCATCAGCGCTGTTTAAAAGCAGCACAGGGTTGCCACCTCTTTCTACAAAGGCTGCCTCCCTTCCCCTCTCAGGACTCTCCCACCCCCTGCTGGTATCACCCAGAATTTCTGACTTCCCTGCCACATTCCTGTTACTATGGAGACAGAAGCCAGAAGCAGCAGCAAAGATGCAGACACAGAGCTGGCTCCTAAAAGTGGGGAAGGAAGGAGAAAGGTCAAAAGAAAGAGGCAAGCAAGTGGGAGTTAAAAGGAAAAAAACCCACAAAACACAGATCTGCACAGGGCAGGGTCCCCAGCATATGGGTGTACAGGGGCTGGCGAGCAACGCAATAAAGCCGGGTAAGTGCGGAGGACAGACAGCACTGGGGATGGTGGGGAACAGGACCCTGCTACCCATCTAAGAGGGTCACCAGCAAATTGCAATTATAGCAGAGTAAGAGCCAGGCTGTCATAT
Source organism: Hipposideros armiger (assembly GCF_001890085.2). Lineage (NCBI taxonomy): Eukaryota > Metazoa > Chordata > Mammalia > Chiroptera > Hipposideridae > Hipposideros > Hipposideros armiger. The sequence goes on along the minus strand of NW_017731375.1, from coordinate 1,421,675 downwards.
CTACCAATTTTTTTCAAGAAAAGCCAAGAATCTAGATTCTATTTTATTTGCAATTCCTAACATTTAAGTGTTTATATCTAATTTAAAAAATAAATAAATAAACCCCACCAATCAAACCAGCCTCCATCACGCATCTACTACCCTAGGAGATGTGTGGATTGTGAAAAGATGGCCGTGAAAGAGCCCAGGGGAAAACAAATACTATGTAGAACAACTGAAAAAGAATTGGCTTGCAGTTGCTATTGAACAGAGGACTAGCAAATCATTAAAGAATAGCTAGGATGTTTGGTGGACCCCGTACAATCATAGACTTAACTTGTTTGTTTTTAGGGAATCACTGGCTGCTTTTGCCCAAATCAGAGAGCATCCAGGAGGCTGCTGGTAATGCTGCCATGGGAAGGGTTCGCGGTACTAGCTGTAGGGTTGCTCCGAGCAATGAGGAAATCAGGTTATTATCCAGGTCCAGTAGGGACCCTAGCCAGCACCCGCTTCACATTCCTCGTAAGTGTTATATGAAATGAATACAATGTTATATGAACTGAATACAATGCTGCATTTTTTCCCCACAGGTAGAAGACAGTTGTGAAAATAATAAATCAACATTAACATTCACTGAAAATCCAGTGTTGAATGTGTCAGGGTTTTGAGAATAACAAAAAATGGAGACCACAGGAGCTGGCACACAGCACTGGATATATGTCAGCCATTGTGAACATCTCGGTTAGCCCTGACAACAACTCCAGGAGAAAGGAATGAATGTAATCCTGATGTGAGAAGCGAGGAAACAGGTGGAGAGAGCTTGCAAAGTGATTTGCCAAAAGTACGCAGGGAGCAGTGCCGTCAGGTTTGGGAGGTTCTGATCACTCGTCTATGCTCCTTGTGCTGAGAGGGGAAGGTGGAAGAGAAAGAGCAGGCATCCAGGCAACATGGTAATGTCCACCCTTCCAACGCGGCTCAGAGAAACCCAAGCGTGGGTCACACTGTACCTGTCTGCTTCCTAGGACACAAAGGGGATGGTATAAACATTCCAGTTGTCTTTTTTTACATTCTGTGAAGAAAACGCTGTGAAGACCTTGAGAACTCACAAAGGTCTAGGGTCTGTACCTATTTGATGGGTTATCAGAGAAGAAGCAAGTGCTTCAGTTCAGCTTCCCATACTGCGAGTCACAATGCCACCAAGAGAGGTAGTCAATGGGAAACTTGTAATATGAGTGTAAATATCCGGCACATGTAACCCATACCAAAATAAAAAAAAAGACATTACTCATTACTGGCTTGGATGACGAGAATAAAATGAGGCACAACTCTGCTGTGTTAGATGGCTGTGTTATGATGTTTCATGTCCAGCTAGTAAGACATTTAAGCCATGTTTTCCAAAGCCTCAGTGATAATACAGAAAAACCCAATACAATGCAAACACAGATTCAAAGAATTTTAGACCTGAAAGGGTCCTTATAAATAAAGTCATATAACTCTTTCATCTAATAACTTAGAGAATTTTGATCTCGAAAGAATGAGAATACAAGCTTCAAATCACATTGCCTCATTAGTGGCAGAGCTGAGACAGCATGGGATGAAAGGCGCTGGCCACCTCATACATGAAATCAACATGGAGTCCTAATTACTGTAATTAGTGGCCTTCACTAAACTTGATTTCATTTTCTAAGAAAAAAGTACCTGAAAGGTTAATAAGTATGACTACTTGCTGTATATATTCACTATATATAATCATATATATTGTTTGATAGGTGTAATATATTTAGTTTTAACACATTTATAAGAAAAACATAAACATCTGCCTATAAAAAGTGGCAATATAAATTTAGAAAAGAAATACTAATCAAAGATGTTTGAATCAAAGGGCTACCTTTCCTCACTTGGCAAAAAGGAAAAACATGATAAAAACACATTACTGGTAAAGATGTAGATAAATCAATGCAAAATATACTGTTCCTGTGGAGAAAACTTTCACCATATGTATTCAAATATGTAATGTGTATGTATACACTTAGATACATTAATTCTAATACTAAAGATTCATTAAAAAAGTTATCTAAAAATACATGAATAAGGATACTCATTTTAATGTGTCTACTAAAAAAATAGAAACAATTAAATGTCATATTAATAAAACAAATTATAGTATATTTATTCTATGACAGGCTTATACCACCATAAAAATATATTGCTCTGTATTTATGTGCATAATTGTAAGTTTCTGTAATGGAGAGGGGGAAAAACTAAAATATAAATATATGATATTTAGGTAAAATTTTATATGGTGTGAATAAAGAGTTATCTGGGACAATATGCACCAAATTATTAACACTGATAATCCTCGATGTAAAATTTTAGATAAAATTTACTTTCTTCTATATATGTTCCTGAAACATTTAAATCAAATTTAAATGACAGTGCATTATAATCAGGAAAATAAAAACAAATATATTTTTTTAAATTTGAATATATTTCTCAATTAAAAGTACTTTTTCTTTAAAAAAATTAAAAAAGCACAAGATGCTCTATGCCAATAGTTTTTTTTCCCAAATAATTATTAATGCTTACCATTTTTTTAAAAGTGTTCAGAATTTACTTTATGATCCTAACATACTTTGCATCCAAAGTACGTGCTAATAGATACACATGTCCGGGGCTTTACTGAGTGAGAGGACATGTGAAGTAAAACAGAGACATCATCCCTACCTAGCGGGGTGCACTGGACTCAACCCATGAGCATTCCCTAGATATTATTTTCTAAAGCATTAAATGATAGATTTGAGTACTATGAGCCCTGACAACATTTATACCTCCAAAAAAAAAAAAAGTAATTCCTCAAACTTGAAAATAAGAAAAAAAAAAAAAGAAAAGAAATAATACTTTAGTAATGCACAGCCCCTCAAACTATCCCCCAGCCCCTGTCCGAATACAACTCTAGATTATACAGGATAAAGTCATAATTCGAAGTATCTAAGTGGAGCTATGGAAATCTGAAATTCTTCCAGAAGGCCTTGAAGAGATCCTTAAGAACTAAAAAGTATATAAACTCCTATGTCCTTGGTCATCTCATTCCAATGATAAAGTTGATAAGTGATATCTGTTCTTTCATTCCCTGAGGGCTTTGCAAGAACCTTAGATGTAATCACACCATCACAAAAATATTGACTAATCTGGAAAAAAAAAAAAACTAGCAATGGGATAGCCTTCTATTAGCTCATTCACTATGTTACTGCCATTTTCTAAAAACTGTGGTGAGAACTGATAAGAACAGGGCTTGGCTTGTACTTGAGGCTTGAAGGTCACTTGGCCTGGGCTTTTACCAAATGTGGAGGCTTCCTGCCTGCACGCTTCCGCAGGTCAGAAGACACACATTTCCGGGCACCCGCTTTTCTCAGCTCAGATACAGCCCTCAAGTCCTGTTTCCAACAGTCTAAGGGGAGCATTGAGAATCAGAAGAAAACCAGCTACCGTCAGGGCCTATGTTAAAGACCGGTTCCTTGTGGAGGGGCAGGGGAGGTGTGGGGTTGAAGAACGCCGGTTTCACACTGAAACAGACCAGGAGTCACACATTGATTATCATGCTTTGGCCAGAGAGGAAATGGTATCCTATGGTATAATGAAATTGCTAGTAGGAGAGTGATGATAAATAACAACTGGCATTCAGCTTCAGGGACAAAAAGACAAGAAGGAAGAGTGGACACTGGGGAATACATGTGCTACAAGGGAGAGTGCTTCAGCTCGGCTCAGCAGAGCATCGTTATGTGGAAATGCAGAACTTGGGGTGCCAGCATTTCTTTTCTTTCCTTTTTTTTTATTTTTTTTTATGACAAGCTGCAAATTTAGTTCTATCCAAATCTATTTGATTTTTTTTTAATTAAGATACAATTGACCTAAAACATTATGTTAGTTTCAGGTATACAACATAATTATTCAATATTTGTGTATCTTGTCAAATGATCACCAGAATAAGTCTAGTTGACATCCATCACCACACAGTGACAATGTTTTGTGTTTTTTTCTTGTGATGAGAACTTTTAAGGTCTACTCTCTTAGTAACTTTCAAATACGCAATACTATATTATTTCTACTAGATTTTGAAATGTTAGCAATTTTTTAAATCTTCTATGAACCAATGCTGCATTAGGCAAAATAAAGCAGGATCATGGGCCAGATTTAGTCTGTAGGCCACCAGGTGTAACTAGTGGGAATATGCAATCTGGTGGGAATATGCAATTTGGTGGGAAAATATATTCAAATCAGTGCCCAAAGTAAAGCATCTTCAAATATGCATATCAACTGGTTTGGCAGGGAGTTTCATGGACAAGATGACATTGGAGAAAAAGGGAAGAAAGGATAGAGCTGAAGGAAATTTAGAGAGAAAGATGATCATAGCCAAAGGTGGACAGACATGCAAGTCCTTGTCCTTTTCATTCTTCTTGTTTTCATATAGAGATTCAACTGAGTTAAAGGATTAATATGGGACAGATAGAGTGGTATGGGGTAAAAGAAAAATCTAACTAATTGAAAGCCTACTGTATAGCGGGCACTACAGTAGGTATTTGACCTATGTTTTCATATTTAATTCGAACAATAATATGGTAACAATGCTATTCTTTTATAGACGCGGAGACTAATGCTAGCAGACACTAACTGATCTGTAATCCCACAGCACACAACTGGGACTGAAGGTCATTAATGTTTGACTACACAGCTCAATTTCTTTTTCATCCAGAACTGTGTGAGCCTGGAAAGTAGGCTGGAATTATAGTTTAGAGCAGCGGTTCTGAACCTGTGGGTCGTGACCCCTTTGGGAGTCGAATGAACCTTTCACAGAGGTCGCCGGGTACTCATATGTGGGCATATCTGCATGTGGGCCTGGGGATGGATAGAGGAGCGGTGTCTCGGTTCCTAAGACCATCGAAAATATGTGTTTTCCCATGGTCTTAGGCGATCCCTGTGAAAGGTTGAGAACTGCTGGTCTAGAGCTTCCCTGTCCAATGCAGTAGTTACTAGCCACATATGACTATTAAAATGTGGCCAATATGACTGAGGAACTTAGCTTACAATTTTATTTAATTTTAATTTAGTATTACAATTTTTAAATGATACTCAATTACTTGGAGTTCTTGGAAAGTCACTGGAAAGCTTTTAAGTATGATGAACAACCTAGGTATAGAAATGTGTTGTTGTTTTTTTAACCATAAATTTTTGTAAACTCCAAATATAAATCAAGTATCTGATGAGCATTTGCCATCATAATTGAGATGTACTCTATGTAAAATACATGTTAAATTTCAAAGACATAGTATGAAAAAAAAAGGAATTTAACATGCAGTAAAACCTTGGATTGCGAGTAACGTGGTTTGGGAGTGTTCTGCAAGACAAGCAAACATTTCTAATACATTTTAACATGCCAAGTGAGCGATGTCTTACAGTACAAGTAGTTTGTTTCCGGGACGGATTATGCTCACAAACCAAGGTATTACTGTATTTCTCAATTTTTGGCATCCTTACATACTAAAATGGTGATAATCTGAATATACCTTTTTAATGCGGCTACTAAAATATGTGTAGCCTGTATTACATTTCTATCAGATTGCATGAGTCTAGGTCAATGTTTCTCAACCTTGGTTGTATCTTGGAATCAACTGGAAGCTGGATAAAAATATCAATGTCTCAATGACTATTTGGGGCGGGACCTGAGAACTCATATGTTTCTTTAAAATGTCCCAGTGATTCTAATGTGCAGCCAGGACTCTCATCTGTGACAGATGCAAGACCAAAGAGACTGAACTTCATTGTGCCAACAGTGGAAGATGCCGATGGATTTTCAAAGAGGAAGAGGTTGATAAGGGAAGTTGTAGAAAGGGAGTCTGGGAGTCCTGGGCTAGGAGGAGGGCGCCCCTCCATGGCCCAGCCCACTTACCTCTCAGCCTCTTCTCCACCTTTCTCCCCCAGGCTCACTAGCATCCACTCACAAATCCACCCACTTTCAGCTCCTTGAAATAGCCAAGCTAGCCCCACCTGAGGACTTTTATATCTGCTTTTGCTTCTGCCTCCAAAGCTCATAGCACAGATCCTTATACGGATGGCTCCGTTCTGTTACCCATGTCTCCTGCTCAAACCTGCCTCCATAATACAAAGTAGTCTCACCAGCACTGGCTCTCAGCACCCCTCACTCCCATCTCCATTTTATTTTCTTAATGACCTGGACACTGCCTGCAAACCGCTGGCTTATTCTTTACCTTAGGTCTATGGGAGCTCTTTTCTCCATGGGCCACTCTTCTATCCCCAGCACCTAGAAGAGTGGCCAGCAAACAGGGGGATCTTAATAACTACTTAACCAAAAAAAAAAAAAAAAGCACATATGAGATGTAACAACAAATTATATATCCACAACACTTTCATTTTCAAATAGTTTACCAAAAATGTGAGAAAAATTTTCTAAAGTCTTAGAGATAATGATGCAATCCAAAAGAAATACTCAGAGTATGGATTAATATTCACATCTAATAAATCTCTGTTCTTAAGGCTAATTTGATTGTTTGTTCCTTTATTTGAATAGTCTACTACCCCAGTTTGAAACGTGGGTATATTAAAGTTTAAATTAAAGGTTTGGTTTCTTTTTCCTTGAGAGAAATGTCAGACTTGTGAATTTTTAATATTTTCAATATATAAATATGTATTTATTTGCTAATGGTACTTCTCATTAGCAAGCCTTCTGGAATAATTTGCTTTTAGAAGAAAGGTCTTGCCCAGAGAACCAGTCACTAAGGGAATTCTACTTTCTGTCTCAACAGCAGAAAAGAAAAATGCAGCTGAATCTAGACGTGTAGACTTATATTAATACGTGGTTCATTTACTCCCTGATCATAACTTGGACACTTTCACTTTGCAATTTCTATTTTGGATATACAGATGCATTCTCAGTGAACGTATCGGCTTGGGGGTGCATAAAACTGAAATGATAACAGAGAATGGTTTCGAAAAGAGACTCTTTCAATTCATCGACTGTCTGATTCTATTGCTGTTCCGGTCCACAGTGTAAATATAAACAGTCACCCTTCAGGGAAATACGGACAAAAGAATAACATTTTTATTAGATGCATTTCACCTTTGAAAATTATCTACCCTTTTACACTCACACAGAGAGTTCATGGTGCTGCTATCACATCTGATTTCTCTGAATCTCAAAAGATTTTTGAATAACCCTGGGAGGGTTTGTGTCCACACAAACCAATAAAAGGATTGCAGTTATCCAGGTGTAGGACTTTCTCATCTGTGACAGGTGTGAGTAATACTCTTCACATTCTTAAGCCAAGCACAATTCAAGAAATTGCTAATGTAAGTTAATATCCTCCACTTCATTTTAACCACTTCAGAATGTCACGCATTAAAACACAGTAAGCTGGGTGTGCAGGAACTCGTGTTACTGTCTTTGGATTGGACCCAGTAGTGCAGAGCGTTAGAAGTATTACTCCTCATCGGTCAGTTACCAGAGTCTTAGGAGCTAAAATTCTCAGAAGGGGGGCAGAGCATTCAACAGGGCCAGTGGGTAGTAAGTCCCAGAGATCTTATTAGCATGTCACTGCTCTGAGGGAATGTTCCCATTTCATGTGACAATGCCATGGCAAAGTACCCACCGATCTGAGAGTAAATAGCTTCTTTACTAATGCAGTGTACATTCGAAACTCATTAAAGACATTCATGTTATCATATATGGAAATTCCAAATCCCTAAGAGGATATTACAGTGAGGATCCCAGAGCCCAAGGTCTCCAGGGGAAAGTGACATAAATTAGGGGAGACGGACAATGAGGAGTAGAAGAAGGGACTGTGCAGACTAGACGGAACACGCCCCATGTGAAGGGAGCAGAAGCTACATGTCCAGCTTGCTACTGCCACCTAGGTGCAGTTTTGTCAAATCTTTTAATTTTTCAAATGAAAATAAAAATTTGTACTCCTCTGTAAAATCTTCCAAATGTTACGAGTCGATAATACCCACTTTTACAAAGACACCATGAGAATTGAGTTGCCAGATTTAGCACGCAAAACTACAAAACAGCCAGTTTAGTTTCAGATAAACAATGAATAATATTCTAGCACAAGAATGTCGCACGTATCGCATAGGACATGCTTATACTAAAAACGACTGGTTGTGTACTCTGAAATTCAAATTTAACTATGTATCTCTATTGTATCTGGCAATTGCTGTGTCTGGCAATCATATGTGTGAACTGTATTTGCAAACTAGATTTGTCACTTGGGCTACACTAACTTTAAAATAATCCTGCCTTGATGAATTCCAATGGACTCCTCCTTTGGGTATTCAATATGAACCACTATAGTAGAGTTTGTTATTCAATTACTAATTTTCTGTTACTTGTGGTGGGGGCTGTCTTGTTTTAACACGTAGATGTTAAAGTCCCTTGAATGCAAGAACCTCTTCCTTTGAGAGTAGATCCACAGAGGTAAGTGCAAGAGCTGATAAAATATGATATAAAGACTTTGGATATAGGTGTTAAAAAACATAAACATATGTACATTTGCATTGTAAAGACAATTTGGATAATTTAATCAAGGACAAAATAACAATAACTAGCATCCTCTAAGTATATATTATGCATCAGCTCTTGTTTTGAGTACTTTATATGCATTGAGTTACTTAATCCTCCGTTTGTGTGAATTGTTGGTACTTGCATTACTCTCACTTTCCAGGTGAAATTGAGTCACAGAGAAGTTAGCTATCTTGCCCAAGGTCACACAGTTAGTACATGGCAGAGCCAGTATTCTAATTCAGCTGTTCTGGCTCTATCACCTAAGTGTGTATTCTATAAACTTTCAAAAAAGAGCTAAACTCAATGAGCAGGAGCTTCTCAAGTATAGGCAACTCTGGGCACAATATCCATCACTTTTACAGAAAGATGGGACAGAGAAATTTTATTTAGTTTAAGATTTATGAACAAAAATGTGCCAAATCTAAGAAAGCAACATATGGTGTAATTTGCGTTGCCCTTTTTGCATGTAGAGAGAAAAAAAAAAGAAAGAAAAAGAAAAGAAAAGAAAAATACTTTCAAGATAATATCTTTAAAAAAAAAGTACAACATGAAGGTAAGACTCCAGGCTTATGGTCAGAAGAATAAAGTATAGCACTGGCTTTATGAGTGGTTCTGTGAATTTTATGTTCTGTGCATTCCACAAAGTAATGGGAAATTAAATTAACACAGTTCTTTATAGCATTTTAAATTTTTACCACAATTAACTTCCTGTACTACTGTATTTTTGTGCTGCAGCAATCATTGGAGTAAATTTAACTCAGATATATAATTCCATCCCCAAATTAAATAAATTATTATTTTTTTCCTGACTGACTACATGGCAACTCAGCTATCTGCCTTAATTTATGTGAAAGGTTCTGGGGCATAAGCCACAATTATACTTTAAAGTGAGACAAAGTTTAAGTCTCCTTTTAAGGGTGCTCTCTATCCCTTTAATACCTCCTGCAAAAAAGACCTTCGTGCAATGAATATGTATGATGCAGACCCGAGAGGTATGCCAACTTTCCTCTTTTTCTTGGATGTTTCTCTACGAAATCAGCTATGGGCAAACGTTGGTAAGAACAGACAGATAGGGGAGGTCATTCACCTTGCCTCCGACTCAAACCAAAAAAACACTTGTATCTCCAAAAGGAAGACTTAATCAGCCAATAAGGTGGGCTCTTATAAATCACCTGGTCCACACTCTATTTTACAGATAAGAAATTGAGGTCCAAATGGTTGAAATGACTAATATAACCTTCGGCCCCTCTTTGGAAAGGTTCCTTAAGATTTCCTATGTTCTACCTGGTGAGGCACATCGGTTGCCCATAGTCTAGGATAGGGAACACATGGGCAGAATAAGTACACCCAGGGACTGCACACCTGTGAATCTCTTTTCCTGGCTGCAAAATGAGAGAGGAGAAAAATGTATTTCCAAGTTTCTTCCCAGCATTCTTAATACTCTGTAACTTCCAAAATGATTTCCGATAGCTTGAGTCATCAGGCATATAGAATGTTGACTTTTAAGTGCCTCAGTGCACAGAGCACAATTCTTCTTAAACGCGATGCCGACTACCTACTCACAGATATGTTATGTTCCAAAAGTGCTTGTGAGAAAAATTCTACTTGGAATAATTTTCCCATAGAAAATGTGTTCTATGTGCTGACATGACAGGATGGGACAGAAAATAAAGACGTTAATACTAGGTATTTCTCATTTGCGGGCACAGGGCTAAATCTATATCAAGTTGAGAAACAGGGAAAATATTTTTCACACTGTCCCATTTTTTTATTATCTTTCTTCCATTTCTCATCATTCATTTTTTTCCCTAACCGATGCCACCTCCCACCCCGAAAGGACTAAAATTTATTAAGTGACTTACTTGCTCTTAGCCCTGAATAGAATTATTTTTCCTTGTTTTAGAAGGAAAGAAAACTTGTTAATTAACTCTAATTGTGAGGGCTTGAGAACCCCCAAAATATCATAGAAATAAGCTAAGCTTTTAGAGACTGTGCTGTTTGCTCCTTCTGTGAAAGTCCAAATTGCTCAGCAGGATCTTTCAAAATCTCTCCACAACCAACCTTATTAGCCCATTTTGATAACAATTCAGTGGTGCAACCACAGCAAATGGTTTGCAGTCATGTCATGTTTTGACTTCACCTATATCACTTTCTCTGAAAGGCCCTCCCTTACCTAAAAAATATCCCTCAAAACTGTTGAAACACATGGCATCTCTGTGTTATTGCTCACAACTTATCTCAAAATATAGTTTTTTAATTAAAAAAACAAACAAACAAACAAAAAAACTGTTGAATCATTGCTACTCTTGGAGATTCACCCCAAACCACCACATTAGATTACAAAGCATTTTCTTCATAGTTCATCTCATTTGATTTTTAACAAGGCTCTAAAGCAGCCAGGAAGGGTATCATTGTCTCATTTTACAAATGTGGGAACTGAAGCTGCAAGAAGGGAATTGCTTTCTTTTTCAAGATCAACTAGACTGGTACAGTCTTCCAGATCTGTCAGCCGGTTGCTCTCTTCCGATCGCCCTTATATTTTCTTTCACTTTTGTTTGCCTTTGACGCTCTAGATATGTTCCCCCAAATATCTCCATGGGAATGAGGGTGAATAGAGATACAGAGATTAGATTGAAGTAGAAACCTCATATCCTCACGTTATGTGCAATTTTGCACATATTGACACATGAATGATTACTTAACATGTGTTCCTATAATTAAAATATTTTTCTTTTCTTGTGGGTTATTGTTTTTAGTAGAACCAAAAGGAATATCTCATGATCAAAATACATGTAATTACTTTATGACTCAGAGATGATGTCTGGTTTGTATTTTATATTTTTTTAAAAGTGGAATTACAAAATATAAAACAGGTAAGATGGCTTTTCCGTTATTAAGTTCTACGATAATTAGTTGTATTGTTGTTTGAAGTGCAAAGCTGAGCACCCCCATTTTTTGTGATGGGTGTAACCCTGACCTACTTAAAAGAAACACGAAAACCCAACCTATTTTACTTGTGGAGTAAGAAGAGCTGTGATAGATTATCCCAGGGGAAATTGACTGAACAAGTCTTCTTATATGCATTGTAGCTCATTTAATGTTAATGAAGGTGATTGAGTGGCTTTATATACTTTTAATCTACTTGCACATTTTATAATTAAGAGAAGAATATAGTATGGAAATTAAGAACCTTAAAAGATGATTCAATGTCATTTCTTATGAGCAATTTTGTTTTATATGAAAGATAAACACCTGAGAATCGCATGTTGATAAACGGTTAAGGGTCACTCTTATATTTTCTCTTCTCCTAGGCCGTTAGCCTGTCTCTATTGCCTTTGACTTGTCATCTCAGACTAAGCAAGTCAGTTAAGACAGGTGTCACTTTCACACATAAGTGTCAACATGATCTTGGGGAAAAGGTTTCTAGAAAGCTCTGACAACCCAAAATAAGACAAATTTCCTGAAGGTATTCATATTACAGAGAATACACTGTAAACCTCTGTACTAAAAACCATCCATTGCAAAGTTTTAACAATTGTGAATTTTACTATCTCCTTAATCTATAATATAGCAAATACAGAAGTTCAGCTAGTATAAATGTTTCTGGTTGAAAATATATACTAACATTTCAACTAATGTTTAGAATCAGAAGCCCACAAATTTAGAGTAGAGAGATATTAGAGATCATCGAGGGGTTGGAAAACTAGAATCTATGGCCCACCACCTGTCACTGTAAATAACGTTTATTGGAATACAACTATGCCCATGCATTTACCTATTGTCCCTGGCTGCTTTCATGCTATATGGGAAGAGCTGAGTAGTTAACTGTGACAAAGACCTTATGATCCACAAAGCCTAAAATATTTCAATTCACTTTTTCTTTGTATACATAGCAAAAGTGAGGGCAAGCGATAATGAGTTGTCCAAGATTGGACAAGGTGATTTTTAAAGTTTTATTGAAAATATATCCTTATAAATAAGCCCTGATATTCATCACAAGAGACAATATAGAAGGCTTGGCTTCTGAAATTAAAAAAAAAAGACCTAGATTTAAGTTTAGGGACCACCGATAAGTAGTTATAAAGCTTTGCAGGTTCCCAGTGCCCCTGTAGTGAACAATTGTTTTTTTCCCAGAATCCATCATGCTTCCCTCCTTCTCCATGGAATCTCCACTGTGTTCAGTTATCTCATCTTCCTCATTATAACCAACAGCAGTGGAGGAGAAAGCTGACCCCATCTCCACCTTCAGGCTTGAGCTCTAATTTGTATCAAGTTATCATAGTGATTTCATTCCCTCTTGCCAGCGATTGGCTCCAGAATGGGCACAAGATAAGGGATGGCAGATGTGATGTGAATAAAGCCTTGCTATAGGGGTTTCCTGGAGAATTCTTCCTCTCTCCAGAGACTCATAGGGAGCCCATTTCTCTCTCTACCACTGGACACGAACAAGGAAGTACTTTGCTCCAGTGAATCTTGGAGGCACTTTTCTAAGCATTAGGGAAAACAGTCTGAGGATAATGCTGACATAGAGATGAGGATAGATTGAGGACAATGACAAACAAAGAAAAAAAGTAAGCCTGAACTCTATCTAGATCCTGCCTGAGTCTCATATATCGCTAGACTTCCGGTTATATAAGACAAAATTTCCTACTGCTTTCATAAGCTTCACTCAGACTATTCTTTGTAAGTAAAAGCAACTGGATATTTAAAACCCTCTTCTAAATTTTGGAATAAGAATATACCTATCTCACAATGTTGTTAATATATTATATAATATATAATATAATGTAATATATATATTATACAATATAATATAATAATGTTAATGAGCTAATATAGCTAGTGTCTGGCACACATGAATACCAATTTCCACTGGACAAAATGTTTAGAAAATGGACAGATATTACTAATATTGTGTATAAGTAATAATGGGCTCTGCATACAACATTTATAGTAGAAAATAATATGACTTTTCTATTGCAATATAAATAATTATATTGCAGCATTTCTGGATAAATAATTCAAATTTTCCCCCAGTGTTCTTTAGCTATATGGCAAAAGGAGCACAAGAACATGGAGTTGGAAACTGGTCTGTTTATTTTGTCAAAATTAACCTAGTTGAAATATATTGATTCATCTCAGTAGACATGAAAAATCCCACAAGTATAATATTCAAGATGAAGAATTTTTATTTGTAATATGATCAGAAAGGGAAAACACATACTACTCAATCAAATATCTGAAGGAAATGCTTAGAATATATGTATTTGCCACCTCATAAAGTCAAGGCAGGAAGGGCCGGAAGCTGAGAGACTTTAATTTGGGGCATGAGTAGGTATTTGAATCTGAGGCATCACTGTTAGCAGCTGACAGGTGTCTCTAAGAAACACCTATGAAAAATAACCCTCTGGAATCCAGGTATCACCAAATCCCATTTTCTCATTAGGTAGTAATCAGGTGGGCTTTGGAGTCAACAAAAGTGTCATGCTCTCCTAGGGGTAATCTATCCTGATGTCATTAGGGTGAGTGATGATGTTAGTAAGAATGGAAGCATTTTCCTTTATCCTTTCTTCCCAGTACAGTTCTAATAATCAGAGAGAGTTCACAGCCATTGGAAATGGACCCACCGTAGTTTTATGGCTTCAGTTTCATCAGACACGAACCTGCTCATATTTTATCAACTTTTTTCATTCAACTCAAACATTAGAGAAAAAAAAGAACACTATTTTTGCTGATGGAAAGTCAATTCATGTATTCCTTGTTTACTATATCCACATAATCAGGAATTCTGTTGGTTTGGGTCCCATCCCCTTTCTAATACACTCGGAAACAGACATTAAGCAGACTATCATGGGAAACAGCATTAGTCGATATAGCAGTGTACGCTAATGACTCTTCAGGCAATGACAGCAAACAGGAGGCCTCCATCTCCGTTTCGACACTGGAATTCTCCTCACTTTGTAGGCCTCTAAGGCTTATTCATGGCAGAAAAGGGGAAAATAAATTGGTACAAGACAGGCAGAAAAGGAAATGGCTTTGGTATATTTGGAGTTAGTGCCTCAGTGACTCAACATCACAGACTAGAGAAGCAGCAGCAGTCTATTTAAACCAAAGGAAAATAAAAGAAAAAAAAACAACTGCTCTCGTCCTTGTCACATAATGATTTGATTTACCCACTTGGAACAGGTACACCATGACACATATCAGTATCCTTAGTATGAAAGCACTGTCACTATGAAATGTCAACAGGCCCAACAAACAAAAACAAACAGGAATGTGTAAATACTTTCCAGGAATCATGTATTATCTTACATAATAATAATTTTCTAAGTAATGGGTGAGAACATTTTTTTCAAATTTAGTTTATGAATAACTCACTAATAAGAGGACCATCCAATAACCCTGGGAAGTATATGAATATATAGTAAACATAGCACAAGTTATATTCTTATATATGAGAATGACATTCCATATGCCCTTTGGAGAACTGCCTATATTCTAAGGTGATTTCCAGGATGAAACCTCAGCCAAACACCTGCACACTAAAATATCATTGTGTAAAGAATGTTTACTACCCCTACATACTTCAATCTAAAAATGATCATAAATGTTCCCCTCTGCAAAGATGTAACTAAAAAAGAATTACTATGTTCCCTGTACTTTCATCATATTTTAGGAGAGTATAACATTAAAAAAAAAAGCAGCTGTTGTTTTAATCCCTGAAATAACCAGAAATATTTAGATTTTCACAATATTACAGGGAACCCATAAGACACATTAGTCATTCATTTTTACGTTCACTAATTAAATATACATATGTTGAGAGCCTAGTGTGGGCTAGAAGACATTTAAACCATTTACATGCTTTATATATAAGCAATAAACTGCACCCAAGAAAGCTTCATGTTAAAGCTAGAAAGCAGGTTTGTATAACGATGGCTTACATAAATTTTTAGACCCTTGTAATAGACAGCTAAATCATAAAACAACTACAACAGTTTTTATGTACCCTTTTAAAAAGGGATTAATTTGGGTAAACCCAGCAGAAGCTTCGCGCATTCACAAACACATTGATTTAGGTGAAAAGGTGAAATGTCACATCTGGGATGGATGATGTTTGGTTTCACCCTGGTCTTCGATGATAACTCTTAGACTCCAAGCATCATTGTATCTCCAAAGAAGAGTGGGTGTAAGGATACTCAACGTAATGAAACGGGCCAGGTTTAATTCCCTTAATCGCTTGGTCAGGGCAACTGAATTAACCAGCCACATCTGTTCACTGTGGAGTACCCAGTCTGGGCTCTTTCTCTTTATGTGACAGGGTCCTGGAGGCTTATTGCTTTGTTTGGGTTCTTTGGCCTATTTGTTCCTTGCCTCCCCTCACCCCCGCCCTCCCAGGGGTGTGGGTGGAGGTGAGGTGATAGGGGAGGGAAAGCCATTAAAATTCACAGCGCAGGCCTGCCCCTGCTATCACCTTCCATGTGTGAATAGGCAACTAATCTTTAAACAGGACTCCTTTATTGGGCCAGATCTTTTACAATATAGTTAGTGAAAGGGGAAAGGAAGAGTGAGAGAATGAAGATTCACAGAATTTAACGTGTTTTTTTTTCCATTTCCTTCCTTCGATCTAAGTGCAAATCATTAAAATCTTCAACTCTATTGTGAAACTTAAAATACCCCAAGCCTCATTTTCCCTTTCTCCAAAACTCATCCTCAAATTCAAATTCAGTGGCACTCATTCAGAAACCCTAAGTCTGAATGTCAAAGCTTTCCTCTCATAAAGTTCAAGATCATTTAAAAGAATATGATTAGTTTTCTTAGATGGCTCAGACACCAGTAAATTACCCCTAAATCCTACAGTCTAATACTTGCTTTTCCCAAAGTAAATTTATATAATGCATTTTAATCCTGATTCATTGTGGCAATGACAATGTTATTTGTCCTATTTCAGATTTCACTCCAGACTTCACAGTATCCATGTTTCACAATACCAGGCACACACATTTTTACCAACGTGCTATGTTTTCATAAGAAGCTTTTCAACATTCCCTTATGAGTGTCATCATACTGGAAAACTTTATTATGCACTAGTCACAATGATATCTCATTGATAAACCTACAATTCAACAGTGAACAGAACTGAAAATAAACTTGCTTAGATTATGGTCAACCCCACTTCTTTCCCTCCATCGCTGCTCAAACTTTTTCATGTGGATTGCTTTCCTGAAAAATTGGCAACCATTTATCGCCTTCATTTTCATCAAATTGGAATATTGCTATCTAACAAATGAGTTGTGTACACAGACTATAGATGGGAAAGGCGGAAAATACATGCTTCCTGAAAATAGAATCCTTATATTTTTATTCTTTGACATGGGGCTAGTCCTGGTCTGTTATGATGATCAAAAGAGGAGTCAAAGCCATTGAAAGCCAGCATCAGAACTCTTTCAGGGCAGGATAGATCAACGAGAGGATGGCATATTGATGAAGTAAGATTTTTTTTTTGTTGTTGTTCTGGAAAGGTCCTCTCTGCCATTTTACAAGTCAGAGTAATCTTTTTAAAACATAGCTCAATTATACTCCCCAATGAATAAGCCCATTAAATGGCCTCTTTGTACTTAGAATACAATCTAGACTCCTTCCAAAACCCTACAAGTTCTAGTTTCCACCTACGTCTCTAACTTCACCTTGTATAACAATTTTCCCCTTAATTCCTGCACTCCAACCAGATCAGCCTCCTTTCTCTTCCTCTAACAGGCCAACCTGACAAGCCTAATTCACTTGAGGCCATTGCTAGCCCATAAGGCTTTTTTTTTTCATGCAAAACAAAGCAAAACAAAACTCACACACACACCCCCTCGTGGATGGATACAAACCCCTCAGATACATGAATTGGCAAAAGAGACAGCCTTTACAGAAAGCAAAAAAACAACAAAAAACAATCAACCAAAACCCACAATTCTCTTGGAAGATGCAGCACGGAACCTAACTCACAGCTTTGTAAGAGGAGCATGAGATTTCCGCTCCTGCGTCTCACTTCGGCCGGGTACCTTTGTCCAATGCACACACTCCACAACTTTCCCTGGCAGCCCTCACATCCTTCTGTCTGGAAGCTTCCTCCAGAATATTCACATCTTGTTCCTGCTTCTTATTCAGATCTCAGGTCAAATGTCAACTCCTCTGAGGGTTCTCTTCTGACTACCATAAAATCCCGTCACTCCCTATGCACACATAGCATTATTACTATCTGAAATGGTCTTGCTTGCTGGTTGTTTATATGTTATTATCTGTCTTTCCCTCACTAGAATATAAGCTCTAAGAGCGAGGCGATCTTGTCAGCCTTGGTCACTACGGTGTGTCCACAACCAAAGACATGCCTGACATGTTGTAAGCATTTGATAAGCACGTGATGAAATGACGGTTGGGTCCAGGGAATGATGTTTAAGATGGAAGGAAATGCAACCAGTGGACATACTGAGAAGTTTAGCGAGAATCTTTGTGAAAGCGTTTCATTCTAAGTGTGTTTAATCTGGGACGTTACAAGGCTTCTATTGAGTAAGGAATGGTAAACGGCCAATAAAATCTGCTAAAGTTCTGTCAGCCAAATTGTTTTTGTCTTCTATATTCTGATTTTTATGACTACTGAAAGGCCAACTCCATGAGGACAAGAATCCAGATAGCAACAGAGCTATCCATCAGAAGAGGAGGCTAAGCTGACTGGTTTCATAGCCATCAACCTCCATGACAATACGCCTGCGTTAACTCATGACCAATAGAACAATGCACTTTTACAAGTCAATAACCTTGATCTCCACAACCAAGACAGAAATAATCTAATAACAAATCATATCTGTGACATAAATCTATACTACTAACATGAGTTTCTGCGACAGGAAATGAAATCATAATATATGTCACCTGCCAAGTGAGTTTACCGAAGAAATCAGCATAACTCTCAATTCCTAACACAAAAGACAAAACCTCGAACTCCCTGTCTGGTCTCAAAATCTTCTGTTAACAGGGAGAAGAGAGACTCCCACATCTTGGCTGCCGTGGCAAGTGCATGTAACACACAACAGTGACTCTCTCTCACCTGTGCTCAATCCAGGCTTAGGTTCCCTGGCTCCATTACATGCAAGTTGGTTTCTTTCCTTCAAGGTCATGGAGAACATTGAGACTTAACTGTTATTTATATGCAAGACTCCATGTTCAAACTCACAGCATGTACCTTTGTATAAATGCTGAAACCCTGCCTTTGTCCATGTTCATATGAATAAAACCCAAACATTTACATTGTGAATTGTAGACATTATGACCCATAGCTTGGATGAAGTTTGCCTTTGTGCAATGAAGGCAGGGTTTATTGAAAAGGAGTAACAGCACAAAGAATGGCAGAGGTATAATTCATTCCTTAGAAGTTAATGAATTTCGTCATTTTCCTTTTGAGTTACAAAGGCTCTTGCTCAAAACGAATGGTGCTAACCATTTCCTTGTACAAGAAAAACAGAGGATGTGGTAATAAGCAGTTAACTACCTTTGGTTCAAGAACCAAAAAAAGCACTCACTTAATTTTTCCAAAGAATTTATATTTCAGGATGTCCTAAACTTCAAATAAGGAATTGCGGAATTTCACTTTAATAGCCAAGGTACATTATTAGTCTGGCCAGACTACCTAATCATTTTTTGTTTACATCTATAAAACAAGGATAATTATATACCCTAGTGAATGTGGGTGTTATGATGAATAAATGGTATGATGTTTATAAAGTGCTGAGCAAAACACCAGGCACATACTAATGCCTAACAATTTATTTGTTCATCATTTGCTATTTCATCACTCATCCATTCACCTAAAAAGCTGTGGTCTTCATGTTGTCATATTAAAATAACAGCCCTACTTTCAGAAAAGTTGTGTTGCACAAAAAGAAAAAAAAAGTCAAAACACATAGAATCAAAACACCTATTTCCATTTTAAACAAACCTAGTACCTCTTTTGGGAGGAATATCATAGCGAAATTTCTGAAGGAGGAACTATTAGCTATAATGAAATAGTAGTTTGCTCAAATAGCCATAAAGTGGCAAAATAGCCAACTCTATTAGGTTTCCAAGTTGGAGATTTTTATTCACCTTTCAAAATAATTAATTATTTGCCAAAATATAACAATCCATATGATCTCATTTAGCACTGCTATCCTCATCCACATATCCAAGAGGGCAGCCTCTGCGGGCAAAGGGTTAGGCTTCCTAAAATATCTAGTCTGGTTGTAATATTTCACTGCTGTTCTGACATTAACTTTTGCAACTGTATTTACTTCTTATGGTGCATATCTGAACTGAGCAACTAAGAACTATATCCCAAAACCAATAAAAAATTCAATTACATTTAGGGATAAATTCCAGTGATATCTTCACCACTAACTTACCATCTGAGAAGTGTAGTAGAAGCTTCTATGAAATATGCTCCTAATTCAGTTACTTTCTGGCTGATATTACCAGCAACCTAAAAACCAGTGTGATAGATGGAAAAGGTTAAAAATATTTCACTCTGTGGTTCCAACATTTCGGAAGCGCAGTTGCTGAGAACTAGATTTAAGTTTTAATTAGGAAACGTATCTATCACAGGGCTGCTCCTTTCCTGTGGTGGGGGGAGGGGAGAGTATGTTTTCATGTGCATGAGTTGAAATGCACAGATCAATAAAAAGCAAGTTTGGGGCGGCTGAGTGGTACGATGGTTAAGAGCTGGCATGGGACGCCAGAGGGCCCTGGTTCGGATCCCACATATGAGGGCCAGTGACACTGCCCTCCACAGCTGAGATGCTGAACAACAGCTCAGCCTGGAGCCGGGCTGCCATGAGTCGCCAGGGACGGCGTAGGCTGCAGCCCCTGTGGCAGTGGGTTGATGGGCTACCGTGTGTAGCCAGCAGCCGCAGTGAGCAGCCATCCAGAAGCCAGCAACCGATCTGCCTCGCCTGGGAAGAGTGCAATGATGGTGCCAACTTGGGCCAGTGGGGCAACATCCTCCACAACTAGACTGAGGAACAAAAGGACAGCAATTTGTCTGTTCCCCTTCCCCCAGTTCCCCAGCGCTGTTTAAAAAAAAAAAAATCTCAGTTTTTAAAAAAATAAAAAAATAAATAAAAAGCAAGTTTGACAACCCCAAGGCCAAAGATGCTTTGAGGAATTTGGAGATTTAAAAGGTGATCTTCATAAACCTGGGACCGCGCCACCTAATTATTCTCTCACTGGAGCTACAGACTAGATACAGACATCCTTTGCTTAAATATTATTAGACATTTTTTTAACACTTTCTTCCAAAGAGAGAAGCGTGCTTCACAAAAATGCTGTTAATTACATAGCCATTTATTTGTTTTGAGCAGTACATTTTTTATACTTCTAATTATTAAAAAGAATAAGCAGAGAAGCATTGGAAAAAAACTAATGAATGGGTTAGGAAGTAAATAAAAGGTGAACAGCACACAGGGTCAAGAAGCTTAGGAAAGACTGTTTCTATTTCTTTGCTCTGGTTAATCACAGGAGAGAATGGACTAGGGTAGGGTGCGTGCGTGTGTGCGCACACACCTAAGCACCGGAACGTTTAATCAATACAAACTATCAGGACAGAAAATTCAAGCCTAACATTTAACTGTGGAGTGCACGTCTGTGTTGAAGGGAGAAATGAGTTGATCTGAGTGGCACAATGGAGTTGATCCTCTCACGTTTTCTGGTAGAAGCTCATTTTCTTCCAAGTACTTGCTAGCCACACACTTGGGCTGCCAGGCCTCTGATCCATTTCCTCCTCTCCTGTTTCGATGTGCAGCATAAAACTGTAAGTGGGGCAGCTTGCAGGACCGATGCTAAAAGCTTTGTTGTGGGAATTCCTAAAGCGTAGTCCTATAAATAGGACGGTCTGCGTTTACTCGAGTTGGGCACACTGACCCAAATAGGAACGATGTGTATGATTCATAGATGTGTACATCAATACAGCGGGAACCGAACGGGCAGGCACAGTTCCCAAACCCTGTATGTTTCCTTAGAAACACCCTCAGTATTTTTATCTGCCTCTCCATCTAAATGACTTGGAAACAAAGTCCAAACACATGACAGCTGGAAGACAAATCGTTTCAACACATATGTAGACAAAGAGTTAAGATATCCCAATACAAACACATCCTACAAATTGATAAGAAAAAGGCAGGGTGCCCAAAATGAAATAGACTGCCAATGCACAAAGATAATGCAAATGGGAAAAAACAAAGCACTCACAAACGAAACCCACATAGGAAAGGAGGCCTAACTTCTCTAGTAATCAGGTGAATAGAAATGATAACGAAACTGTTTCTGATTCGTCTGATTAAAAAAAAAAATGTTAATACCCAGTGTGATTGAGGGTGTGGGAAAACAGGTAGACCACTCAACCATTTCTGGAAGGAGTATGAATTACTGCCAACTTTTCTGGGATTTTCTTCCAGCTGTGTCTATTAAAATTTAAAAACTACATCAACTCCTTTACAGAGAAATCTCAACGTGAGGAAGAATCTATCCTACAACAGAGAAAAACAGCCACATATAAGGACATATGTACGAGTTTGAACATTAGAGAAAAGGTTGTAAGACCCAAAAGTGGGAGCTCCTTAAATGTCCATTAATAGGGAAGAAAATCGTGATACACATGGCACGTCTTAGATTGAGTGCCTCAGAAACAGACCTTAAGGTGGCATCTGTGCTGAAATGATTTCTAGGAAATGCCCCTAGGGTAAAACAGGTAGGGAAGGGGACAGGGAAGGAAATAGCACCAGTGTGCAATCTCACGCAGTGTCTCACAGTGGGGAACTGACTCAGTGGTACAGAGAGTTCTGGAGACTGCCGGGGTCATGTTCAATGTTGTCCCAGGTAGCCCCCCTGCACCTGTCAATCATTGGTTCCTGGCTGCTCCCAACAGGATATAAAGGAGGTTCTGGCAGCCAGAACCAAACCCTTCAGAGAGAAGCAAGCACTGGCTGGTGGGAATGAAAGCACACCAGGAGCCCATGGACACAAAAACGGTGGACAGTTCCAAACTCATCTCCTGCACAATGGTTTACTATATATATGTGTAATTATAGGGTTAACCACGATACGTAAGTGGACAGGAAGGAGCTCAATTTTTTTTTTCTGGGAGTGGGGAGCCTTATTTAATTATTTATCTATATAAGCCTATAGTAAAATACAAAATGATAAGCATCAAAATATTAACATTAAAGTTAACACAGGACTGTAGGGGAGGGACAGATTGAAGGAATAGCAAGCAGAGAGAACTAATATATATATATATATATATATATATATATATATATATATATGTATACACACACACACACATGCACACACATATATACTCTGTACTTTTGTTTGGCCTATGTACGCACTGCATTCATAAATTAACAGCCAAATAAGGTAAAAGATTAAACATGACTCATTAAAATGAACTTCTATAAGCTCTTTTCCTTAAATTGGAAAAACTCAGATTAAAATATTTCCTCAGAGTTAACAGGCTTGTCCTTTTAACTGCAAGCTGGGACATGCCTTTGGGACTTAAGTCTATATATGTGATCCTGAAATTAATAGACAAGCAGACATAAGTCATTCTGGGCAATGGGGAAATAAGGCAAAAAGAAATGGAAATGTGTATGTTAAAGCACTGCAATAATGATATTCAAAATGCAAGCATCTCCATTATTTATAAAATTGCCAGGAATCCATAGCAGGGAAATGCGTAAATGAATTAAAATGCATTTAACAGTATCGTGTCCTGCACAGGCATTAAATTATGCTTTTGAAAAAAAATTTACTGATTTAAAAAAGAGGCATGATATAATGTGAGGTTATAAAGAGGAGTCTGTAGTACTGTATAAATACATGATTGTCATTATGTAGAGATAAATACGAGTATATAAAAAAAAATAAGAACCTTGCCACGGAGTGTCTGAGATCTGAGTGCACAACTTTGGGGATTCCAGGCTGACTCCAAGGACAATAAAGTCGGGAGGGAATCCCAAAACTGCAGGTCCTTTAGGATTGGGAAAACTGGCCCATGCTCAAAGGTCTGTGTTTGCACCCTCTCTGTCATATCCTACGACAACTAACCTTAATACTTCAGAAGTTAGAATAAGAAGGAGCATTCATCATCAGCAAGTACATCTATACAGATCAAAAGCAGTAAAGATTCATTTAAAAAAATCAAGCACATCGCACATGTAACACTAAAAAGTTTGGTAAAGTACCCATTACTCATGGCAAGAGATTGTCTCCTCTTCTGCACTCTGAGAAGTCACGGAAGCCGTCATTGAAAAGTCCTAGGTGGTGGAAATATAGCAACAACCTGTAACTAAATATATACAGTGCTCCTAATAAACCTTCTGTAGGTTTGGGTCAAAGTCTGGCATTCTCTTGATGGACACACTGATGGAATGCATGCATCTGATACCCAGAGGGGGATGAAAAATCTTCTTTACATCTTTTTCCATGTTGCCTGTTCTCATCAGACCACTCTCAACCTTCAAGGGGCCTTTCAATGAATCTGTGCACACTGAATGCAGAAACAGTCAAAGACATTGCAGAAGAAAGCCCCAGACCCCATACCTCATTGTCCTGGAAACAGTGAGCCAGCAAAGAGACTCACAAAGTTCCAACCAAAAGGAAAACAAAAACAAACAAAACAAACTTCCTTTCTAGGCTTTTTCTTTTAAAAAACAAACAAACAAACAAAAAACTGTGTCATTTTTTTCTTAATGATTTACATTGTAGGAGTTTCCTTAACTTTTTACATTTTTCAATGAATTAATGAATGGATTTACTTATTTTTCTTAACTCTATATTCTAATTATCTTAGGGAAACAATATGGAAAGAAAGGTCAGTTCAAAAATAAGATCTAAGTGAATAATACGGTCAGACTGAATCCTTCTTACTTAATTTTAAAGTACAGCTGACAGGCGTCCTTCCCACGTTTCCTTTTGTGCAAGTGGGCTGCCCAGAGGAAGGGAAGCTCTTCTTTGACATTTAAAAGCACACGGCCACTCTAACCCAGTGGAGCATACTGCCCAAAACATATACTGCGAGCTGGAAATCTATTAAAAATCTTTTTAGATATCAGGTTTTCGTTCCGTAATAATGTAGCTACTCATGACAAAATAAAGAGCCACATACTTATCCAAAGAGCAATACTTTTTTTTCATCTTTGCTTTTAAACACAAAAAGTAAAGCCAATTGATCAACTGAATACAATATGATGAATTTATAGACTATGCCTTTCAATATCTTCCTTTCAACTGTTTTTTTCCCTGCCTGAAATAAAAAAGGACCAGATTACATAATGCTGCCACAAATAGCTTTTATAAGTGATGGCTGATTTATAGTACATATTTATACTATATTATATTTATATTAGTTATCGCTATATACTAGAAAATGATACTCTGTAGCAGGGCAACAGATAGCTAGTTTAAAACAAATATGATATAGTTTATATGAAACAATTTTTATAACAGATCAAAACCAGAAACCTAAACTTTTCTTTTGCCAAGATCATGCAATTTCATATTTTTCAAATGAGACACAAAGCTAAGTATTTTCCTCATCGGTAAAAACTAAGATTACATGTTTTCTTGAAATACAGTTCAATGACTAAGTTTTAAATCATCTTTCGATACATCAAACTCAATCTATCCTAATAGAGAAATGCAATGCTGTGAATTACACATTATGTAGGAGAATCCAGAAGTCGTTTTAATTGGCTTTGAATGAAAGCATTATTGTGCATTTCTAATCATGTTTCTACCCCTAAGGCTAATATTAAAAATGAATTACAATTCCTGAGCAAAGGAATTGACTCAGAACCATGACTGGGATTAACATTTTGTTACAGATAATCCACAAACTAGAGAGTCCACAAGCCTATAACTGACAGTTGAGTATATTTTCTAAGTAAAAGAAGCTAAAACGCTCATTAGACATACTCCGTGTTAATAATGAACCATCTGAAAAGAGAACATGTGTTATGTAAAGCGTTTTACATCCTAACGTACAATGCGAGTCCCTCTTCCAAGATCAGCAGTCTAAGCATTTATTCACTGAATTTTATTCTATTTCTAGAAATGAGAAATTTGCAGGGTTGTCAATTCTCTTGCTCTGAAATTGCACATATGTTCAAAATGCTCTTGTGATTTTAAGACAAAAGAAGTTCTACTTTACCAACCAGACAACGAATGGTGTTTGTCAATCGCAAGTACACACTGTAGAGAGTTTAAACCTGACATCGTTGTCGCGATAAATTAAATTACGGCACAAGACAGAAAGAAGCTTATCATTTTTGCCATGAAGTGATTTCAACTAAAACGTCAAATATGAATGAGGAAGTAAAAAATGACCTATTTGCTGACAATTAAACTCCTATGTGAGCATCAGAAATCATTTAGATAATGAAAATACCCTTCCCCCAATTATCCAAATTACAAATGAAA
>NW_017731375.1:1392560-1393445 GCF_001890085.2 Hipposideros armiger | reverse complement strand
ATAATAATGTATGTCAACTATAATTATATATACATATAGTCACGGGATGTGGAGTAGAGAGTGGGAATGGAGTCAATGGAATTGTAATAGATAAGTATGATATCGGGGGTGGGAGGGCAGTAGATGGGGGAGGGGGATGTTTCTGTGTAAAGGGTGAAAAGGATAACTATTGCATTGTTCGATACACCTGAAACCAACAATAAAAAAATTAAAAAATAAAAAATAAAAAAATAAAACAAAAGATTTTTTTCCCCTGAAAGTTTGGGCCAAAAATGTGGGTATGCATTATACACGACAAAATACAGTAGCTTTTGCACCAGCCTACATTTCTATCTCAAAACTTCCACAGAACCACAAACCAATCAATCAATGTATTAGTTAATTAACTAACAACCAATCAGCCAATGCATGGGCTAATTGACAAAACTATCATTTTGGATCATAAATCGAGGAAAAAAACAACAGCATAAACAAAAGTTTGAAAAACACATAAAAAACAACGTACTTTTCTTCAAGAAAGTCGAGTGATCAGAGAGCTTTTAAAAGATGAGTAAATTATAAAATGTTTTAAACCACCACCTGGTTAAATTTGGGGAAACAAAAATGACTTTCTATGAATAAAACTAAGAGTTCTAATCAGCCTATCCATATACATAATACTTTATAACTTATAATAAATTTAACCATTTATTTATTCTAAAAACTAGTTCTATACAAGGTACTGGGATAGCTCTGTGTATAAAAATGCTCTGTTTTAAATTTTCCAATCTATTTTCTCCATTTTATTAAATAAATGGCTCCTACTCAAACAATCAGACCAGAGTAATATATGATATAACCCAAAAACTAATCCATATAATGACCCACACATCTATTATTTTGGCA
>NW_017731375.1:1390572-1391956 GCF_001890085.2 Hipposideros armiger | reverse complement strand
AAATTAAGGAGGAAAAAAATCCGTATCATTGCAAAATGACCTTTCCAGTGTCTAATACTTCCCAAGATAAAACTCTTACCAGGAATAATTAAACGACTATTATTATTATTATGAATTAATTATTAACAAATTATGAATGGTTATCATTTATTTTACTCCAGATAGCTTTAACTCACAGTTATAATTTTTTTCTTGAGATTTTTAAATACAGTGCTTTCTATCTTAATAATGGAGTTAACATACAATTTAATATCTCATGATTTGTTTCATGTAGGCAATACAGCAGGTTTGATAGGTGTTTTTGCAAGTGGTGTCATTCCTTTAGGCCCAAATTTCCCCCTTTAGGGGGTTAAACTGAATGTTCTTCTAAGTGCTTTACAGTTCTGGAACTGCTATGCTGCTCCAGTGACATTTTTCTGAAAAAGACCGTTTTTCATATGAACTACAGTCTGTCCAAAAATATCCCTTGTCATTTTCCTGTTACAAGAAGGGTAAAATATTATTGTGAATAATAGAATCAATTTGATAAAAGTACAAAAAGAACTTTTATATGATATGAATTAAATCAACTCAAGCAAGTAACTCTTTCCATAAATAAGTCACTGGATAAATAAAGGCAGGAGCAGCAGAAAGCAAAATAAAATAAGCATTTGGAGACTCCAAAGAAATGCGTCTATTTAAAAAAAGGCAGAGAGAGACAAAACTAAAAGGGTAGTCAAATTCCAGCTACCCACCAGCTTGTACTATGTGCTTTGCTGTATGACACGAGTACTGCCGCTGATACAATATAATTTATTTTGATCCAATGGACTGTTCTCGTGGATAACATGAAAAGCAATATTTGCAATAAAATGTGACAGAGGGGATTTTGCAGCCTGCCTTTGGAAAAGCCTAAAATTTGATTGAACCTACTAGTCAAGGATTCAACAAAAGTAAGAAATATTTAACCTATTTTTGTTATTGTTACTATTTGTTTTTTTGTTTTTTTTAATTCCCCTTTGGGTAGGTCTTGGACACAGCTCTTGTCCTGCACCCAAGTTTAATGGGAGATGTTCGTGTATGTCACCATACCTCTTCCAATCCCATACATCAGGTTATAGCACTGGTCTGTAAAGAAATTAAGATTCAAGAGGTGAGATGACTGCTTACACTCTGGAGAATAAAAAATGTGAAATATAAATGCCTTGAGAATGATTTTTCCATAACCTCGAAGACAATGAAAGTAACTCATGATGCCGTTAGTGTTAAGAGGTCATTTCTTATCCATTTTCCTAACTCAGTACCTCTAACCAAGGCTTATGCATAAAGGCTATAAGCCAAACTTGTTTCCTTGAAAAAGTACACCCATAAACTTAAAACACCAGAGCTTCTCCTCCAATCAATA
>NW_017731375.1:1368793-1388915 GCF_001890085.2 Hipposideros armiger | reverse complement strand
GACACTGGATATTTGATAGAAATTGTTTTGTTTTGTCTTTTTGATCGCCTTAATTTCTATTTTATTTTCACCTTCTTTTTCGCTGGTTTAGGTATCTCGGTTTCCATTTTCTGACCTCCAATTAACTGCTTAACCCAATAGAAACCTGCCCTCCACTGTGATCTGGCTAAAATGTAACAGTGTCTGGGAATGCCAAACCTGATCGGCTACTTCTCAGTCCAAATCTCATTGGCACCTCTGAGATGTCTGACATCAACTGCGATGTCCTGGTTCCTGAAACTCTTGTCTGCCTTAGTCTCACAACGTGACTCTCACAGGGTCCTCCTCTGTGGTCACTTGTCCATCTTTCCCCCTTTTCCCTCTTCCTCAGCCTTTGCTGGAAATGCTGCTGTTTCGCAGCGCTCTGATCTCCAGACCTCTTCTCTCTTCTCTTCTCTTCTCTTCTCTCTTTTCTTACTAAATTCTCTGGGCAACTGTGCTCACACCCACACTACTATGGGGCCGTGCCCACCTCTCTCCCTTAAGCTTCGGGCTCATATATCAAAGGATACAGGACATCCCTATGAACGGATATCTCAAAAGCTGTGGCCAAAACTGGGCTTGTATTCTTGCCCTCCTAAACATGGTCTGCCCTAACTGAAGCCCATCACCAATGAGCACATATTCACTATCAACCTGAAGGCACTGCGGGGTCTCCCTTCTCCCTTCATTCCCACCTCCAGTTAAGTCACGTTGATTCCTCTTCCTAAACCTGTTCCAGACCCCCTGCCTTCTCTTCAGACATTCATCACTTTCGTCATCGTGCTCAGCATCTCTCACCAGGGTTACCATGATGGCCTTTCACATCAGACCCCCTGACCCCACGCCTCAGTTCCCTAATTCAGTCAGCTGACCCTGACACCAGCCCAACTGCCTTCACTGGGTCCCCTCGTAGTTTTAGGTATAGTTTTTGTATTACTCCCCCCACCCCACCACCACCAAAAGATAGTCTTTCTCAGTAAAATGGTGTCACCATTTTCAGCAGGTTCAAACCAGAGCCCTAGAAGTCATCCTTGGTTCTTGTTTTTTTCTAATTTTTTTGCACCCAATACACCAGCTAGAGCTGGCAATGCCACCTCAGACACATAGCCACATCAATGTGCATCTTGCTACTGTGACCACTTTCACCTGACTTCATCATCCCCTGCCTGGAAAATTGTGAATTTCAGAACAAAATTAGAATTGTGCTGATTATATCCCCATAATGTCATTTAACCAGATTCCTCTTTCCCTCTATTTCCTATACATCAATTTTTGGGGTTAGAAGTGTGATAGCTACTCTCTTTAAGTCAGATTCACTGAGGTATAATTTAGATAGAGTAACATTCAAGGGAGGGTGATCATTTAAAAATACATTAATATGATTCATGGTACTCCTCTGCATTAAATCCTCCAATGAACTCTTTTTTTTATTTTTGGCTGAGTCACCCTGCCACCTGTTGGCAGCTCAGTGGTAGCTCTGCTCAGGCTGAGATTTGAACCACTGTTGCTCAGAGCTCATACTCTTGAGCGAGCTCTTAACCAACTGAGCCACTCGGCCAGCCCCTCCAATGAACTCTTATTGCACTGAAAATAAAATCTAAAAACCTTTCACTGTGACCTGCACGATCCTTCCCAGTCTTGTCACTGACCACCGTGTCGATTTCCTCATGGACCACTGTCTCCCTCCTTGGCCTCCTCTGGATGGCCTCTCCATCCCAACACTCCATTTTTATTCCCACCTCAGAGCCGCGGTACTGACTGGTCCCTTGGCCTAAAAGAATGCACACCTCCCCAAGTGCCTGATTCCTTCTCATTACTGAGGTCTCAGCTCAGATACCAGAACTTCAGAGAAGCCTTGTCTGTCCACCCCCCAAAACCCAGGCTGAAATCAGTGCCTGGGACTTAGCATAATCTCAGTATTTACTAAATTAATCAATGACTGATGGATGATTTGAGCCCTTCAATTTCCAGCCCTTCCTCACTAATGCTCCCTCCCCAGGGAATGGATTAAAACATCTGTCCATCTTTCCCAAATTCGTGACGCTCTTTGGTTTCTCTGTACCTGTGCATGTCATACCTGGTCTGCCTCCATTTTCTGCCTCATCCATTTGGACTCACTCTTTACGTTTTAGTTAAACACAAAACCCCATCCATTTATGGCACATCTGCGGTATACTGTGCCGATAAAATATGCTCTTTGTACTTCAGGGAGAGCCCTGCCGAACAATGGTGGTTAATAAGGTTCTGGAATCCCATGGCCTGGACTCAAATCTATGCTTCACCACAGACAATATTCAGGTAAATTCCATAAAAACCTTTTGTCTCAGTTTCCGTCCCTTACAAAGAATGGGGCTCTTTGAAGGATTACATGATATGATACATGTAAAGTGCTTAGAACATTTGGTCAATAAATAACTATTTTTATTCTTATTAACTATAATGTACTTTATTTAATATCTTATGCTGAAACGATTGGTTTTCTGTCTACTTCCTGCTATGGGAAGGTCTTTGATGGCATGGTAAGGCAGAATTTTTCTCTTTCATTTTTCTAATCCTGGGTCTGGGCACAATTCCTGACCCATGTTTCTTAAGTTACTTTAAATAAATCTGGTTTCTCTGGGCCAGAAATATTCTTGGGGGCTGGATACAAAGGTGTGTTGAATAAAAGCTAGTACTGTATGCCCTCGATAATTTTTCTGGTTAAAAAAAACCAAATTCATTGGGAAACACCGCTGTGTGTTTGTAGAGACAAGACAGGAGGGTTACTAATCCAACTGGCCTAAAGGATCAGAAAACAGAAAGAATAAAATTTCCAATTCCAATCTAAAGCCCCATTCTCTGGACACATATCTTTCTTACCTGAGAGGGAAACGTTCAGTCTATTCTGCAGTAAAACCAAGAGCTAACATTAGGAATAGCATCATCCTATTCAGATACAAAACCGTCCTTGGGATTTATAAACTCTATATTCCATAAACTAAAAAATCCCAAAGCAGCTCAAAACGAATAATATACATGAATTCATAAAAAAAAGCACCTGTTTTATTGCATTGCCTTTGAACCACTGCAAACTACACATGAGATAAAGGCCAGCAATTTTTTTTTTTTTCTGTGAGGGGACAAATAGTCACCATTGAGGCTTGTGGGCCACACTTATCAACACCACTGCTGTGCAAAAGAGAGCGCCCAAACCATGTAACTGAATGGGTATGGCTGTGTTTCAATAAAACTTTATTTATAAACATACACACTTTAATTTTACATAACTTTTAGTCCCCTAAAATTCTACGCTTCTTTTGATTTTTTTTTCAACCGTTTGAAAGTATAAAAACAATTCTTGGCTTGTGAGCATATAAAAGCAGGTACTAGGTCAAATTTGGCCCACAGGTAGTACTTTACCAACCCCCACATGTGATTAGCTCTTTTCCTAACTTCTACTGAAACACCATATACCTGGCTTCTCTTTCTCCATGGAAAGTAATAATGATGCATTTTCTCATATCAAAAATATTACTACTTTTGCAACTCCGATACAATAACTACTGTAGCATCTTCTAATTTATCTGAAGGATAAGAAGTAAAAATAATTATTTAAGATATCTTCATATGAGGCACTTGATGAACAACTAATTTAGGACCCCATTAATCCTAATTCTGCCACATACTTACTGTTCAATACCTAAATTGACAGATTTATTCTTATTTGTGACAATCTCCTTATTTATAAGAGAATAGAAATGCAACGACAAAATTCGTATTCATTATATATAGGTATACACACACACACACACACACACATCCATAAAGCCAAGATAACTCATTCAGGCAGACATAGTTAAAAATAAATCACGTGGTTCATCCTTTCCATTTTCCCAAAGGAAACCCATGTTGCTTTCACTTTGCAGATACTCATTATGCACATACGAAGCACAAAGCAGTGTGACTTAGGCAACCTCTCTGACATGTGTACAAGATCATTTACCTTTTTTGTGCATTTGCAAATAACTGTCTGAAACAGTTAAATGAAAAATGTCATCATTATTTTGATCAACCTCAGAAGAACTCCAACCACCTTTACGCAGGGATCAATATGGCCCAGGGTTTTCAAGCCCCCAAGTTCTCCAGAGAGTGCTCCAAATTGACAGGTCCATCTCTTAGTCCTTGATTTGACAGGAGATGCAGTGAAAGGCACGCACACCTCGAGGTGAAGAGGCTCATCTCAGACAGTCCCTTAGTGCCGGGACCAGCGCAGTGGCTCAAGAAGGCAGGCTACATCTCCCACAAGTCAATTGTGAATTGCTCTCTAAATTGGCTCCACAGCTGCGATTTTCAGTTCCTAGAGCACCCTGCAAATAGTGGGTTGTGGGAAAAACATGAAAGCCTGCTTTCCCCCCCCAAACACACGCCTTTTAACGATGTGCCATCCCAGATCAGAAAGGACATGCAGATCTGAAAAGGGACACTTCTGAGCCTCTATCAGAAAAATGGTAGATCAAAAGTTTAGCAGAAGGGCTGCTGTCAGGTGCACACACACATAACTTATCATGGATTTAGAGACCTACAGAGCAGATACGTGAAATACACTGGGCTCAACCGGGATCTGAAGCACCCAGTCCCAAACAAGTGAAAAGCAGGGGACTGTACCAAAACCTTTCCTTTGTTTCTTTCCAAGAGAAATGAGGAACCATTCAAAAAGGAAAACAAGGTTATGACCCACAATATTAACGCCTTTCTGGGAATTAAAAGGAAACTCACAATCTGGCTATAGACATGAGTTGCAAAAACTGAATTTCACTATCTTTCAGGCAGCATATATTGTGCTTTTATCTTAGTGTATGTGCTGACGAGTTACATCTGGAAGTGAATCACAAATATAAATGAAAGCTGCTATTTCAGAGGTAACCTGGGCTTAATATAACACACCTATGTAGGTATGATAATGTAAACACACACACACACACACACACACACACCACATACGTATGGACAGAGAATGAGAGAAAGAAAGAGAACAGTGAAGAAAAGATTATCTTTCCCATACACACCTATTATACATAAACATACACAGATACAGAATGAACAGAGAACAAACCAATCATCTCTGAGAGAAAACCGATTCCTTTTGATCCTTCAAAAGCATGTTTTCTTGGAGCCTGGATTACGAGATAACTCCTCCATTGATGATTTTCCACAGGTATCCTTCTGAAATTGTGTCAGTTATTTAATCTGCAGGTGCAGCAAGATGCCTTTCTCACCTGGCGTAACTTTCAAACCTCGCAACTCTCTTACAACACTTCTGGTTTCGTGGACAGTTCACCAGGTTGACATTTAGTTACATGACTGAATTCTGAATAGGGATTAATAAAATGATTAATTTACTCCCCCCTTCCCTCCTCCTGGTTTCCCCTGTGAGTCATGGTTGGCCATCTACAAGAACAAAATATCTAACTGAGGAAAACTGTCTTCCAAACGCAGCATCTGTCTGCCTGGCAAGCGCCGCTGACAGTTGGGTCCGGGCTCTGGAAATAGTCAAGAATCGCTTTCGGGCTGAGCTATTAGAGGGCTCTCCTCCTCCTAGGTGCTGCTTCCTACTGATTTCACTCAGTTTGAAAGACAGATTTGTATATATTTATCCTTGGAGAATCTGCTATTGTGCAAATATCTCAAATTGAGACCCCCATGGGAGGGTGCGCATGACACAGGAAGCCCCTGCATTTCTTTTCTTGTGAGCTCTCCATGAAATAGCTTGGTGGTTCCCAAGGGTCTGCTTCTGGGTATTATATAAGCAGATTCTCCTCCAGAAAGAGAAAGAGTTGCTTCGAGACACAGAAATAAAAATGCCCACAGTTCTCTCAGGGAATTTCAAAATAGCACGCTGCTTAAATACCAAGGAAAGCACCTGGTTTCTCTCCAAGCCTAAAGATAGCCTATGATAGTTCAAGAAAATGTTAAGCGGAGGGTGGGGGAAGGGAGAGGGGTGCTGGGGAGGTCATGCACTGGAGGAGAATAATCTGGCAGTGCACAGCTGGGTAAATGCTGTCATTTTTGAAATTCTATAAAAAGTCCTGATTTGAAGACGTTTTAGGTTTTGTTTTTGGAAAAGTGGGTAAGGTGGAGGCAGCACATCTGTCTTGTGCTAATTTAGGACCTAAAATACTTCTGTCAGGCTCTCCCTTTTCCTTCTTCACATTTTCTTCCCAAATCTACTTTATCCACTTTTTTTTTTTTTCAAACAATTACTCAACCCTTAGGCCCCCTGGAGGCTTCTGATTCTTAAAAGAATTAGAAAAGATCTCCGGTTATTATTAGATTCCATTTTAGATTGAGAAGAAAGCAGACAGTGGGCAAGATAGGCATGTCTTTATGTTGCCTGAGTTACTTTTGAAATTTGCTTCATTCAAAGGCCAGAATAGCAAGGAGCATCTTCAAACTATAAAATAAGAAGTCAACTGGACCAATTACTTGTAACCCTGTCATTGAAAGTAAAAATAATTTCAACTCCCCCAAAGACCTAAAGGCATTTAAGAGAATCCAAGCAGCTCCATACATTCAATGTGTTCTAAGAATAAGGATGGAGAAAAAAGATTAAGCTTTCAAATATTTCACTTATGTAAGTCTGACAACAACAAAAAAATACACAGTGGAAAGGATTAATCTCAAACAAAACTCGGAAAAGAGGCTTTTACAGAAAAATATTCCTCTGGCTAGATCGCTTTTGTTTACAGTAAGACGTAGAATTTGGACCCATTATATATTCCTTCTCATGGTCCCCATTGCGAATTGAGGTTGTTATAGTAACATTGTAATTATCTTTTATCTATAGCATGATTTATTTATACTATGAAATCCCTTTTTACATTTTTAGAGTCTTAATAAGTGAATGTTCTCAGCAGTGAGAAAACATAACACTGAAATATGAAATAAATATTTATTTCTCCATTCTTTTTCCAGAAATCTGTGAATGTGACTCCAAGAAAAACACAACTACACATTTTGTTTTAAACATTTAAACATTTTTTTCAATATCAGAGGTCATACTTAGAACAGAACCCAGTATGAATATGAATAAGTGGTAGGCCAGGCCTCACGCGGGTATCTTTTCAAGTAAAACACAAGACTTACTAATAGTCCCATTTGTTTTCCATTAAAAATCTACTCATTGTATTCACAGCAATCGGCAGGCCAGTATGCGAGTTTGCTTGGACAAAGCCTTCGCTTTGTGTGTATCAGATGCAAAATTTACTTAAATTCCAGATAATTGCAAGTGCATCTGCTCGGCTTTGTCACGGGTCTATATGAACATTTTCACAGTGTATACAAAGAGCAATTATCCAACAACCAAAGAAAAAGAAACAGTCATTTCTCCAAATTACTGCCAGCTCCTTTATCAAGGCCTAAGTTTCTTCTGAAAGAAGTCTACCCCCAAACACGTTTTTAAATCAAATGTATTCACCCACACCACAGACATTAACTATACAGAAGAAGAAAGGGAGTTTTTCAACCGGTGAACGACAAGGTCCGAAACAAGGATAAGTGCAATTTCAAATAAAATCACCTCATAAAACAGTAAAGCTCCCCCCTGGATTCAACAACAACACCCAATTTAAATCAATTTGATGCACTGGTGTATATTCTTATTCTGTATTTATGATGAAATATTTCAGCAGTACTCACCCTATTTTATCATCAGCTGTTAGTCCTCCAATTTGAGATAGAAGAAGACAGAATCAAGGAACATGAAGGAAAGTCAAAATAGGGGATATTAAAAAAAAATTGGACCATAAAAGTCTTAATTAAAAAGTTTTGCTGTATTCATTAAATAGTTGATTCTAAGCAGGCCTAAGGCTTTCCAGCTGGACTGTTTGGTCACTATTTTTCTTTCTCTCTTTCACTTCCTTAGTTTTCTCTTTTGCTCTCTTTCCTTTTTGTAACTTCACAAAACAATCCCATTTCAACTGTCACACTCAAGACGGCCAGCCTTCCTTCAGAGCCCAATCCAATTTTCAGACTTTTACACCAACTATGCATCAATGGTGGGCCTCTTCAAGGGCCTAATAGGGTAAATCTGTTTTTTGTTTGTTTGTTTGTTTGTTTGTTTTAACAAATTCTCAAAGATATCCACAGTGATCACAGTGGAGTCATTAGAACACAGAGAAAACTATTTACTACAAAGGCTAAAGCGTTTTTTGTGATCTTTGACCTGTTTGAAATCAGTCAATTCAGTGGCCATTTATTTCCTGTTTCACCTTCATTTAACTATCTTCATTATCATTTTAAAAAGGCATTATATTACCAGCCAAAGCTATTAGTCAGTACAAAAAAAAAAAAAAAAGGAAGAAGATCTTCCTATTCCCCAAACTGGAGAAACATCATTATCATTAATATTTTATGGAACTGCATTAAATGAGACAATATTCAATATTTAACTATCTAATCCTACAGTAATTTATATTAGAAAATATCAACCATGTGATACTTCTGCCAGTCAGATTATTTTATTGGATGAACCTCTGTCATTATTAATAACACTGCAGTATTTCATATTTTTCCAGAACAGAATGTAACATCCAAGGATTGAAAGTGACTTTGTTTCTAATTAATTCTCAAAATCCTTGGGAGACAGTGATAGAAGGGTAAATATATTAATTAGGAATTGAAAAATAAAAGACTGCGCCGTCAGATGCAATGGAGTTAGCACAGACATAGATTACTTTCATGGGTCCTATACTTCACTAGGCTTACTAATAATTTAGGGAGGAAGACCTATTTGAACCTCTCAGAGAGTGTCAACTAGGCAAAAAGAAATGTAGCTTGCTTTCTTTCAAGCACTACAATTACTACTTTTATTACAGATTACTAAGTAGAAAGTTGGTGAGATCTGTTTCTGGAATTTCTATTAATTTGCTGATAGGCAATTACTTAGTCATCCGTACGATTTTCTTAGGTGCTTTAAACAAATCCCCTTTACCTTTATTCAGACCCCTTATCAACTTTACATATTTATACAGAGGCAAACTTCAGCCCATTCTAGGTGAATTTTACTTCGACATCAACATAATTTTAATGGATCACATTTAAAAATGGCTCTTGGTGATAACAAAAAGAATTTTCTATGTGACAAACATACTGAAGATTGGTGTGTCATAAAATCAAAAGCATCATTCTTAACACCTTTATCATCAGGGATGTCTTAACAATTTATTTTAAGCAAGAAGAAGTTCTCACTGCTATTAGCCTGTGGAGTTCATACACTGAGGCACTTGCGATCTATCCCCTAAGATCCTACAGCTTGCAATTAGAATAACAGTAAATATTTGCTGGGGAGTTTTTTGCTTTTCTGTTTGATTGACTGCCCCCTTCCTCCTTATTCTGAGGGAATTCCATTTATAGCCTGCTGAAAGTCAAAATATTTTTGTCTCATTATGGAATAGGAAAGGGACATACTACGGATTTCCCAGATTTCTGAATTACAGGGGTATGGACACTTGACCAAGACATGGCCAGTGGAATGAGTCAACAGCCCAGAACTTTGAATCCAGAGGCAGGGACCCCCCCCAAGAGGAAAGAACAAGGGTTTCTTCCAGACCTGGTACAAACAGCCACATATCACAGCAGCAGTGCTGGGGTTGATACTGAAGACGAGAGCACAGCCCAATATCAGGGATGTGAAGGGCCCCAGCTGGGCACCCAGAATTCAGTGGGAGAGGCAGACGTGCCCGGTTCTGTATCTTTTCCAGGGATTTTTTGATTCCCAATGTCCTTTTAATACATTCCTTTTCAGGTTACATTAACCGTAATTACTCTCATTAGCTTATAAGTAAGAACACAACCCTCAAATCAAAAATAATAATTCAAACTGTACTTTTATTCTGTGTCGGCTAATTTTATAAACTGTCGGAACATAAATTAAGAGAACCTGCAATATTGTGAGTTGTACAGAACATTCTCTGTATGGCAAAGGCCAAGAAACTCCCCACCCAGAAGGACCCCGGGCAACAAATGACAAGTGATCTTGTACAGCCTCAGAGGTTCACGTACCCAACAGGGAGAGCCCAGAGTCAAAGCTGAAATGAGGAATGCATCAGAGAAGGCCCTTCCTGTTTTCCTCAGCCACTGCTTCTCTGATTCAGATCAACAAGGAACAGAAGTTGAAAAAAAAGTTTGATGGTTTAGCTATGATGTGCTGGAAATGGCATAGGCACGTCTTGTAAATCACAGTCAAAATAAGCATTAATCAGGAACCTGACCAATGATATT
The DNA here is from genome assembly GCF_001890085.2 of Hipposideros armiger. NCBI lineage: Eukaryota > Metazoa > Chordata > Mammalia > Chiroptera > Hipposideridae > Hipposideros > Hipposideros armiger. The sequence continues at coordinate 1,378,637 of NW_017731375.1, read as the reverse complement.
AAAAACCAAAGCTGACTGCCGGAAGTCCGGGAAGCTATTACATGGGGCTGTGAAAAGGGCCAGTGTCTGTGTGCCCTCCTCCGATACCCTTCGCTGCCAGAATTATTCACCTGGCACTTGTCAAGAATGTTGCCCTTCCCACAAATGACTGATAAAAGATGAATTTAAGAGCGTGAATAAGTTTTGAAAAGTAAGTCCCTGAACCTACATATTCACCAAATGCTTTCAAGTTCAACAGGGGAAATGTCCCTTTAAAGAACATTTTTCATCCATGGCATAGTGGGAGTACTTGACAATTTTCTTTCCTTCCCAATTCCTGTCATTTTTCAAAATCCCTTCATTAAAAAGAAGGTGAATCATAAATTGACTCATTGGTCATGAAAAATGTAAATTGACAGCTTTGGGGCATAGCGTCATTTATGCATTCACTGATTGAATTTACACAGGTAACAGGCAGATCCTAAAAATGACCGGCATCAGAATTTGTCCTTACTCCAACACCAAGGTGTCAATGATGATATGAGTCCTCCTGGCAGGGGTCCAGTTTAATACTTGCCCTCTGGCTTTGCTTAAACATGTCTGTTATTAGGAATCCAAATTTAAAAAAGAAAGGAAGAATCCGAATTTAAAAAAGAAAGGAAGGAAGGGAGGGAGGGAGGAAGGGAGGGAGGGAGGGAGGAAAGATGGAAGGAAGGAAAGAAGGAAGGAAGGAAGTTATAACCCTGACGTAGCCTGAAGCTATGCTTTTTTTATTGTAATACACTTGGAGTTCCACAGCAAAGCTATTGAAACAAAACAAAAACAGNGGCAGGGGTCCAGTTTAATACTTGCCCTCTGGCTTTGCTTAAACATGTCTGTTATTAGGAATCCAAATTTAAAAAAGAAAGGAAGAATCCGAATTGAAAGATGGAAGGAAGGAAAGAAGGAAGGAAGGAAGGAAGGAAGGAAGGAAGGAAGGAAGGAAGGAAGGAAAGAAGGAAGGAAAGAAGTTATAACCCTGACGTAGCCTGAAGCTATGCTTTTTTTATTGTAATACACTTGGAGTTCCACAGCAAAGCTATTGAAACAAAACAAAAACAGCAACAAACAAAAGAAAAACAAAGAAAAAAACTGCTACAAAACTCTGTAACTAAAATATTATTTTATACACAAACACACTCATATAGTAGTACCTTTGCCTATAGGATACAGGCTTCTAGACCAGAGACCAATCACACACACACACACACACACACACACACACACACACACACACACTGTGTACAACCCACGGAGGCTTAATAAACACTTATGAATTGACTGACAAGAGAAAAACCAAGAAATGACAACCTTCAGGGTAGCCGTAACACAATTTTAACTTGAAAATTGCCCAGGAATAGACTTCACAATCTATGGGAACATACACAAATCATATAAAAATAACGGGTGCCCCTCGTACCTAGAGCGGCCTTAGGGAATAGCTTAGTGAAAAATCAGTGTTGTAGGAAGTGGAGTTCAGGTTCTCTATCTATTTACTGTTTGGCTACCAAGGGAATCCAGCTGAAGGCAACTTTTATTCTGCAATGCAAATATGATTCTATTAAGTTATTACAGAATCACTTTGAAAATACAGATTAGAATGAAGGCAAAATTTAGCTCATCTCTAATATTTTCTTGCTGAGGCAACAGGTATAAAACCACCTCTCCCTTTTGATTCGTAAGATTCGTGTTGTCATTTTAATTTCTTTGCAGCCAAACATAACAAAAGCAGACTCTACAATGCTTAAATAGTTTCTTCCATAGTAGCATCCCCAAATAAATGGTAATGAGCAAGGAATCATAATTTACCCATTGTCTTCTCTAAATGATGCATTAATGGTGTGCTGCATTTCTTAAAACATAATTTCATTGTTTCCTTTCAGACAATCGTCAAATGTCTCAAGTTCAAAAGTGCTTTGCTTTCCTCCCTAAAGCTCATATACCTGGTCTACCTTGGGGGTGTGAATAGGACAGATTTACATAAATTTAGTGATCCCCAGAAGTGAGGAATTCCATAAATAAGACTATGATTCTGTTCACAGTTTAGCCTTTCCACATGCACTTGAAATGGTGGTTACTTTACTTATGGATTTTGAAGAGCAACTTCCATGGTGATACATTTCCAAAAAGGTATGATGACAGCAAGTGGAGAAAAAATACAAGGCATAGGCCATGCTCTGGATCAAACCCATTAAACTGAAAATGGAGGTAAAACAGAAAGACAGAGAGAGAGAGAGAGAGAGAGAGAGAGAGAGGAGCCACTTGACTGAGGCAAGGTTTGTTTTTTGTTTTTTTTCTTTCTTTCTTTCTTTTTTTTTATTTATTTATTTTTTAACAAAACCACATGAGACCAAAAACAAGTCTGACTATGGTTTTACCTTCAAAGGACAAACACAAAATCTATTTAATTCACTGCTTTAGCAGTGCTATTAGCATTTACTCATTACAGTTACATGTAATGATCAATAACTTTGCAAACAGCACCTTGAGGATCACCTTATCCTTCATACCCACCCAGCCCCAGCCCCCCACCAGGCCTCCCCTGCTTCTTCCCACAGTCCAATGCCACCAAAGAGTGGGCTTGGCCAAAGAGTGGGCTAGGTCATCTGTTTTGCAGGATAATTTGAGTTAAGTTTTCCAACACACACCTTCGAATATCGAATCATTGTTTCAAAGTATACAGAGCTCCTTACATTTCTTTCTAACATCACATCAAGTAGTTAGGAAAACATCTGATAACCATAACTCCCAATCCTTTCCAAATTTTCCAAGGTTAAGGCAAACACATTTTGGGGGTGGTGCTTGCTTTTCAGGTTTTAGGTTCCCACATTGATAGCAATGAGAAAGGACTTTTTTTGGTTTGGGGTTTTTTCCCTTGTTTTCTTGGCAGTCTCCTCTGGACTGTGAGAAGTGATGATTGATCATTTTTCCACTCTCTTCCACGGCCCTCTCTGTGGCCACATGTAAATTCGCCAATGGATAATTAAGCAACAGACACATCCAATAAATATAATAAATAAATTTGATTTTTCCCCTTAGTAATTGGTTTCATCTGACTGAGTCTGATTATGTGTGGGGATACATAAACAAGATTAAAGAGGAGAAAAATTAGATGCCGGGTCACACAAATTGCAGAGTCCTAACCACTGTGAAATCTTTTTGTAATAATGATATTGTTATTCTTAGGGTTCAAATGGAGAGAAGCAGTTTGTGTCTTCTCAAGAAGTTTTGATGAAGCTGAAAATAAAACTAGTGGAGTGATTATTACCATCAGGGAATGGTAGCCAGCTACAGAGTACACTTCCCCAGGTCGGCATCTTCTCCCCACAAGCCCACACGTCCTGTTCCCTCGAGCCTCCATTACATTTCCATAGGTCACACCAAACTCTGACTGAGATCAACAATTCCAGTGTCACATCACCCCACACTACACGAATAGAAATAAATTGGGCACATTAGAAGGAAGACAGAGAATGGGCAAATATATGTATACGATTACTGCCTGAGCAAATCCAAAAGTAAAACAAAATTCAATCACCACTGTAATATACTCTCAAATGGAGCAAAGAAGAAAGCTTTATCTTAGATTTAAACAAACAAACACCCACCCCTATTCCTATTTACTTTCTTGGACATCCGTTTGGTGTCAAATGACTCTTCCCACAGGATTTAATTCTTAGCAGAACACAGTACCTGGCCTGTCTTAGGAATCCAAAACTGCTCATTGAAGGAATAAAAAAAAAAAAGAAGAAAGAAATATACTTTCTTGCAGCTCTAATTTGACTATGTTCCTTCTAAGTAATATCTACTGAAATGTGTATATATAACCATATACTCATAGATTTGAAATGGCTTAGAAACGTTATCACAGTTCAAATCATAAAAGTCTGTTGCAATGAGTTCTCTGATAATAACTAGGATTTTAGCTATGTAGATATTTACTGTTTGAATTAGACACGTGCATGGCATAGCTATCTTTTCTAATAGTTCAATTTCATTCTTAGAAATAACCTAAGAACCCAACATGATTATTTTTAACATTCAAAATGAAATTTTGAAGTGGTGCTTTTCCTTAATGTGTTACCAATATAGCAAGCATCTTATATAATTTTGTGAAAGGGTTATTTTACATTATGGGATTTTTTTTTAACCTTTACCTAAATCATTTATATTTAATGATGTATTTCTTTTTTCCATATATACCCTTATTCCTCTAATTAAAGTAGGATAAATGTCAAAACATTGAGTATCAGTTAAATTCTAAGCAATAATAAAAATGACATTTAAACATAAGCCTTTTCCAAAAGAATCCTCCATAAAATCAGTTACATTATTGTTAGTATCAATTTTATCTTCAACATATGAATTCTATTCTCCAGCTTTAGTTCTTGCCTAATAGGTAAACTGAAGATTGGGGAGCCTAGCAAACAAAGGAAATGACTTATTCTTTTAAACCACATTTATAAATAAGTTCCTTATTCTACAGGGTCCACAAGTCCCTTTTCTATAATAACAATAAGTACTATACCAAGGTTATCTTAACAGAAATAAATCATACAAAATTTGCAATACTTTTTAACAGGCTTAAGCCTAAGCAGCTACTTAGTAGTCATCGAAACAATTAAACAGACTGTCTTTTAGAAAGCTGAGTTTCCAACTTGTATAGATCTGCCTCACATCCCAGAAATCACACGCCAGTTGCCACGAAAGAGCAACTAAGATAAGACATCCAGCATTGTATTGCTACCACCATGACCTGTGGCAGAACTCTGTAGAGGCCAGAAGACACTGGGGAGTCTCAGGTGACCTAAACACACATGAAGGAGAGCAAAGCCTCCCCTGAATGAACTGCACTCAAGGCCTGAGAAGTCTAAACTTTTAAAGAAACCATCCCTCTTCTTCCAAACCACGTGCTTATATTTTCCCAGCACAGGTATGGGATCTTTGGCACCCATCACAGATATTCTGGTGGGGGGTACCGCACAATAGTGACGGGGTGAGGAATGCAGTCAATCAGTCCATCGGAGTCAAAGGTCAGTTCATATTGTCCATGGGAGAAAAGTCTTTACTAAGGAAAGCGGAGTTTATTTTACCTTTTCTATAGTATTGGGTTATCGGAAAAGTCATGACGCACCTTTGCAACAAAAACCAGAAAACACACATCATGACTTTTCCGACAACACAGTATTTAGTCTTGATTTCTATTCACTAAACTCATGAAAAGAGTTAAAACACCTGCTCTTCTTTTACCCACACTACTTCCGAAAACCACATCACTGTGCCTTTTTCCTGATAATTCTTTTTGTCAGAAAGGCTCATGATTCTATACTTAGGAGAGGTGGACCAATTAGACTCTTTCTACAATAATAAAGGGACTTTATTTGCAAACAATTTTCAAGGAGCTTCATATTTTTGCCCTTAAGAATTCATAAAAATGCTGCAAGATTTCAAATTGAAGATCACACTGTAGTCTGCAATCTATTAAGCAGACTGGAGCAGTGAGTAACATGAATTTTAGGGAAAAGATCTTATACTTCCTCAACTTCACAAATTTTTTTGGAAATATGAACTGGATAGACTTACCACTACTGAAATAATTATGTGAAGTAGTGGTTTATCTTTCTTAGGTAGAAAATACAAACCAAAATAATAATTTTAAAAAATGATAAGTTACTGATACTACAAAGTCCCAAACAATGTGAGTGTTCCATTTACAAATCAAACTAGAAACCAGGCGTACAAAGAAATACTTTGACAAAGCTATTATTTGTGCTCATCATACAAGACTCTTATAAAATTACTATTGGTTTCACAAAATTATAAATGGGGTAGTGTCTAATTAGAAACTATAACACATTTTATGAAACATTGCTATGTCCTTTTCCTTAAGAACATAACAAAAGACGTCCACCCCACCCCCACCCCCCAAACAAACTGTTCTTGCAATTTTCCCTGCCGGTTGCAAATCTGTTGCATGTGCAATGCGTACAGAGTGGAAGGTTTCTCACTCTGAGTGTACCAGGGCTACTGTGAACCAATAATTCAAAAAATAAAACTGTTGCTTCACACAAAGTAATGAGAAACAAAAACATAAGCTTTTCACAGAGCCCCGTTTAAGGTAGTAGCTTGATAATGAGTTTTGCCTCTTCAAATCTGACTTTCAGTTTAAGCTTGAGTTCTTACGTGGGGAGGAATAAAAAGGTCCTTGGCAATGACCTTGACCATATTCTACCACAAATCACTTCTCAAAATTAGTCCGCACAGAATATAAAACAATGGAAAAGCTTGCCAATACAGGCTTTCCTTCAAACACACAAGTACTTCAAAGTTCCTTTCAATTACACAATGAAAAAAAAAAAGCAATTAGTTTTAAGAAACATCCAGTAGCTCTTGCATAATAAACACCTCATAAATGCAGAGAAACCTCCACTCTTATAAAAATAAAAATAGGAACCCTAATAATATGGGCAAATGTGACTATCACTTTCCATGAATCAACAGTCTCTTTCTATATGAACTCCCCCCGCCAAAAAAAAATTAAGTTACCTCTCCCCACCCTGTCAGATCCCATTCTTTTGGAAATGCTGCAATTCAACACAAATGCCAACTGAAAGTAAACTGCCTAATTTATCAACAAGCTTAGCAGGAGGATTATAATATTTTGATACATTAACCTGAGATAAACACCAGGCACAGAAAGTTAAAATGAGCTTCATTGAGATTTCGTGGAAAACTTAATAATAATATAATAATAAGAAGAAAACCACCAACAAGCCACAAACACGGTAACACACAGAAGCCTATAAGAGTATTTACAAATCCAGCTGACTGACCAGTAATCTCACCAGGCATTACACCCAAAATGTAGATGTTTCATATTTTAACACAAATTCTCAGAGCTTTTCAGAAGTTGCCAGGAAACTAGAGGTAGAAAGAGGAGTGGGGGAGTAAAAACCAACCTCAGCAGGAAAGAGTATGTTCTTTAAATCAATGGACCCTTGGTCTTCACATCTAGTGAAGATGCTGAAACTGAAGATAATTGTGGCATTTCATAAACAAATGCATGCTCTGAATGTATTACATACCAATTAGAAATCTTGCCCCATGGGCCACACAAAATGAGTCCTTAGCCTGGTCAGTTATCTGTTTGGGGATATTCCAGAGAAATAATGCAGCTGCTCAGCATGGGGTATATTGCTTTCTGGTTTGGGTCCTAGAACAAGAAAACCATGATGCTTTAGAAGACTTGGGTTCTAAGGATGGCCACTTACCATATAAATTCATTTTTCTTCAGTATCCAACAAATGTTTCACTCAAAGACAACTGTGATACTACTGAATGGAAGTTGGGTTCCTGCCCCCCACCCCACATGCCCGAACTTGACCAAAATGGCAAATGCAAGGGTCCATGGAAATATTTTCAAACAGCACTATTGCCATCTCAAACGACCCATGAGCAAGCTGAGCTTTCATTCTAAATAAAACACCTTATTACTATCAACAGCCTACAAAAGAAGAAATAGCTTTGAATCTCAGGAATCTGGTCCTTAATTTTAAGAAAAGGTTTTGTCAACACAGGCGACCCAGAATAGGGGCGTGCACATGGCACCTTGGAGTAGGTTTCCTTCTATGTAAAACAGGGTCTGACTAGTTGAGTTAATTGACAGTGTGTTTTGTATGTATTTCTCTAGTCCTGAACAGGCTGTGCTGTTTTATGCTGTTCTTCCAAAACCAGCTAAGTTTACATTAAAACAAAGTTGAACAGTATTATTGCAAACACACTCCTTGCACACAGGTAACATGCTGCTCTATGATGGGGCAACCACACAGCAGGAGTAGGCTTCCTTCAATGACAACATTTTCCCTCTGTGCCATGTGTGTGCCTCAGAGCATCCCTGAACTGGGCATCCTCATCTGAGTCAAGTTCAGAGCTCCTTCAAATGATAATACACATATTGAACCTGCCACCTGCTCTGCCCCAGTCTTCCCTCCCTACACTTCAGCTGCCATTATTTCAGCTCCTTTTCCCATGGCTTAGCAGAAATTTTACAATCATAAACCGATTTCTTTTTAAACTGCTGATTTGCCTTTACTTACTGACCCTTCAGGCTTTCTACTGAACTGGAACAGAGAACTAGCGGGGGAAGCGTGGGGGAGACGAAAACAAATGAAACATGGTAACTGCTAAGAACCCCCCAAAGAACTTATATGATATGAAGACATTAAAGGACTGTTGTATATTAATTTTTAAATAATATTTAAAACAGATCCTGGAAGCAAGAGTTACAAAGTCAGTTCTATTTTTAAGGAAAGAGTTAGTGTTCAATTTGCATGCATTATGCTGGCTATTTTAAATAATTTTATTTTATGTGTAGAGCAGAAACTGCCCTCCCCCTCCCCAACTGACAAGGTGCCACTTCAAGTAAGGTCTACGAGAGGGCTGGGCTGGGGTTGGAAATTGCTGTTCATGTCTGACAATTTTGAGTAAAACAATACCAGCAACCCCCCTCCTTCTCCACAGCCCTAAATTTATTTATTAAGTAAATTTAGCAATAGCTCAATCACTGGAGAACAGGATAGAATGGGATGCACTAAACCAGTTATATGTTTATTATCTTTGCAAGCAACATGAGTAGTGGTGTCTATTATTGCCCTCTGCAAATCTGCAGCAATGTGATGCAAAACAGCATTTTAAAGAAATTCTCTTTTGGAATGCAAATGATTTGTCCTCCAATTTTGAATATGCTAGCCAGCATGGATCACACAGTAGTTCTGGAAACACTGACATCTGTCATGCTGTCAAAACTGAATCAAAATGCATTGTAATCCCAGGGAATGATAACCTTAAATATCAATGCACCGTTAAAACGCACCCTAAAAAAAAAATCCCTATAATTGCGATGTACATTAGAGAGAAACCGGCAGTCCTTCTGCGGGGAAAAATAACAGTCTGCTCTACCAATCTTCCCCTCCCCCCCACCGCCCCAAACTCATGCAACTAATGACGACCTCCCGAAGTGCCGAATTTAAATGTTCCAGCGTTCATCTGGGGAGGAAGGGGGGGATGGGGGGAAACACATAGAAAACCACGAAACAAGTTGCAAACTGCACAAACGCAAGGAGAGAGAGAAAGGGAACTGCAGCGGATTCAGGAGCGAGTGCAGAGTGGGGAGCAACAGAAAGGAAACGGGGAGAAAGAAAAGGGAGGGAAAAAAAAACAAAAAAAAAAGCCTTAAGCATTAAAGAGTAAGAAGTGAAAAACATTTACCAGCGGCTCGGTCAGTAGCTTCGCTCCCTGACACCATCTACATAGAGAGATAACTTAGCCTAGAGTCTTCGGTCCCAGCTCGCTTTGGAGCAAAATTCCTTCACTTCGAGGGGGCAACACACACCCTCAAGAAAGAGAAGAGAGGGAAAGAAGGGGAATAATAATCCCAAAGGCTAAGACAGGCTTTCCCCTTCCTCCCTCTTACCCGCCCCCCGAACTCCCCAAACGGTGCTCGCTTCTGCACAGTTCTGCCGGCTGTGCCTCTGCGCTGCCGCTGAGCTGCCGGTGCTGCCGCGGCGGCTGCTGGTGCTGGTGCGGCTGCGGCGGCGGCTGCTGCTGCTGCTACTTCGGAAACGGTTAGGAGGAGGAGGAGGATGCCGAAGCAAGACCTGAGCCTGAGAGCCACCCAGGACCAATGTGCAACCTGCTCTGGAATCAAACCCATAACACATGCACGCACACCCAGTGGCTCCTGCACGCGAGCCCTCGCGCGCGCACAGGCGCCCGCCCGCGCGCTACACAGACACACGCGCGCACACACATGCACACATGCATGAGC
>NW_017731375.1:1366715-1368473 GCF_001890085.2 Hipposideros armiger | reverse complement strand
GGGCACACGCACCCCGCTGTCTGCAGAGAAAACCCCAACCAGGCGTTTCCAAGACCAGATACTGAGTGCGCTAACCCCGAACAGCGCAGTTCAGTTCCGCCTTGGGGTTGGCCAAACGAGCCTCGCTTCCCTGGTTGCAGGCACCAAGGGTTTGGCTCTGCGAAACACGCTGAACCTGCAGCTGCACCAAGGTCCCTGCACACGGGGAAGTGCAGAAGACAGCGCTTCCTGCGGACTACCCGAGCCTGCCTTGCCTTGTGAGCATGCCCAGTGCTCCGCAGGAACCCCAGATCGTGCCTTCCAGGGTTAGGAACACAGAGACCACGGCTTCCTGAGGGAAGGCAGAGGTTGATTCCAGAACCTGCAGCCCCCTGCTGACCTGCCTCACGGAGATTACTCAGTGGCCCAGAAGCTGCCCCGGCAGGTGCGGTACTGGGGAAGCTAGGCTTCCAGACCTCAGAGAGGATCTGCTTTTCTTCTTTCTCTAAAGGGGATTCCAAAGGAAGCAATTCCCTGCCCAGGAAAGGCTGGTTCAGTTACAGGGTAATTGACAAAAAATCCAGCAGGGCTTGGCGGTGGTAATAGTAACAGCTAATAGTTATTGCTGACTTACCCTGGGCAGGCTCTGCGCTGTATGATGCCCATGCATTATCTGATTTTAACCTGTCTAAACACTATATGATCAACCCTAGAAGGAAACTGAGGCCCCCAAATATTTTGCCAACTGCCTGTCAATTACAATCAATGCATCTGGGAATCCAGATCTGGCCATCTGACTCTCAGATGGCACCGGAGACAAAGTGCAGAGCGCTAATGAACTTGAGGCTTTTCCAGCAAGGGGATGCTGGGGTGGATGTTTGGCTGATACCCTCTGGCCTTTAAGCTGTACCTGGCCTGTCTTCAGCAACCTACAAATCTTTGAAAAACTGCATACCTGAAATTTGCCAGTGTTGTAATACTAATTACTATTGATAATACTCATGTCTTGACTAGAACTTTGTATCATCGTTTTATTAGGTGCTGCATACTTACCATTCTAATCTTTCAAACAACCCTGTAAAGAAGCTATCCTTGTTCCCATTCTACACATGAGGACGACTGAAACAGAGATGTCCTGTGACTTCCCCAAGGGGACAGAGCCAGGATAAGAGAGCAGAGTTTGTTTGACTCCAAAGTGTGTGCCGTTTTTACTAAACTATGTGTCTTTCTTAATTGCATCCTTAATAAAGACATGGGATGAGGGCACGGCAGTTATTATTTTTTTTTATTTCATTCAACAGCACATATCAATTTCCTATTAACATTCACTCATGTGATACATATTTACTAAGCATTTACTTAGTGCTTCTAGGTACCATCTCTGAGGTGACAGAAGGTGACAAAGATGCCATCCCTGTACTGAGTACATAGTCTATTAAGAAGATGCCAATCATATGCTTATGATGCGGATGGTAAGAGCCTACTAGGAATGTGTTTCCCTCACCTATTCATCTAGCACACTCCTATTTGACCTTTAGCTGTCTATACCAGTCGCTTCTTCAGGGAAGCCATCTACGATGTCTCTGGCTGAATGAAATACCCTTTGTACAGGCTTTGAAGGCATTGTTACTTTTCTTTGTAAAATGTGTTGTAGTTTCAATTTTCCATTTGTGCCATGATTTAGCTAGTGTATGTCTCGCCAAAGCAACAACCTCTAGAAGACTGTAAGCTCCAAGGGGACAGGGATGTGTTTATTTTCATTTTCCAGTAATCTCCTAG
>NW_017731375.1:1356585-1364615 GCF_001890085.2 Hipposideros armiger | reverse complement strand
GAGGCTGAGTTTAGATAGGCTCTCTCAAATAGCATTATTTAGTGTATCTGGCAAATTAAAAAACTGATGTATGTGGAGCCTGGTGGCAGGGATCAATCAAAATGAGTGTCACTGGAGCAAAGCTTCTGAGTCTCCTGTGAGGAGCCTTTTATTTCTTTTGCTTTGAACTAGCATCGTGGCGGGCTTGTCGACCGTTTCCCAGATCACTCCCTCTCCATAGATACTCTCTTCAATGTCCTAACATCCTTTCCAGGGTATATGCCGGAAGAGTTTCACTTTCCTGAGGATGAGCAATTGAGACGTGGAGACAAACTGAGCTTTTCAAAATCACTGCAGTTCTCCATGTTTGTTTCTAACAACTGCAAACTTCTTTTTGAAGATTCTGTAGGTGCTACAATTTCCTGCTTTTAAGAGAGGTCAAGAAAGACCCTTGAGGATGTGGCTTCTCAGGAGCCATGCGGTTCACCCATGTGCCAGCATGCATTTTGGCATCGGATAGGAGAGCCGGCCGTTGTATAGAAAAGGATAACTGACGGTAGTCTTGGGTCTGTAACCTAAGGACAGAGATTGTATCTTGATTGGTAATCATTCATCTTTCCAGAAATCAGTCAGAGGATGGAAATGATGTCTGAGCGGCTCACAGAGATATAGGAGTATCTGCATTTAAATTTTGAAAACCCCTCTACAGTTGCCCAGAGCCTACGGCTTTACTTTTATGCAGTTTTCTAATAGGTCTGACCTTATAAGCCCATAAGGGAATTAAACAACAGGAGGCTAACTGCGATTGCTAGAAATTAATCATCGCAAGAAATAGAAACTGATATCCAGGAAACAAAGGAGATAAAATGTAAATTGTACATCAAATATCTGAAAGGCTTAATGTAATATACAGGCAAGCCTGCAAATACCCACATTTCAAAGAACTTCTGGATGTCTTCCGGTCATGATGTTGTGGACCAGCAATTGATGGTAACGATGTTGACTCTGAATCCATGCTGGATTACTACCTTATGCCAGAAAAATAAAACCAAGTTTCCTCAGCCCATCAATTAAGGCTCTCCATGTGTGGCTCAGGAGCGGCATGTGCTTTTCTTCTGTTAACTGATGGCGTTTTCATGTCTCTGATTAGAAGTGTCTGCCTGGGGCGGTATCCAAAGAGGGGTGTGGCGGTCAGATCCATGTGATCCACGTGGTTCTAAGTGCTGTGATTGATTAGTGATGTCTGTGACTGGTGGGGACCCAATGTCTTGCTGCATGCGCCATGCATTTCCCAAAGAGATGGCCAATCCTCATTTTCTAGATTATGTCCTCTAACCTTCTTCCTCCATCGAGGTTTTAGTCAAAATCGATTCCCATACAACCAGACTTCGCTTTGTTCATGGTTTCCCCAACATTATTTTTGCTCCGTCTGGAGCAACACCTCCTCCCTCAACATTTCACAAGCCAATTCCTCTTTCAATATCCCACTCAGTTGCCATCTACTTTCAAAAAAGTCCTCCCAGAATGCCCCAGCCAGAAATCCCCTTCCCTTCCTCTGAAGGTACCTGATTACAGGTGTTCATCGTGTTTCCCCTGTATGAAAGTTACACTCTTGCCATCTCTTTCCCATTGGACAAAAAATTCCTTGAATGCAATAACCCAGTCTGGATCATCTTTGCATCCATCACTGTGATGCACACAAAGACTTGCACTGAATAAAGTGTATGCTATAGGGATATAGACATAAATGAATGGCGGGGGCTCAATATTTGTTGAATTAATGAGCACAAGATTATTATTACTACTCTCCTGCTAAATCACAAAGAGATAAGGTTCCCTTTTGTAGGCTAGAGAAGGGGCTAAGGTTGGGGAGGCTCTCTGAGTAGCTTGGCTTTACGGATATGACAGTAAGTCCCAGCTCTTTGGGGACTCCCAGGCCAGTAGAGAAGGCAGGAAAGCACATAAATATAACAAGTGACATTGATACTTGAGACTCAACAGGGACTGTTTTGTCTTAATTTTGCTGGCGGGTCAATAAAAAGCTGAGAAGCACAGTAGATCAGAGAATCTTACATAATATTGTAATGCATTTAATGTCAAGGGATCTTATCCTAAAAGAACAGTGTGTGTGTGTGTGTGTGTGTGTGTTCATGAACTTGCTGGGATGCACAGAGTGAGAGGAGTGTGTAGGGATTCCGGAAAATCTCCTGAAACGTCTCCAAAAAACAAAACTGAACACTCACTTAGGACTAAAGAGAAAACACCGCTGAATAAATAATACCTTTCAAGAGGCTTAATACATTGTAAAGAGCATTTTCACTGATTGGTAGAAATTCTTTTTGATTAATTAATTAGTTAATGTTTTCAAAGCACTTTCAAGATGAGAAAAAAACCATTTGGTTATGGCTATATAACTGTTATTTTTTCCTATATACCTCAGTTTTCTACATCACTAGGTTTGCTTTCCTCCTAGGCTGCTCACCGAAACCACAAACCCTCACAGAAGCATGGCGTGAAATACTCTTTAGAGAAAAGAGACAGAGAGATGGAGTGCCAGTGAGCAGGGATTAAAAAAACAAACAAACAAACAAACAAAGACTCTGAAAATACATTTTTAAATTGTATCTGAAAAATAACCATACAAGAGGGTGGAGAAGAGCACCATGCTGAAAATGAGTGACAGACTCCACCAGGAAAATTCCATTTGCCCCCTAGCAAAGAACCCCAAGTACCTTGCACGCTGCCAGAATTAAAACCTATTTGTTTAAGGAATAGCAATGACTGACTTTTACCAAGTGCTTACAATAGTCTAGGCATTGTTCAAGCACTTTACATACGCGTGTATTAATTAATTTTGTCCTTCAAACAACTATTTGAGGTACTACTATTATAAACATTTTACAGATGAAGAAACTGAGGACCAGAAAAGTTAAGTCACTTACGCAAGGTCATGAACAGCTTAGAAGTGACACATCCCAGCACTGGGACAGGATTCTAGGAAGAGAAAGAGGAAAATGCAAAGAAGGGAAAATGAGAGGAAATAAGAGAGAAAAATTCCAGCTAAACCCTATCTTTATAATGTCCAATGACCCGCTAATAGATTAATAAATAGAAAACAAATGAGCCCACATGTCCTTCGGGGAAACAAATTCACATGGCAAAGGTGATTTAGCTTCATTTCCAAAGCGAATATCTACATTTAAAAATTCACAGAATCGCCTGACATTCTGCCCAAAGACCCAGGCCCCTAAAATCCTCATTACCATCAATGATACGGCACCATGATGAGAATGAAGTCCTGGGTCATGAACCTCCAATTTCTCTTTGGCTACAAGCAACTGTCATGTTATTTCTTTAAAAGCATCTTGATAGAATGAAAGTGCAAGGGCTTCAGATGATAGCTTCGGATCACCTTAGCCCCTCAATAGCTGTGTGACCTTGGTCCTCATTACTTAACATCTCTGAACTTCAATCATCGCCTTTATAAATGGGGGCCAAAAAGCCTTCGCTTTTAGATTTCTTGTGTTATTTGTAACCATCTGTGGAAAGCAACTAGCAATGCCTAAAATAAAGTTGGTGCTGCATAAAAAATAGTCATTCTTATATGCTCCCTTCCTTTTCTCCTTCTCCTCTTTCTCACTTATGTGGCCTGGCCTGTTGTATGACATGTTATCAAACTCCCAAGCAGTGGGTTCCAGAGTGCCCAAAATGGTGAATGGAGTAAAGCAGTGCCGTTGAAACCCACAGTGTGGTTCAGCCGTGCCCCAACACCTCCTGTAACTACAATGTCAATGAGAGGACTAAGATGGATAGTCTCTGAAATGGGCAACCTTATTCTGAGAACAGGTATCTGGTACAGCAACTAGAATCCAGTAAGGCAGGTGTCTGCAATGTACTCGTCTTACTGGTGGCAGGGTTTGCATTAATGTCAGCGTACTTAATAAAGCTCTTTTCAGATAAGAGCTGTGAAGATGCTATAGTCCCAGAGGCAAGGGAGGAAGGTAGGAAAGCAACGTCTGAGCGTCTCCATCCACTGGCTCCATGACCTCAGACAAGTTCTGTGACCTCTTTCAGTCTCGGGTTTTCTCATCAAATAAACAGTGGCTAACGTTGAATCAAGGTTGCTGTGAACAGAAAGCGAGCTAACCCGTGGACCACTGCTACCTAACCGTCAGCAGTGGTATAGGATGAGGTAGAGGCATCGGCCCTCTCCAGGAGAAAAGATGGTGCTTAGAACACACAGTGCATGGTGGGGTGGAGAGGAGGGGGGCAGGAACACGGAAGATTTTTCCACAGTGTGCGATCCTGTGAAGGAGCAGCACAGGGTTCGGAAGCTGCTCTCTCATTTGTACGTGGTCTCGAGAGGCCTCAGGGACCCTCGGTATTGCGGTCCCCTGACACACTCCATCTTCTGAGAGCCACAGCACACTGTGTGCTCGCTCAAATAGGAGATATTGGATGGGTTGGCATTCAACTTTCTATTTTCCTTTCTGTTTTCTTCCTCAGAGCCTTTGAACAGTTCACAGCCATCAACAAACACGCTCAGAGAAGTAACAGGTTATGGGCAGGTTAGTGCTGGGCCCAGAAACCTGTGATGAGGCGAGTTATAACAAGAAGCCTGTATTGGCTACATCTCCGCGACCTTATTTCTCTAGTAAGGAGACACCCTCCATGGCAGGATTCCGAATGCACTTGGAAGTGCCCTGTGCTTATGTCACAGTGTCTTAGTGGAGCACGACACCTTCCACAGCACAATGAGGCTTGAGACATAGAAATGGAAAGGATATGTTTGGTTCCTTTTTTTTTTTTTTTAGCCAACCCAAATACCACCCCCTACCCCTACCCAGGAACACTTCAAAGATATTCTAACAGGAAAGGTTGCCAGCTAATTGTCAGAGAGGATTAGTATTATCAGTGACCAAACTGTGAGCCTTTGGTCTTCTGGCAAGTCTAGTGAGAAGAGAAGCCAGCACCTTAAAGCAGTTTCTACGGAAAGCAGAGACGTGGTCCCGATCCCAGAATCCCCAGATACAGGCAGCATTTAGCACCCCATCGGAGCAGACCACCTATTCTTAGAACAGACCAGGTATGGGGCACACTGCCCTGGCTTCTAGTTGATGAAAAAGACCCAACACCGGAGGTAAAGACAAGCCATAAACAAAGCAGCCATTAAAGGATTTAGATGAGGAAATGTAATTATCGCATTCCTACCCCCAATCTCATCCCCAAAGGGGTTCCTGACCTTTACAGAGAGCTCCAGCAGCCCAGGGCACAGCCATGGTCATTGGAAGGGGGGAAAAGAAAGGCCAATGATATATGGCAACCTACATTTCAGCTACAGAGAAGGTAGTGAGGAAGGAACCAGCCCGTGGCTCTAATAAGGAACTGTGAGTCATTCCATGCCCTGAATGTTAAGGCCAATGGTAAGAGACTGCAGCACAAATGGATGTCACAGCCTAGGAGTGGGAAGAGCAGAGAAGGCAAGAGGCTACTGGAAAATTCCTGTTGAGAATATTTTCTCACCGAGCATCTCCTTATGAACTGCGTTTCCTCCTGCTAAGACAAAGTTGCATCTGTGCACTTGTTTCTTAAAACCTCCTTATCTTACAGATTTTCTCATGCATCTCTTTCTTAAACACCTTCAATTGTTCCCTGTTGCCTTAAAAATGGCATTTAATTCAACAGCAGGGCATGTCTTGCCCTTTACCACGTATTTTAAACCTACCGTCAAGTACTGTCTTTCCTCACTTCCAAGCCATGGACCCTGCACTTTTTTTCCCCCCAAAGATTTTATTGGGGAATTGGGGGAGGGGAACAGCGTTAGGGAATTGGGGAAGGGGAACAGACAAGTTGCTGTTCTTTTTGTTCTTCAGTCTAGTTGTGGAGGACGTCGCTTCACTGGCCCATGTTGGTATTATCATAGCGCTCTTCCCGGGTGAGGCAGATAGGTCGCCGGCCACTGGATGGCCGCTCATGGTGGCTCTTGGCAGCTCACATCGGCTGCTGGCCACTCACGGTAGCTTACAAGAGCCCACTGAAGCCCCACTGCAGCCTACACCGTCACTGGTGACTCATGGCAGTCCAGCTCCAGGTCAAGCTGTTGTTCACCATCTTAGCTGTAGAGAGCACAGCGTCACTGGCCCTCATATGGGATCCGAACCGGAGCCCTGCAGCTCAGAGCTCGCGCTCCCAAGCCAACTCTTAACCAACGTGCCACTTGGCTGGCCCTGGACCCTGCATTTTCGTCATCCAGACTCACTGCCTTTTTGTGAATAAATCATGCTCTGTGCCTTGGCATGTCTTGTTTCCTCCACTTTTAATATTCTCCTTCTCTTTTCTACATATTTACCCTTAAAAGCTTTGCCTAATAGAAAAACAGGAGGTTTCAGCACCTCTTACATTATATTTAACAATTATTTTACTATATGATTTCTGATACCACAATAATTCTCTTACTTCTATAATACCTTCCTAGAATATTGAGTTATTTGACGGCTTGGGTCCAAGAATTATTCTTATTTATATTGTGAATACTTGCCAACAAAAAAGCAATCCATTGGTTTTTTCCCCACCAATGACAAAAGACTTGGGTATTCATAGTTTGAATATCAATTTACTTCACCTATTTTATAAAGGTAACAGTGGCAGAGATCATGTGATCATGACTAAAGCAAACACCACCATCTAGTGGCAACATAAGCAAATTGCAGTGTGAAGTTTTAAAACAGGTAAATTCTGGAAATTTCTACCTGTAAACTTGAATTAAAAAATATGACTACACTAAGAATTACCACTTTATGATAATTTGGTAATATATTTTATATTGATTATTAACAGATAACTCCAAAGATACTTGTTATGCATTTGATTATTCACTTTTTTCCAGTTATTTTAAATTTAAAATTGTATTATATACTTTAATTATATGCAATTTATTTCACATAAATTCTGTCTTTATACAGTTGATTTTTAAACACTGTATTCATATTACAATATTTTTTCATACTGAGTCTTCGCAATTGTCCCTTTAAAAATTAATCTACTATATGCAAAGCAACTTATTAAATACTGTATTATAAAAAGTTTCCTCTTATATTAAAATAATACAATGTCAACACCTGTGCCCAGCATTTGTCCAACCAAATATTTTTATCAATTAGCTCATTTCTATGAATAAAACGGTCACTGCCCCTTTTAATGATGACCCTTAGGCCTTACCATTGCTGTATAGCTTAAGAATCTCATAATTATCAAATTTAAAAACCACATTCAATATCGGTACAGGATTAAGGATTTTCAGCTGGTGTAATATCTAAAGATATAATTCCCCAAGAACCAACAGCAACCCTCTTCACTCAGAACAATTTATCACACACAATACCCTCTCCCACGGTCACGTAGAGAATTGACGGCACGACATTATCATATTGCTGTTGGACAAACGGAAATGTCTCCCTTCCACCATTAGAATTCTGTTCTTGCTCCTTCCTACAGTTGTCTAATTTGGCGGAGTGTCTCGGGGGAGGAAATGACAGAGCTGTTCTACATACACAGGCTGCCACTCAGAGTAAGATGCAGTCTACATCTCTGTTCACACACACTGGAGCTCCAAAGTCGGGCCGCCGGCGATAAGAATCCCTTAAAGGGAAACACTGTGTTTGGAAGGTAAGAACTTGCCGACTGAATTGCACCCTTCTCTGAGTTTCACTCTTTGCACATTTGTGAACTGAGAATTCAAATGGAGGCCCCTCTGAGTACCTCTCCATGTTCGGCTTCTCTCTTTCTCTAATCTGTCCTGCAAATTGTCACCAGATTATTATCCCAAACCATCCCTGCAAACACATTTATTGGGAAGTTTTTCAACTTCCAGCCATCTATAGAACATGAAGTTGAATGCTTAGGACAGCAATCAAACACCTGGTGACTTTGCTCCCCACTGTGCCACACCTACCCAACACAATGTGTCTACACTCTGCCTGCCACCTGTTGACCCTTGGTACCATATGCCAATCACCAAATATGCTCTGTGGTTTCCTACCTTGAATCCCCTC
>NW_017731375.1:1347489-1356575 GCF_001890085.2 Hipposideros armiger | reverse complement strand
CACCCGGCCAGTGTTTCTCAAGCTGTGACGTGCACACAAATCACGTGGGGATACAGATTCTGAATCACAGACTGTGGGCCGGCCTGAGATTCTGCGATGCCAAGGCTGCTGGTCCCAGGATCACTATCTGAGTAGCAAAGGATTCACTCCATATTGCAACAGGCCCATCTGCTCCCATTCCCACCCCGGACGTTTCTGACTTTTAAAACAGTTACCTGTTCTTCGCAAGTCAACTCGGAACCTCTCCCTTCCTAACATTTCCTCTAGTCCCTTTAGCCCAGGGTTTCAACTTGGCTGCACATTAAAATCACTTGGGGGGAGATTTTAAAAATCGACCTTCCCAAGCGCAAGCCAGGTTGATTAAGTCAGAATCTCTGGGGCAAGGAACCCAGGCATCAGTACCATTTTTAACCTCCTCAGGTGAGTAAAACTTGCAGCCAAGGTTGAGAATCGCTGCTTTCGGGATGGAAGGCACTTCCTTCTTTCAATAGCTGTAGCTCTTTGTTTTTTTTTTGTTTTGGTTTGGTTTGTTTTTTTTAACCTGCTTTTTTATTTGAATTAACGGTGAACATTTCTTCTCTGCGTAGATATTCTATTTTCCCTACTAACATACAAACTTCTTGAGGACAGCTCTTGGCAGGTTGAATGTCTTAGGACTCAACCAGGGCTTGTTGAAGTAGAGTCCCCGAGCTCTGTTCTCAGGTCTTTCACCTCTTATCTCAGGCTCCCTTTTTAAGCCCTTTGTGCCTGTTTTCTTCTCCATAAGTTGGAAATAATAATAGCAGCTGCATCATTAGGTGTTTTTAGTGAGATAAAGCATATGAAACACCAAGTGAGTGCTGGGTCACAGTATCTACTCCACAAGGGTCAGTCACTATTATTATTATTATTATTAATTAGTCTTCTTTGTCTGTTTCCCACTGTGTAACATAGCAGTAAGTAGTCAATAATCATTTCCTGGATGAATAAGTCAATAAATAATGGAGAATAAATCATATTTAATTGCTTTAAAATAAACCCAGAGCACCAGCCTTCTCCCAAAAAAGTTCAAGCTAATGCATGTTAACTATTTCTAAATGCTTGTAGGTATCTATGAGGCCATCGCCTGGTGTGTTCAAATCTAAGAAAAAGCCGATGGTCTCTTCACAATGGAAGAGACAGGACAAATGACAATAATGGCCATATTTCAAAAGCAATATTTTTGGAAACATGGTCAGTAGCACATGCCCATGAACATTCACTGAGCCATTAACATAAAATTTTACGGTTGCATTGAAAGTACTCTTTTCTGGAGAATACCTTTAAAACCCACCCAAACCTCAGCAAGCACTAAATTTCATAATCTCTAAAATGTGTGTATTATCTATTCTGTCATAACGACCAGCATCTCACCCTGCGTTGGAAAGACATTGTCTTGGCCACCAGAAGTGCAAACAGCCTGGCGTTCTAATCATTTTTATGCCAACAGAGCACACCATCCCCATTGAGCAGTAAAGTGGGCAGGTGACTGAAGATGCTAGACATAATACATAATGTGATGGAACAGGTGAAGTCTGCCTATTACCACTGTGAATAGAGCCTTTTTGTTGGAATCCATCCTGGTGGAATGAATAGCCTGTGTTATGTTTATTGATTACACCCTAAGTATTGAGGTAGAGGTGGCCGGAGCTGCCCAGGAAAATAGTCAGATGCCATTGTGTGCCTTTCATTTTGGCAAGGCCGGATAATCAGTCAGAAATTCACTTTTAAATTAGAAACACAATGCTCGATAGTCTTACATCCCACAAGAATAAAATCAGGTAGGATAAGAAATGCCTTAAGTAACTTCTCTCTGAGTACTTTTCACTGTCTCTGTGGCTGACATCCTAGCCCATGGCACCATTGACTTCTGCCTGAGAGCTGCTACACGTCCCCTGCCTCCACTTTCTTCAGACACAAGCAATGTCACTTTAAAAGTCCTATCTGAGGACTAGCTGAGTGGCGCCTTGGTTAAGAGCTGGTCTGGGATGCCAGAGGGCCCCGGTTCGGATCCCACATATGAGGGCCAGTGACACTGCCCTCTACAGCTAAGATGCTGAACAACAGCTCAACCTGGAGCTGGCCTGCCCTGAGTCGCCGGCACGGTGTAGGCTGTAGCCCCTGTGGCAGTGGATTGCCATGGGCTACCGTGTGTAGCCGGCAGCCGCAGTGAGCGGCCATCCAGAAGCCGGCGACTGATCTGCCTCGCCCGGGAAGAGCGCAATGATGGTGCCAACTTGGGCCAGTGAAGCAACGTCCTCCACAACTAGACTGAAGAACAAAAGGACAGCAATTTGCCTGTTCCCCTTCCCCCAATTCCCCAGTGCTGTTCCCATCCCCCCAATTCCCCAATAAAAATCTTAAAAAAAAAAAAGTTCTATCTGATCCTGGTACTGTTCCACTTAAAACTCTCCAGCGATTTGCTGGTGTACTTTGAATAAACTCCAGACTCCTTGCTGGTCTTACTAGGCCTCGGATGGTCTAAACTGGTCTCTTCATCTGATCTCCTCCCATTCTGCAGGAGTCACCACAGTGCAGCCGGACAGGCTCCTTTCTGTTCAGGTGACATCGACCTTATTCCCCTTTACTCGCTTTTCATTTTTGCATTTGCCTGGAGCTCTCTTTCCTTGGATTTTGCAGATCTTTTTCTTCATTTAGTCCTCCCCTGGAAGCTCTCTATCTCATTACCTTCTTTCTTCAGAGCAGTTATCACCCTCTGCAAGCATTTCATTAATTTGTTTACTTGTTTGGCATCTTTTGTCACAGAAGCTTGTTCACCATTAAAGATCCTTGGTTTCAGGTAGCACTTGACACATTGTAGGGTTTGATACATAGTTGTCCTTAAATAAATGAATGAACTTAGCAACACTTTTACATTCATCACAATTATTTTTGCACATAACTTCCAATAATGTGAGTGTTTTGCCCTAAAAGGATTTCCTTCAATGAAAAAAAAAATAGAGAAATTTTCTAACTAGGAAAGATTTTTTCTTTGGTAACACTATTAAATACGATTTATGTTATCTTATGGGTATCGAAAAACACTAAGACTCGTTACTGACAAAAAAAAGTTGAAGAAAACGTACAGGCTGTATGTCTAAATATTCATCATTATTACACATAATGATATATCTATATGCAATCGACATGTGGTCTTTAGTGAGTGGCTTTTTTACTGACAATTATATTTTTAAGGTTTATCTGTGTTGTAGCATGTGTAAATATTGCATTTCTTTTTGTTTCTGAATAATACTCCATTGAATGGATATACCACATTTCATTTATACATCCATCAGTTGATGGGTGTTTGAAGTATTTGTACTTTTTGGCTACTATGAATATGTATGCCCACGTTTTGTATAAATGTATGTTTTCATGTATCCTGGGTATATGATAGCTTTGTGTTTAGCTTTCTGTGGAACTAGCAAACTGTTCTCTAAGGTGATTGTACCAATTTAGATTTCCACCAGCAATGCAGAAGAGTTTCAGTTTCTTCACACCCTCATCAACATTTGTTATTGTCTATCTTTTTTAATATATCCATCATGGAGGGCATGAAGTGGTATCTCATTACGGTTTTGATTTTCATTTCCCTAGTGACTACTGATTTTGAGTATCTTTTGGTGGGTAATTTGTACATACTCTTTTTTTAAAAAAAAAGTCTATTCTCATCCTTTGCTCATGCTTTAATAAGATTATTTTTTTATTGAACTTTTAGTTAATTATAGATCCTGAGTACAATTCACTAGATATATGCAAGTATTTCTCCCATTCTGTGGGTAGCTTTTTGCTTTCTTTACTGTGTCTTTGAAACACAGAACTTTTAATTTCAATGATGTCTAATTTATCTATTTGTTGTATGCCACATTTTAAAAAAAGAAAAACAATATATGTGTAACTTAATGTCACAAAATGTACTCCTTTGTTTTCGTCTAGGATTTTTAGTTTTAACTCATAGATTAAGGCCTATGATTAATTTTGAGTTAATTTTTGTGGACAGTGTGAAGTAGGAATCCAACTCCATTCTTTTGTATGTGGATATTTACTTGTCCTAGCATCATTTGTTAAAAAGATCATTTCCTTCCCATAAAACTGTTTTACCACCCTTGTAGAAAATTAATTAACCATAATGTAAGGGTTTAATTCTGGAATCTCAATCCTATCCTATTGGTCTACATGTCTATCTTCATGCCAGCACTACACTGTTTTTACTATTGGAGATTTGTATTAAGTTTTGAAATCAGAAAATCTGAGTTCTTCAACTTTGTTCTTCTTTTACAAAATTGTTGTGGATATTCTGGACTCCTTGCATTTCCAAATGAATTTTCAGATCAGTTTGTCAATTTCTGCAAAAAAGCTAGCTGAGATTTCAATAGGGATTTTGTTGAATATTTAGATCAATTTCTGGAATATTGCCATCTTAATAAGTATTGTGATCCATGATCATTGGGTGTCTATTTATCTACATCTTATTTAATTTCTTTCAAGTTTTTTTTTTCAGTTTTAAGTGTGCATGTCTCACACTCCATTTGATAACATTTATTTCTAATTATTTTATTCTTGATGCCACTGTAAATGGAATTGTTTTTCTTAATTGCACTTTCATAGACATATCCAAAATCTAACGCATTCAACATAAATGATTTAGGCAATTGTTGCAAGAAAATATGGCACACAGCTGATTTTATGCAAATCCATATAATGGCAAGAAAGGTTTTCATGTTTAACTTCTACCATTGCACTCCTGTTGCAATATAAAAGAATTAGGCAATGGCAACTGAAGAAGTTAAATTAGGAACATTTCTCCCATAGGCAGTAAAATACCAAATGCTTAAAGATGATGCACAAAATGATGATGGCTGAACTCTCTTCTTCCTTTATTGTAGGCGACATCTCTCACTGAAAGCATGCTCTCCTGGTAGGTCCTGAAATGCATAATTCCCCTTATAGGATTTCTGAATTATAAAAGGAAAGAGATTTTTTTGAAAAAATTGGAGCACATCCTATAGAAAATGTAAAAATAAATGTAAGTACAAATCAAGACGGGTCTGTGGATAGCATACTCTGAAGCACCATGCATTCTTATTTGTACTATGCTCATGATGCTATTCATTATAACCACTGTGTTCAATGATATTGCTGCCACAGAGACATATTGTATATAGTCTACTGACTGAAATATTATACCTGGATAGCTTTAAAAGATTGTGGCAACCAACTCTAGCTTTTTATTTTAATTGATAACTTAGCCTTAATACTTTTTAAACATTCTAATGAAAATGTAGTTGCAAATAAGGCTGCTAGCAGTGGTCTGCCCTGCCTGGTCATTGCTTTATACCTTTTTGGCTTTTTTCCTTAAATTATGAAAGGGCACCCAGGTGTGTTGGGGATATACAGCTGTTATTTCTCGAAACAGCTGGTGCCAACTTGTCAAAGGAAAAGCTCTCCTTTTCAAATACATACAAACCTTGTGTAAGTAGATACAGTGTAAGCTATGTATCCACCGGTATTGACTCTGCTCATCGGTAGCCGCGCTGTTTAATATATCCATCCTGTCTGTAATGCCATGTGAAACCTCTCCCAGGAGCAGGAAAGCTATGACGCAAAGGCATTCTTCCCAGAGCAAAGGCCAGCTGGCCGTGCAGTTGGGAGCCTCTGACAGAAACCTAAGTGCAGAGAACAAAGCTGAGAAGCCAGCAGATATGTTCTAACCTGCCACCAATAATGATTTTTAAAGCGCCCCAGAAAAATGTGTGTTGCTACTTTACATAATGGTATGATGCCTTAACTCATGTAATATGACTGGCAAAAGTTTATTTATTCATCTATTTCTGCCGCGGGCAAATACCAGATAAATGCTTGCAATAGCAGGTTAGCAGGCGTTCCAGCGACACACATTAGTACTTCCTTGATGTACAGTAAATGTTCGACTGCTTGCCTGGCTCTAACCCACGTGGAAGTTGTCAAAGCTTTTAGTGTAGGAAAAAAAAAAGAAAAATACGACCCAGATTTTATACTATAGGATTTTGATCAATAGAGGGTTTGGTCCATTCATGCTTGGATAATTAGTCCACAACAGATTATGTCATATGCACAGTACCCACAATCTATGCATCAAGACCTTCTTAATCATTTTCACTATCTACTCATCTTCCATTTATTTTGTTATTTGGGAAAACAAAATATTTCTGGGGTGATGTCCAACTGCCTCACTAACTGAACCCTGGGCTAATAAATTCTAGAGGTTTCTTCAGCAGTTCGCTTTTATTATTCTGTGTAATAAACCTTCAGGCGACCGAGTGTATCTCTAGGTTTCTTTCCCTCTATGATACGTCGTCGTGTGTGCTGAGCAGCTCACTGAACTGAACGGATGTAAATGAGGCTTGAAATGTTAAACACAACTTGTAATATCAAAGGTTTTCATATCAAATAATTTTGTTCCTAGAGAATCCTAGGGAGATTAAGGACGCACATGGTGTCTAAAACGTCCACCGGTTACATGAAATATCCCAGCAGTAGATGGGTAATTACTAGCTCACACTAGGAATACAAAGAAAACAGCCGGTTTAGCCTGTCCGTGTAACCAGACTGGGGAGTGTTTCTGGGAATTAGGTCCATATAAAACTTACTGAATACGGAACCAAAAATAACTGCAGACATCTGTCTGAGAGAAGCTTTTATGATCAGCCCTTGAGGTACTACTCTCCTTACAACTACAGTCGCAACCATTTTCTAAGTCCAGCTGAGAAGCAAAATGTGTCAGTCTGAGCTTTCAAACTAGCCCCTGTCGACTTATCTTAAAACCCTGTGAAATCAGTTTTTCATAACCTGTGATGCTCAACTGATTTTCAGGCTATGTGTATACTGTTGTTTTGCACTCAGTGTGGATGAATTCCTGAGTCTGGGCACTGGGGGCAGTAGTGAGTAACATGTCATCCCCACTGACTTGACATGAAGGTCTCCTAAACCTAGACTTTGGGGTTTCCTAGTTAGTGAAAGCCCAACTGGAATAATGCACCTGAAATTCACTGTGCAAGGAGACCCAGCTGGAGACAACTACGCAGTGCTAAGGTACAGAATAAGGATGCACAACCACTAGCAAGGCACGGGGCAATCGTTCCGAACTCAGGGCAGGTTTGCTCTGCAGGGAACATGCCACGATGTCTGGAGACAGTTTGGGTACAGTGAGTGGGTGCTATCAGCATCTGGTAGAGACAGGTTAAGGATGCTGCTAAACATCTTACCATACACAGGACAGCCCGAATAACAGAGAATTTTCCAGCTCCAAATGTCAGTACTGCTGAGTTTGAGAAATCCTGGTATAGAGTATGGAGGCAACTACCTCAATGGCGCAGATTGAGACTAAATCTCAAGATTTGGGACTAAATTGTCCAAATAATTCTCTGAAACTCTCCACTTGGCTGTATCATGTCAATCAATGGAGGGCTGGTCTGAGACTACCAATAAAGATGCCTTTGCTTGAGTTAATCATTATAAACATCCAATGGCTATGGAGGTTGCTTCAGAGTGCAGGCTGAGATAAGCCAATCAATGGTGTATGGTTTTAATCCATCATGAGGGACCATCATTCCCATAGGAACAGACGGTGTGAAGTGACATTTCCTAGGACATTACAGCAAGGGACATGCTAATGCATTGGTGGTATAACCTCATTCCTGCAAATACCATTATTTAGTTATGTTTTATAAAGTGTTGTGGAGATAGAAAATGCTATATAAATGCTAAGTATCATTATTGTTATCTTTCTGAGGAATTGCTTTTGTGAGTGATGTTACAGTGCAAACACATACACACTTTGTATCTATTTGTAGTTTTGAGGAGAGGTTACTATAATAATTCAAATTGTATCATCTCCTTTGCACTCTGAGTTAAAACAAATTAAATAAAGCTTAATTGGAGGGTGGTTATGCACCATCAAAATATAGATGATATTCTGAGTAAATGCAAGTTAGTCACTCGAGAAAGAATGCTGAAAAGACTCCAGAACTATAAAATCAAAACTGAATTTCCATAATATTAAACATATGGATGACACAGATACAATTCTTCAATATATGCTATTTTTTTTCAATTCTCTCTTTTGGTATTACATTTAAAACAAATAAAATTTAACAGTTTACCATTTTTAGTGAATTTTTGCCAGCCTGGTATTTTCATGTTACTAAAATGTCTTTTTAAATTTTAATTTTGCAGAAAAGGGTCTCTTAACACACCATGTGGAAAAAAAATAATAAAAGAACAATTAATAACAAAATAAAAACCTTTTAAAACAAGGTGTAGTAAAATGCTCACTGTAGCATGAGTGCTTAAAATGTAACTGCTGATGTATTTGTAAATTATTTTAAATTTAATTTTGCAATGGTAGTTACTTTCTAGAATGGCAAGCTTGTCTTAGGATTTTGATTCAGGTGGAAACTGTCAAACTGTCAATGGATGTATTAGTCACAGTTTGACTGTCATGCCCGAGGCAGTCTGAAAGGTATCAATACAATATGGCACCACTAATGATTCCATCATTATGAGAATACGGCAGACATGGTTTATGTTTGCATGTGTATGCTGATTGTGGTTTTCTATTAGCCTCTTTCATTTTTACAGAAATATACAGTACACTCAGGTTTATAAATTTAAAAAATATCCGGCCATCTTTTTTCCCCCACAAGTCAAACTCTTTGACCCAAGCTCTCCTGGTTACTTACAGATATCTTTACGCTCAGAGACAGAGAGATTTAAGTTGGCGATTTATGGAGGAAGGAAATTAGTGTCTAAAAGAAAATGAAGAAAATGTCATCTTTGTAAATGCTAAAACTGCAGCATAGTTATACTCTTGCATTTCTCTATATGCTAATTGTTCTACTCAGAGCCAAAGTATGATACATCCTGGCGCTAAACATTTGCCTCTTCCCACTTTCCATGTTAGGTCACCAACAGCAGAAAGAATATTACTTGGGGCACAAGCATCATTGCAGAATACACCATCTGAGCAAAAAAAAAAAAAAAAGAGGAGAGAGAAGGCAGTTCAGATTAACTTATCTAGAGTTTTGCAA
>NW_017731375.1:1343088-1346469 GCF_001890085.2 Hipposideros armiger | reverse complement strand
CTTTTTTTGTGTGTGTGTGGAGGGCAGTGTCACTGGCCCTCACATGTGGGATCCGAACCAGGGCCCTCTGGCGTCCCAAGCCAGTTCTTAACCATCGCGCCACTCGGCCGGCCCTAGAACTTTTTTTTATATATATATACTTTCACATTTCCTGACACAACTTTATTGAAACTCTTTATGGACCTCTTCAATGTCAACTTTTATCAGCAATAACATCACTTTTTGGCTTAACCGTTTTCCAGATCACATCATTTTCACTTTTTTTGAATTTCTTGGAAATAGAGAACTTTTAAAATCCATGTATGATGATCTCACTAGAGATTTTATCCAAATCCATAAGATCTCTTTCATACAAAATTTCAATACTTTGTTTGCTTGTTTTCCCATCCATATGGAAAGTCCCTATGTATGACATCTCCAAGATGTAACCACTTACTCTCTTGATGTGGAAAGGAACTTTTCAAGGTTTTTGTTTAACAGTGGTGTCCAACACTTACAAGTGTCATGTCAGATCACAAAAATACTTAGTGATTTTGCATTAAACTTCTTTATTTCCTTTATTTTCCTGATTTCATCTGTTGATTTCTGTAAGAATAAAAGTTGCTTTGATTGAGGTCATCTCTGAATTGTGTGTTTTCCATTTCTTTTTGCATTTGCTATATCTTGGCCTGGGATGCTTTTCCCCAGCTATCCACGTGGCTGGGTCCCTCACTCACTGAATTGTCATTTTATCTCACAGAGGTCATACTATCTAAAATTGTAACCTCAACTAAGATTTCCTAAAAGAAACATCTTGTTTCTGCTTTATCTGTCTCCTTAGCCCTTGTGATCACTGAACATTAATATATCTTCTTATTCAGCTTGGTTTATTATTGTCTCTCCCACTAGATTGTAAGCTCCATGAGAAGCAAGGATTTATTTCTAGATTGTGCTAAAGACTGAAAAGCAGCGTGTAGAAAACAGTGCCTTGGACTCAATAGGCACTGTGCTTGCTGAATGAGTAAAATAGTTGTTGAGTAAATTAGCCTACTGCTCAAAAACAAAATAATTGAGAGAGCTCCCCATGATGTGTAATGGATCAAACACATTGACTCCCTCTCTTTGATAATGAATAATTTAGGGGAATAACAGTCCCTTTATAATTTGGCACATATATTCATTTTAAAGTCTATCATCTTATTTACCCTTTTATTATTGGGAAATTATTCACCTACAGAGATCAAAATAAACATGTAAAACTCAGTGATTTATTACAAAGTGAACACGGATATAAGCATCCCCCTGGTGAAGCCACAAAAACTGCCCGGAAGCTTCCTTTGTGCTCTCTCAGCCATAACAGCCATCTCTTCCCTGTTCAGATATTTTTGGTAATCATTTCCTTGCTTTTATCTGTAGTTTTCCCACCTAGCATGCGCCATACACTATGACTTTACCTGTTTTAATTTTTTTATTAGTGATATAATGAATGCTTTCCTTTACATCTATCTTATTATGTGCCGCTATAATGCACTTATTGATGCACCATTACCATACTGTATCACTTTGGGTGAATTTAGTACAATTTATTTATCCACTGTACTGCTGACATAATATGTCAATTCTACTTAGGAATTATTATAAACAGTAGTTCTATGAATCTTTTGCATGTTTTTGAAGTACATCTGTTTGTATTTCAGCTTGGTATGTTAGTCTGGCCATATTCGATGGGACTGTAAAAAGTGCCATATGTAATCTAAGTATCAGCAGTGTTATATGATTCAAGGTAATATCTAGGAGTAAACTTCCTACCTGTATGTATTCCCAACTTTAGTTTCCCAAAGGAGGTGTTCCAGCCTATCAGCAGTGTATGCGAGTTCCAGGGGTTCCACGTCCTTTCCAGCACTTGGTATCTTCAGGGTTTTTTATTGATTACCATTCTGCTTGGTATTGGTACTGCACTGTCATTTTTCATTTATATAACTGATAAATAATAAGGCTGAATACAAGTGACATATTTGTATTAGGCATTTGGTTATCTTCTTTTGTGAAATGACTATTCATCTACTTATCCATTTTTTCTATTGTGCTATTTCTCTTTTCCTAATTGATTTGTAGGAGTTCTTTATATATTTTGGATATAGCCCTTTGTGTATAACATCTACTAAAGATATATTTTCCCATTCTGTGGCTTAATGTTCACCCTATTAATCCCATTCTTTGATGTACCAATGTTTCTAATGTAAATGCATAATTACCAATGTTTCCTTAGGTTTAGANAAAAAAAAAACTGGAAAGCTATTTTAATTACCACCTACATGTAAGTTTTGTGTTTAGATTTTGTTTCCTCTTATTTTGAGTCATGGATAGCTATTGGCAATATAGTCAGTCATTCCCTGATTAGAACCACTAAAGTCTTAATCTGCCCCTGCCTCCACGTTCCAACATTCAACATGGGCACTGAAAAGTAGGGGCCAAGTGACAAGTAAGCAGGGATGGGGATCTAAATTGGTGAGGATGATCAAGGCAGGAAAAACGAAACCCAGAAAGAACTGGAATTCATCAACCTTCACACTGGCCCATTGTTTTATTCCTATACCTAACCAAACAAATGCACATTTTAAGTTTGGGGAGTGCGCCTGCCTTCTCTCCAGAGGCTATATATAAAGGGATGTTTGGGGCTGCTGGGGACATGTATACGTTTAAACCTGTGATTGAAATGATCAGATGCGTACTTATATTTATTAACTTTGTTATACATGCCTATTTCAGATGAGATGTTTTGAAATGCTTTATTTAGGTATAATTCCCATATCATACATTGACCTGTTCAAAATGTACAATTCAATGGTTTTTTTGAACATTCACAGCTTCAGTGAAAAATGTGTGCTCTTTGGCTGTCACCTCCCTATCTTCCCATCACTCCCCCCACCCCAGGCAACCACTAATAGGCTATCTGTTACTATACATTTCCTTGTTCTAGTCATTTTATATGAATGGAATCATAAAATATTGTCTTTCGTGACTGGCTGATTTCACTTAGCATGTTTTCAAGTTTCATCTATTTGTAGCATGTGTCAGTACTGCAGTCCTTTTTCTGGCTGAATCATATTTTCTCATAGGAACATTCCACTTTTGATTATCCAGTAGTCAGTTTGATGGGCATTTGTGATGTTTCCACATTTTAGTTATTATGTATAATCCTGCTATAACTATTCATGTACAGTTTTGTTGGCACCTATACCCAGGATTAGATATTTTAAAAGTATTAATTTAGAACTTTTTTTGTGTGTGTGTGGAGGGCAGTGTCACTGGCCCTCACATGTGGGATCCGAACCAGGGCCCTCTGGCGTCCCAAGCCAGTTCTTAACCATCGTGCCACTCGGGCGGCCCGAGATGCATTTT
>NW_017731375.1:1338287-1340477 GCF_001890085.2 Hipposideros armiger | reverse complement strand
AAAAAAAAAAAAAACACGTAATTATTTAGATCATCTTTATCTTCAATCAATAATATTTACAGTTTCATGTGTAGAGTTGTGCACAGCTTTCATTAGATTTCTTCTTAGGTGATTTGTTTTTCTGATGCTTTCAGGAATGGTATGGTTACATATCATCACCGTCATCACCATCATCACTAAAAGTTACACAACTTGAAAATTTCATTGTAACCGCAGAAAAGTTGAGGTGAGAAACATCAGAGGATTCTATTTTACATGAATATCACACAAAATATACAACCCCAGAAAAAAGAGATATCAAAAGTCTCCATTGAGCTCTCCATTGTGGAGATGTCCTTTTTGTGATCTCCACAAACCTCCTTTGAAACAAGCGGGAGATGCTGCAGTGCTCATAGCCCATGGCATCTGCTGGATTTGTAAAGATGAGTGACACTGGTTTTGATCTTCTCTGGGTAACTAATATTTTTTTTTTAGGATTTTAT
Organism: Hipposideros armiger; assembly: GCF_001890085.2. Taxonomy (NCBI): domain Eukaryota; kingdom Metazoa; phylum Chordata; class Mammalia; order Chiroptera; family Hipposideridae; genus Hipposideros; species Hipposideros armiger. The sequence goes on along the minus strand of NW_017731375.1, from coordinate 1,339,995 downwards.
TGGGGAATTGGGGAAGAGGAGCAGGGTTGAAGGATTGGGGAAGGGGAAGAGCCGAGTTGTCCTTCAGTCTTAGTTGTGGAGGGCTCAGCTAGCTCAGCTCCAAGTCCAGTCTCCATCCGGCCACCCGTTCGCAGCTTGCGGCCTCTCAGCTCAAGGTGCCATGTTCAATCTTAGTTGAGGTGGGCATAGCCCACCATTCCATGCAGGAGTCGAACCGGCAACCTTGTTGTTAGGAGCATGTGCTCTCACCAGCTGAGCCAACTTGCCACCTCTTGGCAGCTCAGCGGAAGCTCAGCTTGGGCACAGCTCACTGGCCCATGTGGGAATCGAACCCCAACCCTGTTGCTCAGAGCTTGCGCTCTTAACCAACTGAGCCACTCGGCTGGCCCTCTGGGTAACTAGTCTTGAAAGATGAGAGGAGACGAAGTTTAAATATCCACAGCCTGGCCTATTAACACAATTTGCACTATATTTAGGTTAGTAAGTCATATTACAAGTTAATGCATATGACTGAATGAGGAGTAAATGACTTAAACATTTTAGATTGCACCTTGCTCAGAAATTGTATACTCCCTACGTAAGTATACATTTAAACTGATTTCCTTTTCATATTTAGCAGCCTCCCTCTCTCCTAAATAAGCATAGACTGATTTCTCTCCGGAACTGGACATGTCAGCTTTCATAGAGAAGGTAATGGACACATGTTTTCTGGAAAGGGTCAGATAGTGAACATGCTAACTTTTGCAAGCCATGTGGTCTGCATTGCAACTATTCAAGTCTGGTGTAGAAGCATGAAAGTGGCTGCAGGCGCTGTGTAAACAAATGGGCACTGCAGTGTTACAATACAATGTTACTTACGAATTCAGGTGGGTGGCTGGTTCTCACCTGTGGGCCATAGTTTGCCAGCCCCTGAAAAGGAACCTGAGATTCAAGCTTTTCCAGCACAGCCTAGAGACTGCTTCGGCTTCAACCTTGCTCTGATTTACAACTATGATTTGGGAAAATGGACATTTATTTAGTTTGTATAAAATGATGCCTGTGTCTCATCAGGCCTACGAAGGGAATGTCTTCGTTTCAGATAACCATAGTTTGAAATCATCATTTGGCTTTCTTCTAAGGCTACCACTGTGAGATGTTTATTATTTATTTAAACAATGCAATCTTGTGACAAAAGGATGTATGCATTATTCAAACGCGTAATAATTTTTTTTAATACTCTGGTATATAAAGATACCTTGAGTGTAAGTGTGTTTGAAAAGAATTCTTTCTCCCACATTGTTATGCAGACATCCTTGAGCTGTAACCAATAGTTTGTCCATTCGATTCTTTTCAGCATTTTCTCACTAACACTTTAATGAAAGATACTCTGTTATTTTCAAGATAATTTGAAAACTACCATACTTCATATTGTAGGGAATACAATTTGACATTATCAAGATTATAAGGCTATTTTATCAAGAGGGAGACACAGAAAAAGCACTACTCGTTTTTTTTCTTTCTTTCCTTTTTACTTTTTTTGCAAAAAAGCACAGAGGAGGTCTTGAAAAATAATAACTATCTTTTCAACTTTGGCTCTTGAGCGTGTGAATTTTTTTCTTTTTCTTGAAAGACCTGGCTTCATAGCATTTGACAATACTTAGGCAGGTATGTTTTCCTCAATGATTGGGACAAAGGACTGAAGCCAAAATCCTAAACATAATTTAAATTT
>NW_017731375.1:1328627-1332624 GCF_001890085.2 Hipposideros armiger | reverse complement strand
ACAGCCATTTGAGAACTATATGGTAGCAAAATTCTTGGAAACTCCCCTTTTCACTTTGCTTGTGGTGTATTTTCTAATGCAGAAGTTTTAAACTTTAGCGGAACTAAGTTATAAATCTCTTTGTCATCTAAATTTTGGGAATTTTTAAATATGTTTTAAAAATCTTTTGTTACAATTATTCCTAGATACCTCATAGAATTATATGGTATCTTCTCTAGAATTATGTTTTTAATTGTTGTTGGTATATAGAAATATTGTTATGTTTTGCAAATAGCTCTTTTGGGTATTAATAATTTATCTTTCGATTCTCTTACAAATAATCAATATATTGTTTCTTCCTTTGAATTCTCTACATATATTTTCAAGATCTTTTTGCACTAACTAGGATTATTATACAACGTGGGACAGAAGACAGGACAAAGAACAAATTTACTTTTTTTTTTAACTTTAACATGAATATATCTAACGCTTATTAAGATGTTAGCTGTAATTATTTGGTAGATATCATCATCATATTAAGGATGTCTTCTTAGATTTCCAAGATTCTAATTTCTTTTTTTAAAATCAGGAATGAGCATTTAATTTTATCAATTATTTTATTTTGTATCCTTTGTTATGACTATCTAATCCCTCCTCCTTTAATCTGTTAACATATTTAATTACATTAATAGCTTTTCTAATGTTAAACCACCCAGGAATTCTTGAGGGAAGCCCTATTTGGTCAGAAAGTGTTTCTAACACGTTTCTATATTTGGCATCTGAATATTCTACCAAGAATTTTGCATATAGTTTTAACTGAGGCTATAATTTCCTTTTCTCATACTTCCCCTGTTTTATTTGGGTATCAAGGTTATATTACCTTTAAATTAAAGTTGCAAAAGAGTTCACCTTTTTATCTCTTCTTGAACAGTATGGAAAAGCCAAAGATTTCACGCCTGTAGAAAGTTGGGTTACAGTCACCACTAAAATGATCGGGACCTATTGGGGTCTATCCTATTCGCATATATTTTTGTATGTTTCTACTGTATATGTGCTGAACCACTGCAAGAGCCTCTAATTCCTATCCTAACATCTTCCATTGCCAGGTGATCTTTGGAAACTTTAAATCAGATCATGTTACTAATGGTTTCCTGTGGCCCTGAGTGATCTGGCCCTAGCTGCCTTTCTGGCCTCATCTAACAACATTCTCTCCATAACCCAGTATGTTTCAAGGTTAGCAGCCCTCATTCTGTTCTTCCAGTTCACCAAGTTCATTCCCACTTCAGGACCCTTGTGCTTTGCTTTGCCGTCTGCTCAGAATGGTCTTTCTTTACACCTGAGTTTGGCTGGCTTCATCACACCATTCATATCTCATTTCAAACTTCACCTTTCAGAAAGGCTCAACCTGGCTTCCCTAGGTAAAAGATCAACCCCTCCTTTTGTCCCATGTTACTCATTACTTTTTTTAAACTAGCAATTACCAGCATCTACACTGATGTTTTCTAACAAATAAAAATATCTGTACTTATTGTTTTGATTGCTATTTTTGTTTGATTGCATTTTTCACTGTTTTTCTCTCCCCTGAAAAAACATAAGCGCTATGAAGGTAGGAAATGCTGTCCTATTCACCATTCAAATGTCTCCAAGTCCTAGAACAATGCATATCTGGCACATGGGCTCTCAAAAATATTTAATGAATGACTAAATTGGTCAGTGGATGAAAGGATCGATCTCATCCTTCACAAATATTAAAGGCCATAAAATCCTAATTTCTGGTGTCCTCACCAATCATTTATTCAACCTATATTTATTAATCAGCTACTTTGATCAGACACCGTCCAGGACACTCGCTAGTGGTGGATGAACCCAAACTCCTGCTCTTGTTGAGCTTATACACCAGTGGTGGACCACAGTAAATGTATAAACAAGTAAATCTTTATTATATCTTGTGATGTTCTTGTAAACCAGGTCTCCATAAAAATAAAAGCTCTGATTATTAGCATTTGCTAGTTCCCATGGTGTAAATTTTCCTACCATGGTCAATGTTAAACTTTCAACGTTTTGGCAATCACCTATCACAATTTCTGAAAATGTACTAATGGGCTCCCATGAGCAGGAATTACTTTGTCAGACAGTGTTAAGTGCCAGGGAGAAATATAAAGCACGGGGGGGTGCAAGGAAGTTCTGAGGGAAGCGATATTAATAGAATAGTGATGTGACATCTGAGGAGAGACCTGAAGAAAACGTGGGACCACTCGTGTAAGTGTCTGGAGGAAGAGCATTTGAGATGGAAGGAAGAGAAAGCGTGAAGGTCCGAGCAGAGACGTATGCCCGGAGCAGGAAGAAATGTGTCGTGACTGTGGCAGAGAGGACACACGGACAGGAGGGGTGAGGTCAGATGAGCTTGGAGGGCCTTCGAGCCCAGTCCACGGACATTCACTTTTACTCGGAATGAGATGGGACACCTTTGGATTGGAGCAGAGAAATAACAAGATGAATTTTATAGAGCCATTTTAAATTATTAAAATCTACTGTCATGTTCTGCCTCCCAAATAAATAATAAATCCAAAATATAGCATAGAAATTCGACGTAAGTCATCATCAACTCAAGTGTATGTGTAGCAAAATCTTTTTATAAACCTGCAGTAGGGTTTTTCTGTTATGAATGACAGTTACAGGTGTGTGAGTAGCAACTCTTTGAGGATAACGTGAAGGACTTTTTTAGTGCTGTACCAATGGCTTGCAAACCTGCCAAACACAGACATCTGTGTGGCAATTGCTGGCCCGTGTGTAGGGTAAACACCAATTCATTATGTCATACTACCGATTTCCTTAGGAGATCCCTTTATGATACTTGTCTTGGTTTTGAAGGGGACAGCTCTGCACAGGCTTAGTAACAGCCTAAAGAATAATTACAGATTTTTGCAGAAAACTGATTTTTAATGTTAAGATGAGTTTTAATATAACGAATGTTTGTGCTAATAGCTTTTTAAAGTGTCACTTAACTGAGTATTATAGCAAAAGAAGAGTGTGGGTAACGCTACAAGGAATAATTCTGCATTTTGTATCCATAAAACTCTGGNTTTGCCATCTTTCAGTGAGCTTCATAATTCCTCGTTCATAGAAGGACCTGTCTTTATTTGTGAAAAACTGAACAAGGTGCTGATTTACAGCCTCACTTTAATTGAATGTTATACCACTCAGGAGTTTTGAAGAGAGCGAAACAAGTGGAAGTCTGACAGTGCAAGGTCAGGCGACTATGGTGGGTGTGGCAACACATCACATACAAGCTCCAATCACTTTTGACGGGTAATCAAATTTGTGTGTGGTCTCGCATTGTCGCGATGGAACACAACTTCTTTACAATTAAGCTCCGGACATTTCTGGATGATGGATTTGTTTAAACTGTCCAACTGCCAACAGTACACATTCGAATTGATTGTTTGGTTTCTTGGTAGGGGCTCAAAGAACACACCTTTAAAATCCCAGCACACTGAGAGCATAACCTTCCTCTGATGAATACCTGCCTTCGATGTCGTTTGAGTCGAATCATCACGTTTGCACACCACATTGTTGTAAACAATCCACTTCTCATCACCAGTTATCAGTCGCTTCAAAAAAGGATCGTTTTCCCCATGTTTAATGAACGTGTGTATATGTGCCGTCAAATGAACCTCTTTGAGTTTATGTGGAACCCAAATATTGAACTTTATTACATATCTCAGCTTCTTCAGGTGGTCATGAATACTTGCATGATGGAAGTTCAATGTTTCTGAAATCTCTCGTGTTGTGTAACATGGGTTTGACTTGATTAATGACTTTATTTTGTTGTCATCAACCTCGCTGGGCCTCCCTGACTGAGAAGTGTCCTTGAGATCAAAATCACCAGCATGAAATCTCGTGAACCATCGTTGGCACTGACTTTCTTGTAGAGCATTGTCACTGTAAACTTTATGCAACTTTTCACTAGCTTGACGCATGTTCTTCCCTTTATGGGAGTAACACAGTAAAATATGGT
>NW_017731375.1:1309274-1326497 GCF_001890085.2 Hipposideros armiger | reverse complement strand
TATTTTTGTTTGATTGCATTTTTCACTGTTTTTCTCTCCCCTGAAAAAACATAAGCGCTATGAAGGTAGGAAATGCTGTCCTATTCACCATTCAAATGTCTCCAAGTCCTAGAACAATGCATATCTGGCACATGGGCTCTCAAAAATATTTAATGAATGACTAAATTGGTCAGTGGATGAAAGGATCGATCTCATCCTTCACAAATATTAAAGGCCATAAAATCCTAATTTCTGGTGTCCTCACCAATCATTTATTCAACCTATATTTATTAATCAGCTACTTTGATCAGACACCGTCCAGGACACTCGCTAGTGGTGGATGAACCCAAACTCCTGCTCTTGTTGAGCTTATACACCAGTGGTGGACCACAGTAAATGTATAAACAAGTAAATCTTTATTATATCTTGTGATGTTCTTGTAAACCAGGTCTCCATAAAAATAAAAGCTCTGATTATTAGCATTTGCTAGTTCCCATGGTGTAAATTTTCCTACCATGGTCAATGTTAAACTTTCAACGTTTTGGCACTCACCTATCACAATTTCTGAAAATGTACTAATGGGCTCCCATGAGCAGGAATTACTTTGTCAGACAGTGTTAAGTGCCAGGGAGAAATATAAAGCACGGGGGGGTGCAAGGAAGTTCTGAGGGAAGCGATATTAATAGAATAGTGATGTGACATCTGAGGAGAGACCTGAAGAAAACGTGGGACCACTCGTGTAAGTGTCTGGAGGAAGAGCATTTGAGATGGAAGGAAGAGAAAGCGTGAAGGTCCGAGCAGAGACGTATGCCCGGAGCAGGAAGAAATGTGTCGTGACTGTGGCAGAGAGGACACACGGACAGGAGGGGTGAGGTCAGATGAGCTTGGAGGGCCTTCGAGCCCAGTCCACGGACATTCACTTTTACTCGGAATGAGATGGGACACCTTTGGATTGGAGCAGAGAAATAACAAGATGAATTTTATAGAGCCATTTTAAATTATTAAAATCTACTGTCATGTTCTGCCTCCCAAATAAATAATAAATCCAAAATATAGCATAGAAATTCGACGTAAGTCATCATCAACTCAAGTGTATGTGTAGCAAAATCTTTTTATAAACCTGCAGTAGGGTTTTTCTGTTATGAATGACAGTTACAGGTGTGTGAGTAGCAACTCTTTGAGGATAACGTGAAGGACTTTTTTAGTGCTGTACCAATGGCTTGCAAACCTGCCAAACACAGACATCTGTGTGGCAATTGCTGGCCCGTGTGTAGGGTAAACACCAATTCATTATGTCATACTACCGATTTCCTTAGGAGATCCCTTTATGATACTTGTCTTGGTTTTGAAGGGGACAGCTCTGCACAGGCTTAGTAACAGCCTAAAGAATAATTACAGATTTTTGCAGAAAACTGATTTTTAATGTTAAGATGAGTTTTAATATAACGAATGTTTGTGCTAATAGCTTTTTAAAGTGTCACTTAACTGAGTATTATAGCAAAAGAAGAGTGTGGGTAACGCTACAAGGAATAATTCTGCATTTTGTATCCATAAAACTCTGGCCTTGGTTTGTGAATTGCACTAATGAGATCGATAAGTGAGATAGTTAATACCCCCGCTAGGTCTTCTTACAAATGCATGCCCTGACAAGAAGAGGGCTCTCTAAGGGAGTGTGAATGATTCTGCACAAAGTCCTAAGAAGCATCAGAAAAAAAAGTGTAGAACAGTTGCCTCTTATGAAACACTTATTATTTGCCCAGCACAATGCTAAGTGCTTTGCTTACATTACCTCCATTTTTTTTCTAATCTAAGTACTATTTATAGTCAGGTTCAAAGAATTTAAGTGAGTCATACAAAGTCATGTAAGTACTTAAATGACCAGACAGGCAGCCTGTGTCCCCATCTGCCTTGATTCGCTGCCTATAGAGTTAAAAAAAGCATCACCGCTTATGAATAGCAAGCATTACCCCAAAGATGTTTCCCCTTTATAATCTTACAAATGAAAAAAAAGAAAGAATAAAATCTTACAAATGACCGTAAAAGTCGCTAGAGGTTATAAAAGTTGTATCTACACACAGAACTTGACTTTCTTTTTATCACAAACTATTTAAAGTTCCTCAGTAGGCATTTCTCAAAGGATGCTTCATGAATCACTAATTCCACGGACTTTTTATGGTGTCTTGTGGCCAAATTAGGTTGGGGTTCACTGGGTAAATAGTTACAGGCTGTTGTTTGTTTTTCAAGGACCTCTTAGGTTTTTCACAATGGTCTCTGAGAATTTCTAAGAGGTCAGATAACTCACTTTGTTTCCTGAACATATTTGATCAAGGAATGTTTTCTGCGCACATAGTAACCCACAGAATGAGTGTTTTGCAAGAGCCTTTTTTGGGGGGAAGGGGGAGGTGACTTCCTCTAACTTACCCTACAGTTCAAGTTTATCATACAACTAGAAGCATCCTCTTGCCCGGAGAGTGCCGGTCCAAGGGTTCAGTGTTATTTCTGAAAAGGATGATTCACAGCCACACACTTATTTGTTTCTGTTTTAAAGACTGGCACTCATTCATCTCCTGATAGACATGTGCAGATCTTGCTAATATCAAAGAAAGGAATTGTATTTCCTGAAGATAACTCTTATCACATTCTTAGGAATCACAGGGGTCTTTTCTTTGTAACAGGTAAGATATTGAACATTACCCCAAACCAAGCTGGTTCAGTTATAGATACAAACTGGAGGCAAAAACCTAGATCCTTCTATATTTCACATGGCACTTTCCATTCACAGTAAGTGTGTGTGTGTGTGTGTGTGTGTGTGTGTGTGTGAGCATGCGTTCTGAACAAACATCTGGGGGCAGGTATTGATCTTATCAAAATAGCTAAATTATCAGACCTTCCTCATCTAATCAGCCTGAATTTCCCAGGAGATAGAGAAACCAGAAAAAGGGGAGGGCGGGAATCTTTGACTGACTGAAGCCTTTGACTCTGGGATGCATTTCTTCTTGCCCTCATATAAACTTGGATCTGTGGATCAGAAAATCAAACCCATCGTGTACAAAGTGAGAAATGCGTTATTACTTAGCGAGCGGGCTTCAAAGTTGCTAAGGGTTGAGGTCAATCCCAGCTCTACCACTAACTTCCAGGCTGAGTGGCCATTGTTTTCTTTCTTTTCTTTTAACCAATGAAGCATTTATTCAGCAAATAGTTATTGATTGCCTTTCATGTTTCTAGACCCTGTTCTCATTCCAGGTCCACAATACAGAACAAGGCAGATAAATCCTTGTGCCTCACTTTCTTCATCTATAAATTGGGAATTTATAGGATTGGTACCAATATTTAAATGAAATGGTGTATACACGGTATGTAATAGACTGGCACACAACAGGGGCTTAGCAAAGCACAGTGATCATAAAAGCAAGGATGATAATAATTCTTACTGATTTATAGCCCGCTGAACTGAAGATTGCACACAATCAAAAATATTCCTTTGCATTGGGAGGGAAAAGAGCAGCTGTTTAAATTGTCTGTTTTTTTCTAGTAAATAGCTATAATTTCCAAAGTATTTACTCTTTGAAGTCTAGATAATACAGGATGTTTTAGAGAAAAGATGCTATCTTAGAGGACTATCATTTTAAGCCACGTTTACTATGGGTGTTCTAATTCACATTGGTTTATCAGATTAGTTCACAAATTACTTGGCAGATACCTAAGAGAGTGGAAAGTTGAAAGGTGAATTTTATTAGAAGAGATCATTAAATATATTAGGCAAAGGAGCTATAACATCATGAGAGCTATAATAATCCAAGAAGAGTAGAATAGTAGAAGATTCTCAAAAAGAGGGAGGGGGCGAGCACAAGTTCTAAGAGAAAAGGAGGGAAAAAGACAGATCCCTACTAAAACTCTGCAATGGGTTCCCATCATATTAAAAATACAATTTCTATTAAGTCACTAGAGCCTACATAAGCAAGACACCCCTGTCTGGCTCCCTTGCCTTATCTCATATGGTTCTTTGCTCATTACACTTCAGTCACACGGATATTCATTTGTCCTGTCCATCCAATTCCAAGTATGCTCCTGGTCTCAGTAACATGGCCTTGGGGTTTTGCATTTGACAGGATCCTATTTGCATGGTGCTCCCAAACATTTTTGCGTGCTTGGCTCAAGGGTCTCAGCTTTTTAGAGAGCTCTTCCCTTACTACCAGATATAAAGTAGCCCTGGATAGTCTCTAATCTACCATTCATTTTATCATTGTCATTGCATTTACGTTTATCCAAAACATTTCTATTAACTTATTCAGCTTTTTTTTTGTTTTTATCATCTGACTCCACCCTAGTCTCTAGAGTGCAAGTTCCATATATGCATGGTGGTTAACTGCCTTTTTCACTGCAGTATCTCTAGCACAGAGCATTGTGCTGGTCATCTAGTAGGCTCTCAATAAAAAAAATAAATTTTAAAAAAATTTTTGAATGAATAAATGATTGAATACCAGCATAAATAAAATCCTTTAATGGGATGTTGAGAAATGACAAAGAATAACTTCACCAAATTGATAATTTGCCTCGAGCCAAAGCTGAACACAACATTAATAATGTCCATTGATATTTTCTGGACTAATTTTGACACCTCTAATGAAAGAATTTGTTCCTTCATGCATGCATTCTGGGAAATCAGTTATTATTCCAATCGATGTCTTGCTAATTTGAGCAGTGGTTATTTTAAATCACTACAAAGGTATGTTTGACCATGTGTCACAGGCAGAATTTTCCATCTTTACATTTATAATTATTATAATGGAGAGATGACTTTCAAACTTATGTATGGAGGGTTAATAATTACATAGATATTTGTTGTTTATTAGGTACTACGAGGAAGAAAAATAAAGCTGTTATTCAAACAGAAACTCATCAAAGTACCATCACCTTTACCCTGCCCCTCAAAAATAACCAAATGATACTAATCTTGTTTCATTTTTCTTAGTGACAAATTTCATTGGTTTGATACATTTCTTATATTCCATATTCACTAGCATATTACTTTTAAGAATGTCAGACTCCTGCTAACCCACAAATAAGATACTTAATGCCAGTATGCCAAACACAAGTTTCTATCCAGAGCTCAAAAACATCTTCTGCTACAAACAGAATGGCAATTACTCATGCAAAGAACATGTAACTCCCTCAAGGCTTTTCAGAAATCTTGATTATTTAATCAGTGTTCTTGATTTGTAAGGCTAGGTACTTGATGGCTCCCAAAATGTGTCACATTGGACGTTATCCAGATGGAGTGCCAGTTTTCATTTGAGATTAAAGAGGTAAAACCCAACAAGAAAGGTTTTCTACTATCCTGGACTATAGCTCAACTTATGTCAGATAACAAATAAAACCTGGCAGTTGGCTTTGCCCATGATTTTAAAACAGAAACTTCATCGAACTGTCAGTTACCAAATGAGGTGATTAACTCTGATGTTGATTAAAGTTTTATAACATGTTTTTATTACTGAGGAGTTCTTTCTACTTTTTTTTAGGGGGGGGGTGTCTAATTCTTTCAATATAATTCTCACCTCCTGTCTAAGATTTCATTATGCCATTTAAGTTTTGTTCTATATTCTTACTGGTGCTATTTTCAAAGGCTCTATTGTGTACTTGGAAAATTAACATATCATACATTTTATATAGAAGGAACCTAAATCACGCACGTTCCTTTCATAGTTATACATACGAACACTATAACGGCATTCATCTGAACTCTTCGCAGGTCTCTCTTTATTAGTTCTTTTATTTTCTGTGTACAGTGTTTCAATTTTTAAAAATTGGACTCCCGATTTACACCAGTGGCATTCCTGAATCTGACCGCTATACTCAGAAATAGGCAATAACTACAAGGAAAGTCAGCTAGGGATTAGACAATCACAAGACAAAAAAAAAAAAAGTGTGAGTATCAGTATCAATACTAAGAAACTCACAAGAGGTGAAAGGCCAGGGAGACACAAGTCCAAGAATTGAGGAAGCCATCACTTCAGATGTCTAAGCAGAAGAACGGGGATCCTAGGCTTTGAAGTACAATAAATGACCAATGAGCAGGTCTGGTAGCTACGCCTGATCAGGGGATGCAATTAGATTGTGTTGGCAGTATCCTTTTATACACTTCCCCTTTCTCAGCTTCAGTTCTATGCAATTTCTTCTAATTTCCTTAGCAGACCTTGCTCATGTTCATGGTGAGGCATTGATGATAATTTGCCTTCTTCCTAGAATCTTTCCTGTTCTTTCCCCTCTCCCCCATAGTCCCCGGCTATAAGACTGCCTCTTTCTCAGTGTTCATTTAGCTATGACTTCTAGAAGACTTGGCTGACTAAACACGTGCATCCTCTGTTCCCCTAGGGCCCTGTGTATCTTCTCCCTGAAGACCTGGGCTGCAACAGGACTGCTGCTTACCAGTCTGGGTCACTCACCAAATGCTAAATACCTTGAAGGTAGGTGCCATATTGGTTTCTATGCATCCTTGTATCTGCAGGATCCAGTGCAGCACCTTCCAACTGTTCAACAAATATTTGTTAAAGGAATAAACATTGCTTATTGGTATGGGTGGCTATGGACACTTGGGTATGAGCAGGAAATTGGCTGCTCCTTTTAAAGAGTGAGCATTATGTAGAAAAACTGGTCTCCGCAGGAGCAGGGCTAAAGGGACTGAGATTCTTGACAATGATATAACATCAGGGAATAACTGTATGGTACTCCATTCAGCAGTCCCGGGCATGCTGGTTTTGATATGAAGAAAGCAGCTAATAGTAATAGTGCTTTCCAATCTCATTGTACTTCATAGCAAAGGATTTATTGAGTTTTATAAACACTGATTAATCATCCTTGCCCTAGTGAGGTGGGTAAGAGTTATTATGCTCATATTATTGAGAGGAAAACCAAGGCAGAGAGAGATGAAGTGGTTAACCCACGGTCAGGCAGTGAGTCATGGAGCGCTGGTGCTCAGACATGGAGTTTTAAACGGGAAGCCCTATGCTTCATCTATTAAGCCCAGAGCAGGAAGTCGCGTGCTTTCCTGGCCCGTCTAAGGAGGATGAGTCGCTCCCTGTTCCATGTTCCTTCCCATTGCCACTTGAACCATTATCGTCATTATCTTACTATATGCCAAACATCAAATCTAGCGCTTTCCAGACATTAAGTCTTAATCTTAATGTACATTGAATCTTAAACAAAACAAACGGAAACTTGAAATAAGTTTTCTTTTTATCACTTTAAAGGTAAAAAAATGAGTTTCAGAAATATTAATAACTATTAAGTAGAAGACGTGGGATTCAAACCCACATTGATCCTTAGAAGTGAAACCCATGCTTTTCCCAACATCCTATAACCTAAACGCTTGTGTACATGTTAGTACACAGTGGGTCAGGGGTAGGGTATGGGTAGGAGGTGTAATTCATGAAGGATGGCATGGTATTAGGATATAAATGATTCTCAATAAATGTTTCTGGAATAAATGCAGCAAAAAAGCTAAAAGTCCTCCGAAGATCCTCAGAAGCTGAAGCTACAGGCCAGCATTTGAATGGCACAGGGTCACAGAGAAGATGGCGATGTCAAGTGGATTGTTATGGCTCCTAAATATAGACACTGTTAGGGATTTCAGGGTATCCTCCCATGAAGGGGAAGTAGGGCCGTACTGAAGAGCCACCTCAATCATACCCTCACGCCCCTTCCAACCCAGCAAGACATAAGAGTCTACCTTTATCTTTTCTGATTTAAATGTATATAAAAAGTGTATACAGACATTACCATATCAAGAAATTCATTGCAATTCTGCCCACATTGAGGACAAATCTAGGTAATGCATAAATATCCAACAAGTGAGTATTAATTCAATTTACCAATGCCCTACAACTTTGCAATCGTTAAACACAATGCTGTCCTTAGAAGTTATCATTCAACACATCAGCACTATTGGTTTTAGTACATGGTTAAATACAATTTAAAAAGCATGCTACAGAACAATAAATAGGTGTGGCCTTGTTTTGTAAACTAATGTATATGTATAAACACATAAAACTCTAGCAAGATAAGCCAAATAGTAACAATGGTTATCTCTAGAAAGTAGGATTATGGGCATGTTTCTTTTGTTTATCTATATTTTCTGAGTCTTCTGAAACGATCATGTATTGTTCTTGTGGTGAGAACAACAAAAGTTATTTTTAATTTTGAAAAAAATTCTCTTGGGAAAGAATGGGCTGGAACCACCAGAATCATAAACCAGGTACCAGCTGCCACCTGCAAATCTCAGCTTCAGAGTAAGCCCAGACATACCCAAGCATGTGCTCTCCCTCCCTCATCACACGACCTGTTCTCTGATATAAGAAATCAAATGATTCGTTCTTTCCCCCTCCACCTCACCCTGACATAGCAACGATGGAGTGTGCACACTATTTCCAAATGAAAACGGGCACGGTACAGCAAGAGGCACTTCCAAATGATGAAATTAGATCAGAAGTTAAGACAAAATACATTTAACTGGCTTTTAAAGAAATCTGATGGAACACATTACTATAAACAGTACATTTGGGCAGCCAAACAAACTTTTCCCAGAGAAAATCAATTTTGCTCCCCAGACAATAAGAAATATTACTTTAGATTCAACATTAAATATTGTCGTAAGTATTTTTTAAGAAGCATTTCTATAACTCTGTAGAAATAGGAGTCAAAGGATGCCTTTGTTACCATGGCAACAGCCTCCCTCAGAAGAGCCAAGGATGAAGTAGCATCCATTCACCCTGCATATATTTGTCCAATCAATAAACAAAAGACTTAATTCTGCATGCATCGCATAGGAAAGTGGTCAAGGTATACATGATTAGTAAAAGGGTAGGGGGTGTTTAAATATTCTGGTTTCAATCACCCAGCCTCATTTTCAACTGAGTGTTAGACTTTCCTCATTTGTAACCCATTATGAAGATACACTAATGTTAACGTGCCTGTAGAACCTTGACACATGGAAATCTGTATTGCCAAATTTTAACATGTCAGTATAAAAACAGGTGGCAAACTATGACTGGGGTTCCAGAGAAAATGGGTGCTAAAGTGAGAAATGCACACACCCTGGAAAACCAGGAGTAATGGTCATAACAGCTACTGTTTCCTGAGCATTTACTATGGGCCAAACATTAGCTAAGAGTTTTACATGAATTTTTCATTGAATCTTTTGAACAACCTTAAGAGTTACTACTAGGAGTTTTTATTCCCATTATATAAATGATGTGAATACTATTACTGTTCCTGTTGTGCTGGTGAGGGAACTCACACTTATTCATTCAAGTAAGTAGCCCACGGGCATTCATGTTGGGAGAGCTGGATGGAGAATGGGGTTTCAAACCCAAGTAGTGAGCTACAGAGGGGCCCTCTGTCCACTGCATAGTCCAGCCAACTTTCCCAGTGATCAAAATTTGGCTTCATGCAAGCAACTTCACTTCTCTGAGTCCCAGACACACATTTTAAAAACTAATGTGTGTTAAGAGAAAGTACATAATAGGTCCTCAGTCAATGCTAACGCCTTCCTCTTCAAAGCCTTTAGTTCCTCAGAACCAGCATAGGTTACTATGACTATTAAGAGCTCTAGACTTATTCCACATGAGAAAAAGTTGAGAATTGTTAGACTACGAAAAGCTCACTTTACTTCTTGGACGCACAACTCCTCCTGTTTGAACATCTGAACAGAATTACCAACAACATCGCGTGTGCACACGGGCATGCACACTCAAGGGTTTCTGCTCAGATTTTCTGACCCCAATTCCATGAAATGGCCACAAGAAATATTGGCTGCAGGGCCCATGGCAGGAGGAAATAAAGGAAACAAAACCGTCATCAGAAAACCAGCTCTGTGACTTTGGGACCTTCTGGGACATCACGTTTTCTAGGCCTCCGTTTCCTCCGCTTTAGCAAGAGCAGCTGAAAGTTATTCCTCCTCCAGAAGCTTCCAGAAGCCACTGTTCAGGACATGACTGCTGCTGTGAACTGAGTGGCCCTTGCTCATTGTAATCCTCTCTCCTCCTTTTATCCTTTTGTTTGTTTGTTTTTGCATTTTCATATGTGGCTATCAGGAAACGAATCCTTTTAATCACCGTGCATTCTGCCTACCTGCTAGGAAGTCTTCCTGTCCCATCACAGGTTCTTCATAACAGCGTCTTCTGCAGCCTGGCCCTATGGTGAAAACTGGATGCTGTCCTTTGTCAGGGTTTTCATTGAACTGTTTGTCCTCAATCCTGTAATTATACAAATTATCACTATTCTTATTAGGATAAAGACCCTAAAATTGGGGGAGGTGACAGCAAATCCTTGCCTAAGTGACTGAAATGTCTTCCAAAATTCAAAAAATTGACTGGGGTATCAATGAAAAGCAAACAAACAAACAAAGGAGGCATTTAGAGGATCAACTATTTGGGAACCAGATTATGGAATTGTTTGACGTTTTTAGACTTTAATATTAAATGAAATGTTTCTGTCACCTTTAGCTGGGTTCATTTTAAATTGCTTCATGAGGCACTTTCATGAGTAACATGTACTCAGAAAAGAGTATTTAGCACCTTTCAGTTGATGCATTTCCATCGGTAATATCACAAATACAGTATCTGAATGTCATACCCACCTGAACATAACGTGAAGCTGCTGTTTAAGCCATCTATAGAAAATATTTTCCTGCAAAATGGACACGTGGCTACACAGAGCCTCTTTCTTTGGTCACGTGGGGATAGGAGCTTTATGTCTTCAAAGACACAACCTGAAGTGGCAATTGTCTGGCTCCTTAACAGGCAGGCCCATTGTTTGAAACACTAGCTGCAGTTTGAACTCACCGGGAAAGGTGTTTCAGAGAAATCCTTTCTAGTGCTGGGCAGAGGAGGCTTGTGGTCTGGGAAGTGACTCCATATTGGAATTGAGAATCAAGACCTTCTACCTACCACCCTTCTAAAGCAAAATGTACCAACCGCTGACTCATGGGTAATCCCCAGAAGGGATTATATAGACTGTGCTGGGGGATGCATAGTGTTTTTCATTTCAATGAATTGCCCATGTTTAAAAATCATTTGATGTTGCAGTTTCTCTGGGAAAAGCTGACGGCGCCAGACCCACATTCCCACACGGTGACCACGAGCTGCAGCTGGGTGGGGCCGCTCATATTTGCAGGGGCCTGTGCTACCCACCGCTTCAGTGTCCCCACCACTCCCACATACTGACTCTTCAGGGTCTCAGCGTCATCAGCCCTATATCATTTTACACCTGGGCCATTTCACCCACTCATTTTGCCTGGACTGATAAATACTTAACAGCAGGGACGGCTTGGGCCCTCACCCATCAGAATTATTTGAGGCCCTGGCTTTACACCTAGAGGCAGCGTCCGGGGTCTCCCTGCTATGCTAAAAGTTCACTCTTTTGTTGTGGGACTGCATGTAGAGTGGTAAGAGGGGTCCAAGAAAATAACCCAGCACAACTGGGGAAGCTCGGAGCCCCTGGGGTGTCTGAGGCAGCAGCTATTCTCCAACTGATGTGGAAGCGACCATACCTTGTACTGAGTGTCAGCCTTGCCTTCAGCATGGCAGGGTGTGACTCTAGATCCAAAGTGAAGGTCACTTTCCTGAGCAGACAGACATAAATGGACCACACTAGAAAGTGTCACTCCTAAGAGGAATACCAAGCCAATTCCTTCTGTATTCTATTTTCCTTGATATTACAACTTCACCGTGGGCTTATTTTTTTAAGCAATTACCCAGAGACATGCTAAATGGCATATGAATGACTTCAAATAGAATTGGTCCTAGAAGCAGAGAAAAACATGCTTGCTGACAGAGAATGAGAAGGACCCTAGACTCTGTATTCCCATCTTTTATTTGAGGGTCTCAGACTACTTCATTCATAAACTGCCCCACCGGATTACGTTTTAATTTAAAATGTGAAACAACTCTCTATAAGTTATGACAGTACCTCTTGGAGACTCCTAAGATGCTTCATCCATGATACTAGAATTTCTCAACCTGAGTGCTGCCAACATTTATGAGAGCATTTTTTGGTGGTGGTGGTGGGGACAGACTGTTCTTTGCACGCTAATAGTTTGCAGCACCTCTGATACCAGCAACAATCTGCAGTTGTAACAAACAAAAATTGTCAAATGTCACCAGGAGGGAAAACCACTCTAAGAGCCACTGGTCTATAGTCCCACAATCCAAAAGGGTCACGTGGCAGATGATTGGTTGCTTATAACCCAAAGTGTAATATAATGGTGGGAACATAGTGACGACTGGTTTCTACGTTACTAACAAATAGTGATTTGACAATGTGTAATTTTGCTTAACCTGACCCTTGGCCTTTTTTCTTTTGGTAAGATTTTAAAAAGAATAATTGTAGACAGTCATCTGGTGTCTCCAAATCTTTTTTTGCGGGGGGTGGGGAGTGCAGTTACAGGATGAGAAAAAGCACATGTAACTGTGTTTTATGTTGCCCAATCTTATTAAAATCCTAACTAAGTTTTACATTTTCTGGAACACTGGGAACAATTTTAAGGTCTCTCCTCCAGAATACTTGCTATGACTGATTTTTAAAACACACATGTGCTTAAGTATTAATTTTCCTCCAAATACCAGACTATAAAGAAGAATCAGACTTAGGGAAATTAAATGACTCCTCCTTTAGCCAAAGATGATTTATAGGTATGATCCTTACACTTGTCTTTGATCTCTTCAGAGAAAAGAACCTGTGCATATATTAGACAGTTTTTCTTACTCCCTATTCAGAGTATTTTCTATAACATTACCATAAATTACTGCTCAAATAATGGACAGGGAATACCACTAAATCCTGAAACTGCCATTGAAACCAGACAAACACGATTACATTAAGTTCAGGGTAGTTTTAATATTTACTAACACCAGCATCTCTACCTGGTTAGAGCTTGGGGAGCGAGCCTTGATGTGTTCCTTTCGTCACCTACCTTTAATAAACCCTGTGGAATCTGCCTTAGAAATGGTTTGGAAAACCTTCCCTCCCTCCTATCTACCCCTTCATGCTTGCTTGGGCGCCCATTATCTTTACCCTCCATTAATACAATGGCCTGCAATTACCGTCTTGCTTTCTCAAATCATTCCCCATACGATACCACAATTATTATATGCAAAACCCAAATCTGATTTTATGTCCTTATCCAAAAATCTTCCATCACTTCCCACTGCTTGCAAAACAGAGGCCATGTTCTAGATGAGACAGACATATATGTATCTTTCCACCTTCAGATTATCCCACTTCCCACTCTGTGCTCATTCTGAAGCTCACAGGCTACTTGCAAAAGAGCCGACTATGTGCTCCTCCATTTCTGTATCCCCTTGGTTTGGGACATTCATACCTGAAAAAAATTCCACTTCTTTTAAGCTCACCTGGAATGCCACCTTTCCTGTGTTTTCTACTATGCCCTGGAAGACTGAACCTTGCCTGCTGTTCCGAATCTGCAGAGCCATTTTATAACGTGGTCTTAGGATCGTTTGAACATGTTTCATCCATTAGACTATACTGTGAAGAACTGTGTTTGATTGTTTTTTAATATGTGTATCTTTCACCTGGTAAAGTCCATCATATAAAAATATAGTTTTTTTTTGTTTAAATACCGTATTTCTCCATGTATAAGACACACCCTTTTTCAAAAAATTTGGGGTCTAAACACTGTGTGCGTCTTATATAATTGTTGTAGATTTTTTTTACTTGCATTTCCTGCTGAGGATGAGGCAATATACGAAGACAGTCATTTGTCATCAGACACAGATGAGGACAAGCTAATAGTTGGGAGTTTCAACAGTGATGAGGAGTTGTATAAATTTTATGATGAATAAAACTTGAGTTCAATAACTTTACGTAATACATTTTTTTTCAAATTTCAGGCCCCAAAATTAAGGTGCATCTTATACATAGGAACACCTTATACATGGGGAAATACGGTATTTATTTGATTCACTTTAAAACGAATCAATCACATGGAAAGCACTCAGTAGATATTCCCAAATATTTGCCTCATTTAAAAATTTATAATGTATTTTAATAATTTCTTCAACAAATACTTATTGAATATTTTCTGTGTTCTAGCTCATGTTCCAGGTAATTTAAATCAATAATATGCACTCATCCATATACAAAATAAAGAAATCTATGCGGTTCCTTAGTGTTTTCAAAGGAGAGAAGTTTCTTAGAGAAAGAACCACAGAACTTGCTTTTTAGTTAGCTCACTAATACATACACACTCCAGTTAGATTCTAATATATAAAAGATACAACACCATTAGCACAGTACCTAGGCACTTGGTAGAAGCTACATATAATCTGGGTAACATTACTGTCACTGCTATTATTATTTTTTTCTACTAGGGGAAATATCTCAAATTGAAAACAATCCAACTGCTGTGAAATGAGAAAGAAGGTGTGAAGAGGAAAATCTATAATCTCCAAACAAAATATTTTTCTATACTTCATTTTTTAACTCCATGAATATTTTTTGAGTCTAGTTAAACCATAAAAATGGGATCAGCTTAAGTAGAATATGCTATGTGAAAAAAAATGGGCATGCCACTACCCCTGCAATTTAAAGATTTCCATTTAACACATAAATTAAGAAGTGAAGTAAATAATGAAATAAAAGATTCATTTGAAACGGTATATTTCTATGTAGTATGGCTAGTACTTTTCTACTGAACGGAATATCTGATCCATTAGGCTGTCACTATCACTAGCCTTAGAATCAAAGAGAACCCACTATTTACCACTTACAGTGGGAAGTTAATAGGACATTATCTCTGCTCTGCACTCGGGGCTTCTCATTTTATGCCACATCTTGGTAAATGGATTTGCTTAATGGTGATCAATCCCTTTATATTATACTCACTCAGAAAAATTCTATTGCCTATGGACAATCCAAGTTTTGTTATTTATTTTTTGGATAGTTATCTTGGGTTTTAAAATCATGGAAAACTTACACATTGGGGAAATTTTTATTTACAGTATTAAGTCTAACTTGACAAATACAGAAAATATACCTGTATTTGTTCTTGTTGTTGTTAACATTGGGATTGTGCTGTCTAATGCCGTAGCCACCAGCCACATGGGGTTTTTGAACTCGTCTGAATTGAAGTGTGCTCAAAGATCTTAAAGACTCAGTACAATAAACAAAACAGGTCATATATAAAATAGATCACACAACCGTGCGCATATACATATATGTATGTACATAGTATATACATATGTGTGCACATACATGTGTATACACACATATGTGGTCACATTTTGAAATAAAATTTCATATATATTGGGTTAAATAAAATATTAAAATTCATTGCATTTTTTTTCAGATCACCTTACATTTCTCTTGGACAGCACCAGCTTAGACACTTTGTTATTAGAATAATCCATGCCTGTGTTTTCCTTTTTATTGTGACAAATATTGAAGAGGATTTCAGGATCAGTGGCTCAGTAACCAAATTTCCAGGTGAGGGAACAGGTTCAGAGATGCTTGCTTAGGGTCATAAGGCTAACAGGAGATCCAGTGGGACTGGAACACACATCTCTAGACTTCCAGCCCTGAGCTAAGTTACTGGCAAGGTAGCAGATAACAATAGCCGTTGCATTCCTCTACGAGATTCTGACATGAATGTTCTTTGTGTGCAGTGAGGGAAAAAGGCAAAACAACTGCACTCAATAATAACAGGGATAAAGTTGGCTTCATAAAAAACCTAATCAATTCCAATGGGGTGTTTAAATAGCAAAATATATGACAGATGACATACGCCTGTGAAAATATCTGACCACCCCTCTACTTCGGCGAGTTTGTTCACCAAGTAGGAAGAATGAGACTGCATCCATGAATGAAAAATAAAACCTACATTTCTTGGGAAGGAGGCATCCGTCTTTTTCTATTTGTAAATGCTGACGAGCAGAGTTTAAGGAGGGCTAATGTCACCCATTCATCTTAATTAAAGAGTTAATTGCTCGTGTATCCTGATCTAGTTAGCCGGGCCTGGTAGCCCAGGAAGCTCTTCTCTCTATGTATTTTATTGACCAATGTAATGACATCATCAGTAAGTCTCAGGATTTATTCATGCTTCAGCCTATCCTCATAATGTTAATAGCCTTGTACATGATAAAACTTTCAAGAGGAGAGGAGTCCTCGTGCCTTGCGCAGAATACAAAAACGAAGGTGTATGCTAAATGTCTCACATCACCTGTCATTGAAGCATCCCTTCAACTTCTCGAGTCGTGAGAGTAGTAAAGAGCAATTTTAAATGTTGGGTTTCAGAAAATGTGGAAGTATGCAGCAGGATTTTACAATTGCACATTAAATATTGGAAAGTTAGCAGTTTTCATTCAATATTACCAACTAGAGAAAGATTCTGCTGTTAGCATGTTGAAGACAATTGCTTCAGAGTTATAGTCAGTGAAGAGTATCTTCAAAACACACATATTCACATGCACTGAAAAATAAAAAAATCTGAGACCAAGTAATTACCCATGAATTGGATGAAAGGATTCCTAAAAACAAGGTTTTTCAACCTTTAAAATGTAATTTTCCTCAAAATTCTCTCCCATTTCCCCAGCAATAATGTGTTTAGAGGAACTAAAAGGCTACAGTGGATACACGACTAATTTTAAACTCACACCCTTTGCTAGTACATTTAAAAAATGGAAAAAAGAGGCAAAAATCAAAGAACAGCAGGGAAAAAGTACTATCTTGAGGGCATACAGAGGCAAAAACACGGAAATGATGTTGAAAGTTAATGGGCCTTTTTGTGTCTCTTCTCACATGGAGCTATAAGCAGTCCTAGTTAAAGTTAATTAAAGTTAGTGCCTTGCTTCTGCGAACAAAACTGTTTCAAGAATCATCCACCGTTTTTGAGCTGCTGATTATATATTAAATGCCATGGTATGGCCAACGTAAGTACACTGTAGTAATATTAAGAAAAATGTATAAAAATAGTAAAAATAGAAGTTACATATATACTTAGTTATACATACTTAGTCATACATAACTAAATGATATATGTATATATGTACACATACATACAGAGGGTGTCAAAAAATATATACACATTTTAAGAAAGGAAAAAAACGTATCAAATTTGTAATACTCAATATATACCAATAACAAAAGATGAATACATGTCATGTGTACACATTTTTTTGGCATCCCAAGTGCATGTGTGTGTATATGTGTATGTGTGTGTGTGTGTGTGTGTGT
>NW_017731375.1:1232885-1309208 GCF_001890085.2 Hipposideros armiger | reverse complement strand
AGAGAGAGAGAGAGAGAGAGAGAGAGAGAGAGAGAGAGAGAAGGAGAGAGAGTAAGTGCTCTCTTGTAGGCTGAGGCATCCCAATGACTTTAGGCTGATCACTTATTTGCTCCTCAGTTTGCACATCTGTAAACCGGTGACTATTTTAGTAGCTCCCCCATAGAGCTCCCGTGAGGGTAAAATGAGTGAAGGCAGGTATATGACACTTAGCACTCAGAGCACTGCCTGGCACGGGCTAAGCATCATACAGGCGGGAACCAGAATTATTATTCTCGTGAGTCAGTCTGCCCTTTTAAAATAATGAGTCACTAGAGCCGCTTTAATATCGTTGGACTTTTAGTCCTAGGCATTTCATTTTTTCTTAAAGTTTTTTCTTTTCATAAGAAAAGATAATTTTGTTGTGATTATAGATAGCAGCATCTATGTACATAGAGGCAGCACTGTGTTGTTGGTAAGACTCAAGACTCTGAGGAGAAGCCAACGTGGGCTCATCGGCACTTTGTGACCTTGGGAAATTGGCCTAACCTTTCTAAGTTTTGCATTTCTTTTCTATCAAATGAGGATACAATAAGATACTCCTTATAGTAGTTGTGAAGATTACAGAATAGTTGTAAAAATCTTAAAATAGTATAAGATACAGAATAATGTAATGACAGCATTTCAAATTTTCTTTTAATTATGAGGAGGATAACAATGTATGAGAAAGACAAAAAAAGTAAGGAAGGCATATTATTGAATATTAATAGTTGTTCTCTCTGGGCAGCCAGATAATGAGTATTTTTTTTTCCTTTCTTGGTTTTCTGCATCGCTCATTTTTCTACAGCGAGCATGGTGAAGATCGGTGATGAAAGCATGCCAGGAACCGGATGGTACAGTTTAGAGGAAGAAGGCCCTGTTTCCAGCTATGAGTGATTAACTGAACATTACCAGACAGGGGGAAATGGAGGGAGAGCGTCACAGATGAAGGGCACTGGGCCTAGTTTCTAAAACCGAAGCACAGCCTGTAACGGGGAGAAATCAGCAGGACTGATGTGATGTCTTGAGGGTCCGCGGAAGGATAAAAGACGAGACTGAAGAATTGGGTAAGAGATTAAAGAACTTGAAATTTACCCTGTAGTTAGTAAATGGCTACCTAAGTAGTTGAGAAATGGGACTCTGGGGTCCCAAATGAAGCAGTCCTTAGATTTTAAATTAGCCTGTATGGCAAAAATCAGATTTACATGAGCAATATTAGCCATGAAAATAATTTTAATTTCTCATAACCCACTGCATGGCCTGGGGGAGATACGTCTCATGTGATACGATGGTATGTATGCAGCCCTAAAAAATTAAATTCATTAACAGACACAATGTTTAGAACTACAGAGCTACACTAAGGAAGGAACAAAGGAAAGTCTGTGTGCAGGTAACTGTGCTTCCAGAACGTTTCATCTTTAGGAGATATTTAAGGAACCCCCACTACTTAACAGAAGGAGGAATGATGCGATGTCGCTGCATAACTGCTGGCTTTCGGCCATTCTATGCTACTATCAAACACCTCTAAGTTTTATACATGTTAATAGGTTTGTTTGTGATTTTGAGCATTAGACCAGATACTTTATCTGAAAGCACTTACCAGAGTTTTATTGGTATGAAAGCAAGTACAATAGAATAACAAAGATACATGTAAGATTGTCAGTTAAGGGTCTAGAGCAGAAATCCAGATGGCCTAGAATACGTGGTTGGTGAGGCTGATTGAATAATAGAATCAAGGATGATTTAAAGGGTTTAGTCAAATAAAGAGGCCATCAGCACACATTAGAAAATGCAGTTAGGGGATGGTTTTAGTAGGTGAGTGGCCGGAAAGAATGCAGGTGTTTTGACTTATTGAAATTGAGGTGAGAGGATATATCCAATTTCAGTCATCAACAACTCTCTAGAGGGAGGTCAGGCCAGGTGAATAAGATTTTGGATATCAATGGAGTTGACTGGGAAGACAAACACTTTCATCATCAGAATGGAATTCCCTTTTCTAAAATCCCTGACTTATGAGAATGGAATTCTTATTTGTGTCATACTCTTAACTAGCTATTTCTAACTGAAAGTATTGACAATGCTATCTGCAGCGGGCTCTGATAAGGACTAAGGAATTGTGTCTTATCTTCACTGTTAAAAACAATATGAAGTTCTATAATCTCCTGGTTCATTAGATTTCTTATATCAGCTCTTAAGGTGCCTTTATTCTAAAGGGTTTATTCAGACTTTCCTTAATTATGATTTTCCATACTTTCTGACAATGTAATCCAGAAATATTTAATCATTTTTAAGGGAGTTTTTCCCCCTAAGGCAAAATCTACTTGACACATAGCTATCGAATCTTCTTATCCGGACTATTTTTCCTATCAGGATGGATATATGTTCAAATTATAATATAAAATAGTGAACATTTATAGAAAGAAGAATTGTTCTCAAATTGAAGAAATGGGGGAATGGTCACGGCTACTTCTGGAAATAATTTCAAATTCAACAAAAAACTAAAAACATTGATATGTTATATAAAATAATCACAATGGCATCAAGTCATTCAGTCTCTCCAGTATGTTAGCCCCTGAATTAAAATGTTTATAGTTAGCATCACACTTAATCCTCCTACTGTCTACAGAGAAGATACAATTATCCCAATTTTAAGAAAAAAGAGTAACATGAAATGGAGAAAAATTACTTAATTTTTCCGAAGGCCACACCCTAGAACGAGGTAAAACCAGGATCCAAACTCAAATCTGTTAAACTCCAAAGCTCAGTTCTGTTCACTATACACAAATGGTACCTTAATTTTATCAATATTGTCCAGTAAAGTTAAACAGAAACTGTAAAACGTCTATTGTATGTACCTGTTGCACTTTTTATTTTTAAAATACTAATCAAAACTTAAAATAACTCAATAGGAAGTAATTACACTAAAAAATACCAGGGGTGCCAAAAAATGTATACAGGTGGCCACTTTGGTCACCTTTGCTCAAGCAGTAGTTCGCTGTAATCAGAAGTGTCTGGACACTGATGGTAACCACTTTGAGCACCTCTTGTAATTGCACAAGTCAAGCATGACTTGTATTCATCTTTTGTTATCAGTATATGTTGAGTATTACAATTTTAATACAGTTTTTTCCTTTCTTAAAATGTGTATACACTTTTTTGGCACCCTCTGTATGTATATGTTGTAGGTTGTCAAGACCACTTGAATAAACGTTTTTATAAAAATAAATTTTCTTTTGAGATATAGTTTCTTTTAGATCGAAGTACTGTTAAATACAAATAACTGTGGACAAGCAAAGTATAAGAATAGAACCTCTTCCAATACCATCCACTTACTAATAAGCATATGCAGGGAGTGGAACAGAGCATCAGACTTAGAATTCTTCTAATGTACCTGATAGCAAACGTTTCTGATATAATCATGGAAAAAAATAAATGAAGGATAAAACCTCTCAAGAATCTGATTTAGGAAAACAGGAGAAACTAAAAGATAGGTGGAGAACAGACCCCGAAGACGTTTAACGACACAGAACCACAGAAACAAGCAGGAAATAAAAATGGCTGAGAGAAAATGTTTGGGGAACTTCAGAGCCAAAAAGTAAAGATGTTGATCTCATGATGAACACAACAGGTTGAAGGAGAAAAAGCAAGCACAATCTCATTCCATGGACCTGAAATGATTCATTCAGGACAAATACATTTTTAAAAGATTCAAAGGAAAAGGAACTGGAGAAATACAGTGAAAGACAATCCAATACAAAAATAAATGAAAAGGCAGGCAGAGAAATATTGTATTGACAAGAAAGATTGATTCGCCACATCAGAATAATAGAACCTGAGAAAGGAGAGATGGTTCCTTATTTCCAAAATAGAGTGGTTTGGGAGTGGGGGCGGGTAATTTGAAAAAATAAATAAAAATCAAGTCAACATTATTAGAATCCAGAACCAGTATGTGACGCTGGAGGAAAATGCTATCATAATTAGAACTTAAGTTGAGCAGAAATGCATAAAGAGGTATGATTAGATGTCTAAAGAAATCTAACTTTACAATCAGTAAATACAGATGCTTACTACATTCATATATTAACACATTGGTGGCTGGAGGCAATCATTAGCTTGTTGCAAAAGGGTAAAGTAGAGATATTTTCATTCGGGTCATCATTAGTTTTGCTAAACTTAGTTCAGATTGGTGGTGAGAAAGCTCAGGCTCATATTTAGCAAACCGGGAGGCAAATCTCAAAACTGCTTTTAGAGGTCACCTAGCTGGGCCAGGTTATTTACTTCAGCTTTCCTCTCTATTAAACAGGACTAAGCCATGAGCCCCGCCTACCTCACAGTGCTCTGATTAGAATTAGAAGCTTTTCCTGAAGGGATGCAGGTGCTTGTTGCTTCGGAAAGGCAGTCTGGTAACATGGGCAAAGTGTGGGTTTTAGAATCAGTACTGGAATCTAGATTCTTGTGTGCACCATTTCTGAGACCCAGAAGAATTAATCAACACCTGTGACCCTCAGTTTCTTCATCTATAAAGTGGGAATAATGCACGTTTCACAAAAGTGGTGTGAGGGTGAAATGAGCTAATATTCTGTTACATGGAAGGCATTGATTAAAAACGATTCCCTTTTCCTTAATATACATATCAGTATTCCATCACCATTCTTACTCTTTTGCTAAATCTGACACACTGATAACATTTTTGTTTTTAAATGGCTATGTAACTGTAGGCCTTATTTCTACTTATGTAGCATTCAAGCCTGGTTTAGAAGTAAATGCACTGGCAAGTCATTTAATCACTCTAAATTTTAGTTTCCTCATCTGGAAACTGGAGATAGTCTCTCCTAAGAATGAGATGCAAGTGAGGCCAGGGATATAACATATCTACCAGCGGAACTGGCGCCTTGAAGACACGCAAAGTGTGTTCAATTCCACTGCCACTTACTTTCAAAAGCTTTGATTTTATATTCTCATCTAGTTCCATCTTTGCAACTCTCCACCTTTCAGCCTTATTTTAAATACTGATGGCAGTAAGTAGTAGAATTCTATCGGCTGCTCCAAGTAATCAATCATATTTTGTAGAACTCTGTTGACGAATGACTGTTTACTTATTTGTCCCAATTATCTGATTACTGAAAAGTCACCAGAATTAATGCAAAATGGTCAAGTAGGTAAGAACTTGGCCATCTCACTAGACGTGAGCAGGACTCTCTCACCACTCTAAAACTCCTCACTACAGTGCACTCTAACAAGCCCCTTCTAGGGAACTCTTAGTGGAAACCAGTGTTCATCTAACTTTCAGAATTATTTTCAGTTCTGCATTCAGATGACATTGAAGTCCAAGCAGTCCAGCTGAGGTGTCACTGCTGATACTGGGACCATGAACGTGGAGGTTTTTCCCTTTGCCCTTATGTCCTCACAGGAGATTAGAGCTAAGCTATCAGTGCTGCTAGATGCCATGAGTGTTTGCACACACACCCTGACACATTTACCAAACAGAACACACACACACACTACATCTATCTGTCTGTGTGTCTATCACCCATCATAGCTGGGTGTTTTACATGGTTATACAAATGTATAAATATGTAACCATGTCTCAAGTTATTTTATGTGCGCCTATATATATATATATATGTATATATATATATATACATATATATATATGTATATGTAAATTTACATATATATATGTGTGTATATATATGTAAATTTAAGTGCTCTCTTTACATTACTTATATTGACAGTTCATGTTTTAAAAAAAGGTACATATGCCTTTAGGTATTCTATGAACACGCGCTTAGAAATTCTCATGATAAAAGGCTTAAAAATGCATCATCATACTATTTCACACGGACAATTTTCTGAGAAATACAAATGACAAAGGCATAAGCTAGGATGCCTTCCTTACTAGTCATCTTTTTCTCTTTCGACACCGACCTTTACCCTGACGGCGGCAATATGGGACTCTTTCTGCTTCTTGAAAAGCATTAATTTCACTTTGATTTTTTAAAAAAGTTATCAAGTGCTTTTATGAATGCACGATAAATTGAGAAAACAAGAAATAGGAAATATCTGACCTCGAGTAGGTTAATCAACCAGGACCTCATAGACTAAAATTCACACAGGTTAAGATTTAAAAACATAAGACATATGCATAATTATGAAGAATAAGAAGTGAAACTACAGGCAGGGCTGACTGGGGCATATTCTCAACATATTAATTCAATTAAGACAAAATTTCATTTACATGTATATGTTTAATAGCCCTATGGACTGAAGCATTACATTCACAGCCCCCAACTTAATATTTGGAAGTTTTAGACTCAAATATAGCACTGTTATGTTAGAATTAAATATAGGGTCCTATGAAATTAAAGGAATAAAAAAATAGAACCCTAGACCTCCCCTGAGCTGGAACAGATGGGATCCACTCAAAGGGCGGGTACCATTTAGGCTTTCTTTTCGCATGACTGACATGTGACAGACACACCGGATGAAATCCTATAAAATAATTATCATGTAAGGCCTCCTTTGACTTCAAGAAGTATAGATTGCTTTGTTAATGCTTAATTTTCGGTTCAGTGAGGCTAGTTTCCAGGAATTTTCCTCCGTTCACAACAGCCAAATGGATATTAAAGGTCATCATCTTTTGCAAAAAGTATTAATGTAGGAAAGAAAGTCATTAAGGTGAGGAAAGTAACAAAACAGAATCTTCTGCTCGGGGACAAGAATAATTTATTTGTGGATGTGGAACAATGAGTTATTTGGTCTTTCTTCACAAATGAGATAACTGTCACATCCCATCATATCCCACTACCATGAATTATATATAACAACATTGGGTGAAATATGAAATTCTAAAAATACACTGAAAGACTGGAGTCATCTTAATGGTTTATTATGATAGGTGTTCCTAGTTTTGAAATATCTTCTTTCAGAGAAGACAAATGGGGGCGACATCATTTTAGAAAGTCCACATCTTTTAAAAAGATGGATTAAAAGCTCTTTGAGACAGCTGTGCTGTTTTATTAGAAGAACAACATTTTCTTCCTAAATAGTCCTTGAGGGCAACTGCACGGAATAATCAGGGGATGCATTGGGCTCCGTTCAAAATTGAAGCTCAAAGAAATGTTGCATGGAAGAAGGATAATCGCTTTTGCTGTGAATGCAAACATGTGAGTAAGGACAATAAAGGAAATCAGACTCAAAGTCATAATGTTATATTTTCATATGCAGGAGAGAATAGCTTTTCTGAGGCACTGAGCTTTGGAGTTAGAGAAAACTTGTTTTGAGCCCCGTCTCTGTTTTGTAATACCACCTGACCTTGGTCAAGTTCATTAATTTCTTGTACCATCTACATCTTCATCTGTGAAATGGGGACAGTGCTTTGTACCTCTCTTGGTGGTTGTAAGGATGAAATGGGATGATGCTGGTAATGGGCTTGTCATAGTGACTGTGCCTTAGAGAACTGAACACACCTGCTTTTTGGAAAATTACAGCGCTTTGTACGCAAAGATAACCCCATGAGCTCTGATACTAGATCCTGGAGCTGTGTTCTCTTGCTTCCCATGTAACTGTGAGAGATTGACTTCATCTCTCTAAACATCAGATGACTCATCTAAAAGTTGACACGGTATAAGTACCCAACTCAAAAGTTGTGAAGGTTAATCACGAAATGTAAAGTGCTTACAAGAGCTAACAGTGAGAGGCATTAAAAGGAACCTTAAATAAGGATACAATTACTATACACTCCACACAATATACACAACTTCTGAGCTTTTTTTGTTTTTCTATTTTAAGGGTCTTCTGGTTTTGCTCCTTGTCTATTTTCATATATCTGACATGCCTCAGGGGAAAAATCCTAAATATATAACAGAGACACAAGGGCACCATGGAACATGGGCACTGCACCTATCATCATGTCACTCATAATCACTCTTCTCTGCTCAAATGTGCACACCTGGGAAAGGCTGAACAGTCAGTCTCCTATGTTATCCCCCACTGCAGTGGGGTAGAGAACATCTGGCCAATTAATTTCCAGTAGTCTAGGAGGCTGGATCACCAATTACAGCATTCAAGGGTTCTTATTTTCATTACCTTCCTATCATCAGCACACACCGAACTGCTTGCCCTGAACGCTTGCATTGCTAACATTCTAGAGACGGGTACAAAGAAAGGACCACAAATCATACAAGTCAGAACTGTAATTGGATATGATGGTCTCTTCAGATTTCTCCTACCAATACACAAAGTGCCTATACACAAGCCAAGTTAGCCAAGTTATGAATCTAAATCCTCTGCCAAAAAGAGGAATGCATTTCCATTTGGACTAACCGTGAGGTCAGGCAACAGTCCTCAAAACATCCTCACACATTCCGTTTCCTAATAAAGAAAAGGAAATATGGTCTTTAGGATATACGGATATAAGATGTAAGAATATAAGGGTCTCCACAACGTATCCTGAAGAAGGGTGGTTAATTCTTAAATAAACTGTCCCTTCCTGTTATAAACAAAGAACTAGTTTCTATTATAACAAGACTCACTAAAAATCTCAGTGTAGGCCCATCATTAAAGCAGGAATTTAGGGGTAGAGGATGTTTATGTAGCCAGCATCTCTTCTAGGACTGTGTGTTCTATGTAACTACCATTTGTCCAATAAATCAAAACTTCTGACAGTTCTATGGTGAACTCAGCAGGGTCCAGGCTATTATTTAAGGCTTTTTAAAGAATAAATATCAACTAACCTGAAAAGGCATCTTACAGTGTGAAAGTATAGCCATTTTTTTTTTTGTTGTTTTTATGGTTGCTAGCTGTGGGGAATCAAAGGAGAATTTTCCTCCTTTGGAAGCCAGACTTCCACTCTGGCTAATGGAGAACATGAACTTTCACAATGTCCTGTGTGGCACAAAGTTTCAGCACGCCTGCTCAGCACCTATAATCAACCTGAAGCAGGTATGCAGTATCGGTGCTGGAATAGTGGAAAAAAAGTTGGGAATTATAACTTCGTAACAATGTATGTCTACATATGCATGTATAGGTTCTATGCCACATTTGTGTGTGTTTATCCACATACACAAGGTTTCAGACCAGGTCAAAAGTCATACTAGCTTCTAGAATTTTTTACTTTGTTGAACTTATGTCTCCCTTTGATGGACTTATGATATTGGTAGAACTGAAGTATCTTACCTCCCGTGTCAGTGGGCATATGAATCAAGCATCATTGATCAGATCCTGTTTCTGATGTGTGTCCTCTCCTGCCCCAAGGAAAAGCAAGACTACTTTGTATTTAACTCTTAAAACAAACATTCTCGGGCCGGCCGAGTGGCTCAGCTGGTTAAGAGCTCGCTTGGGAGCACCAGCTCTGAGCAGCAGGGCCTTGGTTCGGATCCCACATGAGGGCCAGTGACGCTTGCCCTCTACAGCTAAGATGATGAAAAACAGCTCGACCTGGAGCTGGGCTGCTGTGAGTCGCCAGCGATAGCGTAGGCTGCAGCAGGGCTGCAGTGGGCTGCTGTGAGCTACGTGAGTGGCTGGCAGCCAGCGTGAGCGGCTGGTAGCTGGTATGAGCTACCGGGAGCTGCTGTGAGCGGCCGACCAATGACCGGCGACCAATTGCCTCACCCGGGAAGAGCACGATGATCATACCAACATGGGCCAGTGAAGCGACGTCCACCACAACTAGACTGAAGAACAAAACAGCAATTTGTCTACCTGTCTGTTCCCCTTCCCCAATTGCCCAACGCTGTTACCTGCCCCCCAATTCCCCAATAAAATCTTAAAACAAAAAAAACCCAAACAAACAAACATCCTCACATTCAATTACATTAATAATATCTTATGTCCAATGAAAGGAATTTAAATGCGTTTTGTTTAAATTTTTACTTCCCTGCAGACAAAAATCTTTAAAAAAAATTCACTTCATTGATTTTGCAACATTAATCTTTGATCAGCACTTGGACAGAGCCTTACACTATGCAAATAGGTTAGTTTCTGTATTTGGACATCAGGAGCAATATTTTTCCAAGTTTTAAATCTTCCACATAGCATGTTAAATTACAGTGCCTCTCTTTCTTCTCTGACAGAATCCAACCTTTTGAAACTCTGCCTTCTTTCTTTGCTACAGTAAATTGATCCTTCAAAACATCCAGGTGCAAATGAATTAACGGTCTTCTATTGTGAGTGAGAGTGATGGAGTCCCTCCCTCCTCCTCCACGTTGAGGTCCTTTCCCCTTCTGAGAAACCCACATATCAATTAAACTCACCTGCTAATTAAAAGCTTGTTTGGAAAAAAAAATCCTTGCTAGTTAGAAGCAAAAGAAAGTGTAAAGGTGTCTAAAAATAGAGGCTTTGAATGTCAATTACTTCCTTCCTCCTCAGTTCCTGGTTTCTTTGGTTGGCTTCGATGCTGGTAAAGAGCTAGCGGTGGGGAAAAAAATAATGGAAAAAACCAAAAAGAGTATCTTTTCCACCTATATTTCCCTGGGAGTGTATATCATTGGTTTAGTAACTCCAGCTCTTTGTCAGCAACATCAAGATACACAGTTTTTATTCCTGAGACGGAAACACCATTTCTCACTCCTTTTTATACAGCCACACTGATTTCCTGTAGAAAAGCAGTAGAAACCACAATTGTTACACTTTGACTGTCAGCAATCAAGCCAGAGCTCTTGTAAGAGGAATTTTTTTTTAATGGGGAAACAATGCCCTGTTCTTTTTCTTAATGACACCAGCCTGCCTTCTTAGGTCCTGGACCACTACTCATTCACGTCCACTTTTCCTGAGAAATGGGTCCTAAGGGCAGATAAATACCAACACCAGGCTGTCTTCTCTTCCTTTTCTATCTCAGACTTAAAAGCTGTATTGCTGTGAAGCAACACGCTAAGTAGCCAACGATGCCAAACAAAAGGAAATTATAAAAATAGAACTCAGGGGACTGAGAAATTCACACATATGAACAAAGCCCCCTCGCCCCTTTTTTAATGTACCAGACCATGAGAACAAATTATATTATGATCTGCCTTAGAAAATGACAGCTATTATCCATTGATTTGTTCACACAACAGATTTTGGTTAAACATCCACTATTTGGTGGACCTTTATTGGGTTAGGAGGTAGAGTGAGAATTGTGGTTAAGATCTAGTCCCAGTCCTCAGAGAGTTTATAATCAAGAGACACTAAGAACAAACAGAAACTATAAGACCAGATGATAAAGCTGGTAATAGGAGAAACCCAGGAAGCGATCCCAAATATGGGAGGTCAAGTGAAGGCTTTTAGAAATGGTTAACGTTAAGCAAAGGCCCAAAGGTTGAAAATAAATTATGTGGGGAGGAGAATCAGAAGAGAGAAAAGTCATCCCAACGTTGGTGAAAGAGAGCATGGCACTTTTGGGGAACTGTCCACTGGACCTGGCGCACAGAAAGTGAAGAGAAAGCCCAGGGCGGATCAAAGTACAGTGGTATTTTAAAAATGCACCCTGTAATAATCAGAAATTAGTGAATTTTTTCTATAATAGGGAGTAGAAATAGAAAAGGGTAAAGGTTCTCCATTTCATGACTCCCTTTATGATGTACAAAAACCAAACTGGGCATATTTCGGTTACTAAGAAAAAATGTGCTGACAAAAAATATCTGGGCTTAACTGACTTCACATAATTTTAGTCCAAAATAGATACATGCCATAGAGATTTAAATTCACAGGAATAAGGTAAGCTGCATGACACAGAAGGAGCATAATACAGTGACTAATATAGTAAAGCCCTGTAAAAACATACAGCTTTCTTCGAAAATAAATCATTTCCAAATATTCCAAATGTTCGAAAATAGGACGATATGGTTTTGAAAAAAAGAAGAGATACATTCATACAATGTGTATCAATGAGATTAAAGCTAACATGATAATCTTCAATTCGATTCAGTTAAAAATTGAGTACCTACGGGGTGGCCGGTTAGCTCAGGTGGTTAGAGCACAGTGCTCATAACACCAAGGTTGCCGGTTTGAACCCCCATGGGCAACTGAGATGCACCTTCCACAACTAGATTGAAACAACTACTTGACTTGGAGCTGATGAGTCCTGGAAAAACACTGTTGCCCAATAAAATAAATTTTTTAAAACTGAGTACCTACTATGTGTGTCAAGTACTTTAATAGGTTCTAGGGCAATCACGATTGATAAACAGTGCAGTCAAGTCCTGAGGCTTAAAGGAAGATAGATTATTAAAAAGAACCCTCAGTTAGTGCTCAGGTTTATATGTTCCCTCTATCCTATTATCTAGAATATAAGGCAATTTTTGTTTCTTCTTCACAGCTGTATCCTTGATACCTAAAATTGTGCTGGGCACAGTGATTAAGTTAAATATGTAAATTGAATCTCAATGAGTGGTCTCTGAATATGAGGGCTTAAGCTCTAGTTTCAATGTAGCACTATAGTGTACAGCCCTCTTAATCTTTTTCCAAATCTTGTTTCTGTGTGAGGCCAACAGAACCTGTGTCCCTAACTGTGAAATCAAAGTTCTTTGATACACCATATAGGTAACTCTCCAAGCTGCAAATCACCCTCCAATGGTTTCTTATTGAAATTAAAAGAATATCTCAACTTCTTACCAAGGCCTATTGCTCCCCCAGATTATATCTCCTATCTCATCTTAACTTTCATCTGACATTTTCTACACTAGGCACACTGGCTTTGTTTTTGTTCCTCAAACACAACACACATGTTTTTGTTTTATGACCGCTGCCCTTCTTTTCTCTGCCTGGGTTGCTCTTCCCCCAGAACTTTGCATGGCTCAATCTTATCATAAAGGTCTCAGATTGATGTCACATCTTCAATGAGGACTTCTCTGACCATCCTTTGAAAATGGCCACTCATCAGTATTATTCTACTGTGTCATCCTGCTTTATAGTCTTCATAGCAGTTTTTATTCTTTGAAATTTTCCCATTGTGTGTGTCTCCTCCCACCCTCCACAACTGGAATCTTAGCTCTATAAAGAAAATTATATTGTTTATCATTAAAGAGTGTTTTGTACATAGCAAGTACCTGATATTTGTTTACTGCATAAATAAATAAATTACCCAATGATAAGCAGTCCTTCATTTAAGTTGTGAGAAACTAGAGACATTGCAATCTGTAACAGGAAATTAAGGGCAGTAGCTCTAATATTATAATTTATACAATTTTTTTGCAGCATAGACCTAAATTATAAGCCTAGAATTGAGATTCATTCTTAAAAGGTATTTTTAAAAATCCATAAACTCTTGTCCTCCCCACACACAAAAATGTGCTTACTGTTAAGATGAATTTTATTGTAAAAAAAAGTTTTGGTCTGACAAATGACCCAAAGGGCATAAAGCTATGCAGGGTAAAAACTTCCACTTTAATTTCACTCAATACTTTATGCTTCAAATAACTGTTTTTCTAATTGAGCAGAAAATACCCCCACTCATACTGGCCATAAAGAAAACTACAGGGTGAAGAATGTCATTCTGTAAGTTCTATGATTTACTCTCTCATTTTTTATAGAAACTAAAGCCCAGGTTGCCCCAGTGGGCCGATCATTGTAGGACAGCCTTCACACAGAAGAGAACAAAATACAGAATTCTTTTTCTACATTAGCAATATGACCTGGGGCAAACAGTATTCTGAAGTGGACAAAAAATAAAGACACTCAAACCACCTCTCCGAATTCAATGTCATACAAAATTACTAGCGAGCTGTACACTATGTGTGACTAGAGTCCTTTATAAGTGTGATTCATATGAGCAGATCTTAGATCGCTCAATTGTTCATTTCACTTCCATGGAAAAGGTGCAATTTAAATTAAGGAGGTAGCATAACGCAGGCTAAAAACATGGGTGTTAGCAGCAGAAACCCCTAGATTCATAACTCCCCCTCTTACTCACTATGAGTTTTGGAGCCAATTTAGTGTATGTTGGTGAATCACAGTTTCCTCATCTGTAAAGTACAGATAGTAATTCTCACTTCCATGGAGTCATGAGCTTAAATGGGGTTGTGTGCGTTTGTTTAACCCAGTACCGGACACACACACACAGTGAAAGCTCAGTGAATTCCAACTATTATTATTAGCCTTATTATTTTTAGGATAAAATTTAAAAGTGAAGTGACATTGGAAAATGTAATATTGATCCTTAAATCGAGATATTTTCATTGACCTTTGGAATTTAGATATCTGAAAACTCAGGATTTTTGTTATATTGTCCCCATGTTAATATTTTACCTTCTAAAGCAAGCACCTGTCTGCTCCATGTCTCAGCTTTTCTATTTGCCCACATGAGCTGGTGATCCCCCACAGCTTCTTTTGTGCAACAGTAAAATCAGACTTCATTTTATTTATTTATTTTTTAAGGGCAGAGGCTACAATCCCCAAATTTCTCCAGTATTTGCACAGCACCGTCTCATACCTCCAGTCTCTCTCAGAAGTTTTGCATCTATTGATGAGGAGTGTAAGTCATTTTTCTTGACGTCATCCATTGTCCTCTATTTAGCAAGTCTGAGGCTCACCTAGGTTGCATGTGTGTTAATTTAGAGAATGCCAACTCGACACCTTCACACCTTCGGAAAGCAATCAGTGAGGCAGAAGTAGCTATGCAACTTGCATATGGGATTGTTTTCATCTTATCTCCTATCCTTTTCATTCATCCGGTATAGCCCTAAAATGCCCAAGTCAGGATATGAGCAGCGCATAACAATGGGATACAAAACCTCTTTTGTCCCTCATTAGGTTAATCCTTTATTGTTTTTAAAAACAGAATTAACCTTTTTTCTCCTGTTAAGTACTTCTGGTTTTGCAGAAATCGACACTGTTTTCTAATCCTTGAAGCCTATATATGGCTAATATGGCCATTTATATATATATATATATATATATATATATATATATATATATATATATAAANATGATCATACCAACATGGGCCAGTGAAGCGACGTCCACCACAACTAGACTGAAGAACAAAACAGCAATTTGTCTACCTGTCTGTTCCCCTTCCCCAATTGCCCAACGCTGTTACCTGCCCCCCAATTCCCCAATAAAATCTTAAAACAAAAAAAACCCAAACAAACAAACATCCTCACATTCAATTACATTAATAATATCTTATGTCCAATGAAAGGAATTTAAATGCGTTTTGTTTAAATTTTTACTTCCCTGCAGACAAAAATCTTTAAAAAAAATTCACTTCATTGATTTTGCAACATTAATCTTTGATCAGCACTTGGACAGAGCCTTACACTATGCAAATAGGTTAGTTTCTGTATTTGGACATCAGGAGCAATATTTTTCCAAGTTTTAAATCTTCCACATAGCATGTTAAATTACAGTGCCTCTCTTTCTTCTCTGACAGAATCCAACCTTTTGAAACTCTGCCTTCTTTCTTTGCTACAGTAAATTGATCCTTCAAAACATCCAGGTGCAAATGAATTAACGGTCTTCTATTGTGAGTGAGAGTGATGGAGTCCCTCCCTCCTCCTCCACGTTGAGGTCCTTTCCCCTTCTGAGAAACCCACATATCAATTAAACTCACCTGCTAATTAAAAGCTTGTTTGGAAAAAAAAATCCTTGCTAGTTAGAAGCAAAAGAAAGTGTAAAGGTGTCTAAAAATAGAGGCTTTGAATGTCAATTACTTCCTTCCTCCTCAGTTCCTGGTTTCTTTGGTTGGCTTCGATGCTGGTAAAGAGCTAGCGGTGGGGAAAAAAATAATGGAAAAAACCAAAAAGAGTATCTTTTCCACCTATATTTCCCTGGGAGTGTATATCATTGGTTTAGTAACTCCAGCTCTTTGTCAGCAACATCAAGATACACAGTTTTTATTCCTGAGACGGAAACACCATTTCTCACTCCTTTTTATACAGCCACACTGATTTCCTGTAGAAAAGCAGTAGAAACCACAATTGTTACACTTTGACTGTCAGCAATCAAGCCAGAGCTCTTGTAAGAGGAATTTTTTTTTAATGGGGAAACAATGCCCTGTTCTTTTTCTTAATGACACCAGCCTGCCTTCTTAGGTCCTGGACCACTACTCATTCACGTCCACTTTTCCTGAGAAATGGGTCCTAAGGGCAGATAAATACCAACACCAGGCTGTCTTCTCTTCCTTTTCTATCTCAGACTTAAAAGCTGTATTGCTGTGAAGCAACACGCTAAGTAGCCAACGATGCCAAACAAAAGGAAATTATAAAAATAGAACTCAGGGGACTGAGAAATTCACACATATGAACAAAGCCCCCTCGCCCCTTTTTTAATGTACCAGACCATGAGAACAAATTATATTATGATCTGCCTTAGAAAATGACAGCTATTATCCATTGATTTGTTCACACAACAGATTTTGGTTAAACATCCACTATTTGGTGGACCTTTATTGGGTTAGGAGGTAGAGTGAGAATTGTGGTTAAGATCTAGTCCCAGTCCTCAGAGAGTTTATAATCAAGAGACACTAAGAACAAACAGAAACTATAAGACCAGATGATAAAGCTGGTAATAGGAGAAACCCAGGAAGCGATCCCAAATATGGGAGGTCAAGTGAAGGCTTTTAGAAATGGTTAACGTTAAGCAAAGGCCCAAAGGTTGAAAATAAATTATGTGGGGAGGAGAATCAGAAGAGAGAAAAGTCATCCCAACGTTGGTGAAAGAGAGCATGGCACTTTTGGGGAACTGTCCACTGGACCTGGCGCACAGAAAGTGAAGAGAAAGCCCAGGGCGGATCAAAGTACAGTGGTATTTTAAAAATGCACCCTGTAATAATCAGAAATTAGTGAATTTTTTCTATAATAGGGAGTAGAAATAGAAAAGGGTAAAGGTTCTCCATTTCATGACTCCCTTTATGATGTACAAAAACCAAACTGGGCATATTTCGGTTACTAAGAAAAAATGTGCTGACAAAAAATATCTGGGCTTAACTGACTTCACATAATTTTAGTCCAAAATAGATACATGCCATAGAGATTTAAATTCACAGGAATAAGGTAAGCTGCATGACACAGAAGGAGCATAATACAGTGACTAATATAGTAAAGCCCTGTAAAAACATACAGCTTTCTTCGAAAATAAATCATTTCCAAATATTCCAAATGTTCGAAAATAGGACGATATGGTTTTGAAAAAAAGAAGAGATACATTCATACAATGTGTATCAATGAGATTAAAGCTAACATGATAATCTTCAATTCGATTCAGTTAAAAATTGAGTACCTACGGGGTGGCCGGTTAGCTCAGGTGGTTAGAGCACAGTGCTCATAACACCAAGGTTGCCGGTTTGAACCCCCATGGGCAACTGAGATGCACCTTCCACAACTAGATTGAAACAACTACTTGACTTGGAGCTGATGAGTCCTGGAAAAACACTGTTGCCCAATAAAATAAATTTTTTAAAACTGAGTACCTACTATGTGTGTCAAGTACTTTAATAGGTTCTAGGGCAATCACGATTGATAAACAGTGCAGTCAAGTCCTGAGGCTTAAAGGAAGATAGATTATTAAAAAGAACCCTCAGTTAGTGCTCAGGTTTATATGTTCCCTCTATCCTATTATCTAGAATATAAGGCAATTTTTGTTTCTTCTTCACAGCTGTATCCTTGATACCTAAAATTGTGCTGGGCACAGTGATTAAGTTAAATATGTAAATTGAATCTCAATGAGTGGTCTCTGAATATGAGGGCTTAAGCTCTAGTTTCAATGTAGCACTATAGTGTACAGCCCTCTTAATCTTTTTCCAAATCTTGTTTCTGTGTGAGGCCAACAGAACCTGTGTCCCTAACTGTGAAATCAAAGTTCTTTGATACACCATATAGGTAACTCTCCAAGCTGCAAATCACCCTCCAATGGTTTCTTATTGAAATTAAAAGAATATCTCAACTTCTTACCAAGGCCTATTGCTCCCCCAGATTATATCTCCTATCTCATCTTAACTTTCATCTGACATTTTCTACACTAGGCACACTGGCTTTGTTTTTGTTCCTCAAACACAACACACATGTTTTTGTTTTATGACCGCTGCCCTTCTTTTCTCTGCCTGGGTTGCTCTTCCCCCAGAACTTTGCATGGCTCAATCTTATCATAAAGGTCTCAGATTGATGTCACATCTTCAATGAGGACTTCTCTGACCATCCTTTGAAAATGGCCACTCATCAGTATTATTCTACTGTGTCATCCTGCTTTATAGTCTTCATAGCAGTTTTTATTCTTTGAAATTTTCCCATTGTGTGTGTCTCCTCCCACCCTCCACAACTGGAATCTTAGCTCTATAAAGAAAATTATATTGTTTATCATTAAAGAGTGTTTTGTACATAGCAAGTACCTGATATTTGTTTACTGCATAAATAAATAAATTACCCAATGATAAGCAGTCCTTCATTTAAGTTGTGAGAAACTAGAGACATTGCAATCTGTAACAGGAAATTAAGGGCAGTAGCTCTAATATTATAATTTATACAATTTTTTTGCAGCATAGACCTAAATTATAAGCCTAGAATTGAGATTCATTCTTAAAAGGTATTTTTAAAAATCCATAAACTCTTGTCCTCCCCACACACAAAAATGTGCTTACTGTTAAGATGAATTTTATTGTAAAAAAAAGTTTTGGTCTGACAAATGACCCAAAGGGCATAAAGCTATGCAGGGTAAAAACTTCCACTTTAATTTCACTCAATACTTTATGCTTCAAATAACTGTTTTTCTAATTGAGCAGAAAATACCCCCACTCATACTGGCCATAAAGAAAACTACAGGGTGAAGAATGTCATTCTGTAAGTTCTATGATTTACTCTCTCATTTTTTATAGAAACTAAAGCCCAGGTTGCCCCAGTGGGCCGATCATTGTAGGACAGCCTTCACACAGAAGAGAACAAAATACAGAATTCTTTTTCTACATTAGCAATATGACCTGGGGCAAACAGTATTCTGAAGTGGACAAAAAATAAAGACACTCAAACCACCTCTCCGAATTCAATGTCATACAAAATTACTAGCGAGCTGTACACTATGTGTGACTAGAGTCCTTTATAAGTGTGATTCATATGAGCAGATCTTAGATCGCTCAATTGTTCATTTCACTTCCATGGAAAAGGTGCAATTTAAATTAAGGAGGTAGCATAACGCAGGCTAAAAACATGGGTGTTAGCAGCAGAAACCCCTAGATTCATAACTCCCCCTCTTACTCACTATGAGTTTTGGAGCCAATTTAGTGTATGTTGGTGAATCACAGTTTCCTCATCTGTAAAGTACAGATAGTAATTCTCACTTCCATGGAGTCATGAGCTTAAATGGGGTTGTGTGCGTTTGTTTAACCCAGTACCGGACACACACACACAGTGAAAGCTCAGTGAATTCCAACTATTATTATTAGCCTTATTATTTTTAGGATAAAATTTAAAAGTGAAGTGACATTGGAAAATGTAATATTGATCCTTAAATCGAGATATTTTCATTGACCTTTGGAATTTAGATATCTGAAAACTCAGGATTTTTGTTATATTGTCCCCATGTTAATATTTTACCTTCTAAAGCAAGCACCTGTCTGCTCCATGTCTCAGCTTTTCTATTTGCCCACATGAGCTGGTGATCCCCCACAGCTTCTTTTGTGCAACAGTAAAATCAGACTTCATTTTATTTATTTATTTTTTAAGGGCAGAGGCTACAATCCCCAAATTTCTCCAGTATTTGCACAGCACCGTCTCATACCTCCAGTCTCTCTCAGAAGTTTTGCATCTATTGATGAGGAGTGTAAGTCATTTTTCTTGACGTCATCCATTGTCCTCTATTTAGCAAGTCTGAGGCTCACCTAGGTTGCATGTGTGTTAATTTAGAGAATGCCAACTCGACACCTTCACACCTTCGGAAAGCAATCAGTGAGGCAGAAGTAGCTATGCAACTTGCATATGGGATTGTTTTCATCTTATCTCCTATCCTTTTCATTCATCCGGTATAGCCCTAAAATGCCCAAGTCAGGATATGAGCAGCGCATAACAATGGGATACAAAACCTCTTTTGTCCCTCATTAGGTTAATCCTTTATTGTTTTTAAAAACAGAATTAACCTTTTTTCTCCTGTTAAGTACTTCTGGTTTTGCAGAAATCGACACTGTTTTCTAATCCTTGAAGCCTATATATGGCTAATATGGCCATTTATATATATATATATATATATATATATATATATATATATTTCACAAACAGCTGGAGTTCCAGCTATCTGAATTATGTGCTAACCACTCTGGTTAATTAGAGAGCTATTTAATATTTGTAATTCAGCCTGAGCCTGAATAGTACGAAATCCATTTGACCTGTATCTCACAGTCATCGGTTTGCCACAAGCCTCAGACCT
Organism: Hipposideros armiger; assembly: GCF_001890085.2. Taxonomy (NCBI): domain Eukaryota; kingdom Metazoa; phylum Chordata; class Mammalia; order Chiroptera; family Hipposideridae; genus Hipposideros; species Hipposideros armiger. The sequence goes on along the minus strand of NW_017731375.1, from coordinate 1,288,868 downwards.
TTTTAATGATGAACTGTTCTGACTGGTAATCACCTTTGGGCCTCCTGTTCCATCTCTTTACAAATTAAAAAGAAGCCTGAAAAAAAAAATCTCAGTGCAAGGTGCACAGGTAAGACAGCGAGATTCTAAGAGTGCAAAACTAACAGTATTTCTAATTAGTGATGACTTAAACTATAGTGAAAGCAGCTCCAACCCCCATATATTGTTTGTACATTAAGGGGAAAGAAAAGATAAGGGAGAAACACCCTGAGCTAAGGACTGAGGACAGGGGATAGGCTGGAGAAGTTGACGTGGAGCGTCGCTGTATGGGATGTGTTTATGAGGGAAAGAGGACAGCCATGAGCAGGTTGTAGTTGTAAATGACCCTAGGTATAGAGTGAATTAGAGGGGGCGAATATTAAGGTGATACAAATAGTAAGCTGGCTTGTTGTGTTTCAAACAAAAAAGGGTAGTTGGTTGGATATAGGATGGTGACATTAAAAAGTCATTCATTATTATTTATTGAGCAACGATTATGCGGGAGACCCTATTGTAGATGTTGAGGACAGTTTAAATGCACATGCCAAGATGTCTGCTTTAATGAAGTTTGCTTTCTAATTGGAAGGAGCTGAGAGGTAAGATGAATAAGGAAATAATAAACAAAACTTGTCAGGTTATTGTAGGATAATGTGATTCAGGGGGAGTTGCAGGGGACTTCAGATTGTGAGATTAAGAAAGAAGTGTTCTCGAAAGATAGGATTTAAAAAACAACAACCAAAAAACATTGACTGATAAGAAAAAGCAGCCACAAAGTATGCTAAGGAGGAACAAGCTTGATATATTCAAGGAAAATAAAGTTAGCATGACTGAGGCTGAGTGGAAGAGGGGAGAATAGAAGTTGATGAAGTCAGAGAAATAGCCCTATTTAAGTTGGGTAACAGTTTGTATGTCAAGTGCAAACTTCTATGTGAGGAAATGACATGACTGAAATTAGGTTTTTAACAGATCACTGTAGCTCCTGGGTAGTTGGATGGTAGAGACCAAGAAGTAACATCGTTAGATCGGTTTATACATTTTTACTCTTATCACAAGTTACAGTGATTGATCCAAAGTGAGAGCAGCATAGATGGAGAGCAGAGGTGAGATTTGGGCAATGTTGGAGGCAATGTTGATAGCCCTTACTGATGAATTGACTATGGAGGTTGGAATAAAGAAACACATCAAAGAAAACACTCTAGGTCTTGAGCTTCAGCACTGTGGTGTCATTTATGAGATGGAGAAACTCAGGGAAGAGCAAGCAAAATATGAAAATAAAATATGGCTGAGATGTTAATTTTGGCATGAATATTACAACATCCGTGTACATGTGTCAGATTGGAATTTTGGGGTGTGAGTGTGGAGTTTGGAATAAGTTCAAAAAAGGAGCTATAAACGTGGCACTCATTAGGGAATAGGTGGTGTTTTAAGATGTGAAATCAGATAAGTACGTAGCTAGACAGGGCCAAGGTTGGACCATGTGTGAACTTCTGAAAGAGTGAGACAGGGAAGCCGTGGGGTTGGAGGAAAAACAAAGTGGGTCATGAGATTTAAGGGAAGAAAGAAGTTCAAGAATCAGAGAGGGGTCCACTGTGAGAAATGCTGCCGAGAGCTCCAATCAGATAAGAGGGAGAAAAGTGGATGAGTTCCAAGATATGTCAGCAGAGTATTCCATCACAGGACTTGATGGACTGGATGTGGTAACAGATCAAAGGCCTTCCTTAACCCTTTCCTGATGTCACTCCAGCCTCCCTCCTCCATCTCTGCTTCCCTTATACCTTTGGTTCACAATCTCACAAAAACAATCAACAAAATATAACCATCCCAGTATGCTACCCTTTCTATGCCTCTAATTCTCCTCATATGCAGCCCCCTTTTTGCACTGTTCCCTGAGCTAACTTCCTAACACAGAGGTTGGATTCTATCAAAAACCACCAGCAGCCTTCCTTTGGGATTAAATTAAAATTCCACCTTCAATGCTCAGCTTTAATGCATCTGACCCATCACATGGTCTCCGATTGCCCCTGCAGAATTATTCTTTCTTCTGCTGTTTAAATTCTGCCTCAAGGTGTTTATATTTCTGCTTTCCCCATTACAATGAAAATACCTTGAGAAGAATTACTAAAAATTCAAGCTGAAGCAACAACAAAACAACAGTAGCAGGAGCATCAGGTCAACAATAACCGTTAATAGTTGAATGCTTATTATGTGCCAGGCATGATACTTAGCAGTTTAAACAGATCAGATCACTTTATTTACTAGTTCTTGACTCTTTGGGGACAAGTTCTAATACTATTCTAATTTTACAGAGGAGGAACCTGGGGCAGAAAAAGATAAGTCACATGTCTAAGATCAAATGACTATCATATATAGAGCACATGTGCATAGAGCACGGTTTGAAGTTTATCTTCTCCCCAAGTTTATGGGGCCTGCCCTTTCATAATGCAGAGAAACCACCACTGGCCTGACAGCCTAAGGCCTCATTTCAGGAAAGCAAGAGCCATTTAACTTCATGGATATACATTTTTGGTTAAGGGCTTCTTTGGCTTCCAAATCAATCAAAAGTTACAACTTTAGTCTGTGTTCTAAAGAGTGTACATGGGACAGAGGGGAATCCTTCAATTTTTCAATTTGCCATGACCCACTTGCACTTTTAACTGAGGTCTACTGATGATTACAGTTCATTTAATTACCAGGATCCAACCTACATGTATGTCCAAGGCATCAGTGAATGAGGCTGAAGCCCACAGCCTGCAGACGGGGAGCAAAAGCAAAGCATCCATCAGACCACTGGGCAACAGGAAAGAGAACTTAGAGAGCATTTTCCTTAAGGGCCCCTTGACACAGCAGGCTCTGAGAAGCTGCTGGGTTTGGACAATTTCCTATTGCTCAATGCAAGATTTCACGTCTAATTATGGGTGAGCTATTTTTGTCATATGCCCCGATGGGGTCACTGCTTCCAATCCTGCACTTATTAATTTGGGAAACATTTTGGAAAATAGTGGAGATTAAGACTGATGGCTGCTATTTTAAACACTGCTCCAAAGAGAGAAACTGAAATAAGCAAGTCAGTGCATCCTCTGGTAAGTTGAAAGGCAGTGAATGTTAGCAAAAGAAATTAAGCTCGGGGCCAAAATTAAGTCTTATAAAGCATAGCTTTATAATCATTTCTATGGCTGTGTAGCTGGGTTCTGTTAGCACAGGACATTTTGTTTCGAGAGAGAATTTATTTGAATGCCTCTGGATTAGGAAACCATTCAGTGAAGAGCTATAATTGCTTGTCTGTTTTTACAAAAATGTTGAGACTTGTCTTTCCCTGTCCCTGGTCTGGGTCTTCATCCCCTCACACCCAGGTTACAATAGTCTCTGAACTAGTCTCTTTGGTGGTCATTCCTAGATTTACCCCGTTATGCAAACTGTGACCAATTATCCTTCGTGAAACATCACTTGGACCATGCCACTTGCTATCCTCTGTTGCTTAAGGAGGATCTACAATGCCCCCTTGCTGTTCACTGAATAAATCCCATAAACTTCAACGTGACATTTAACTGACCCCACTCTACATATTCAATCTGAAAATAAACCCTCTCAGTCTTGCTGATTCCAAATTGCTCCTCATCCCATACACACACACACACACACACACACACACATATACACATACACTTGGTTTTTCCTCACACCTATTCTGCTCCATCCATACTTTTGGTTTTTCAATGTCTAGCACAAAAATCAGTTCCTTTATGAACCTCTTACAGAGAACTCCCTACCCTTTCCCTTTATTTACCTATCTATTAATTTAACAGCTGTTTTCATTTGCAGCACAGTATACATGTTTCTAACAACCTTAACTAATTGCCTTACAATTGCACTCCATTTTTTCATGTACATGTATTGTCTTCTCAATTAAATAATAAATTCCTCAAGGGAACACATGGATTTTTGTTGTTATTATGTGATTCCCACTATTCTAACACAGTGTTAGGCAGCAGAATGAACTTAATAAATACATGTTGAAGGAAGTAAAAAATTGTCTACGTGGCAGAGGAGAAAGGGCACCGGATTAATCCGGAAGCTATAAAGCAGGTTCTGTTCTCGACTGTTAACACTGATCAACTGAGTGATATTGAGCATGTCACTTAACTCCTATAAGACCCAGTTTACAAATACGTAAGTTAGGAATAATAATAACATCTTCCCTGCCTATACAAAAGCAGTGAAAAAGGAAAAGGGTTTCTTTTCAAAAGAAGAACTTCCTGCATTTTAATATATTTCCACTTACAACATGGAAACCAATCTTCCTCCATCCTGGAGATATTACTAAGATTGGTTTATACTTGGTTAACACACTGAATAAGGGTGAACAAATGGGGTAAAACAATAAAAAACCTGAATTACAATATGACCACACAAAGGACTTATAAAAATGTGGGTTCACAGAAGCTTTATTCATAATAGCTCAAAACTGAAAATAAACCAAACCCACATTAACAGGTTAATCAATAAGCAAACTGTAACATATTCATCCAATGAAATACTACTTAGGAATAAAGAAGGAATGTGTTAAGAGGAATGGATCTCAAAAGGATGCCGCCAAGCAAAAAAGCCAGACCCAAAAGAGTACATGTTGTATGCTTCCATTTAAATAAAAAGACAAATTTAATTTATCCTATAAGATAGGCAGATCAGTGGTTGCCTGGTGCCAAGAGTGGGAGTGGGGATTGACTAGAATGTGGCACAAGGACCTTTCTGGAGTGGCAGGAATGTTCTGTATCTTGATTGTCATGGTGATACCATGAATGTATACGTTTGTCAAAAGCCATGGTCATATATCTTCAACAGGTGCATTTTATTGTATGTACATTTTACTTTAATTATATTAAAAAACTATGAATTGCATTTGAAATTGATGTGTGGCCTTATTGCAATTCTTGCAGAGAAATAAACATTGCTATGAGTATTATATATGGCCTTATTTTAAAAACGGGAGAAAGAATGGATTACTTCCTCTTTCAAAGAGCCCTGAGGATTTTAGCCAGTAGGTCGCTACTTTGGCAGCGAAGAAGGCAAAGTGAGATGGAATTTGTTCATGGGCCTTCGAGGTCTAATACATCTGCCAAAATTAGATGCATTACTTTCTACTTATTAATAAATTAAACCGCCCCCCCCTTATTTTTAAGGATTAAGAGAAGTTTATTATTTTACAGAAAACAGGAATATTTATATCAGATTTCAACAGTCCACAAAATGACTAACCCCCCACACTGTAGAACTTACATTTCTAGACTCTCAAAAAATCAGCAAAAGCTGATAACAGCTTCTCTACTCTCCAATTATCTCCTTTCAGAGCCAGAACACACAAACACTTTTTTGCATTTAATTAAGTATTGCAATTCCAGATTATCTTTGATTAATGAAGAGCAATACAGCGTATAGCTAGAATTATGTGATTATTTCACAATTGATCTTTAATTATTCCATCTGATAATAATTTCACTAATTTTTCATAATGTTCTCATCTAGCTTCTTATAAATGAGCTATAACAATTAATGATTTTTATTAATTTTCCTTGAAAATTACGTGGTTTTTAGATAGAACTCTTAACCTTCAAAAACTGTTTTTAAAATTTTAATTAAAGGATAAGCTGTACTAGCACATGAAAAAAAAAGGGCATGATTTCTCCAGATATAGGAAGTCAAGTAAACACGCAAACGTTTCCTGCCCCTTTTGTTGAGTTTGGAAGTTCGTACTTGGGTGACCTAGACTAAATCTTTTTACTGTCTCCCTCTGCATTTTTAATAGCTTGGATTTCAGTGTCAAACAGATGTTGGCCTTATGCCAATTTGACCCTTGCTTTGTGACTTTGACCAATTTGCTTAACCTCCCTAAACGATGGCAGCGGTGTTAATAAGTGGGAAGTTCAAGCTTTCATTAAGAACTAGGTGGTGACTTAAGACATAGATTTGGATGGGGCCACCTAGGGCAAGTGTGTAGATAGAGAGAATGACCAGGTCACAGCCTTGAGCCACTGCATTTCCAGGCAAGCAGAGCAGGGGGCTGTCAGGGAGGCTGAGGAGGCGCCGACTGTGAGGCTGGAGGGAAACCAGAGGGTGTCATGAGAGGCCAAAGAACGAAGGCGTTCAAGGAGCTCACGCTGTACTGAATATCCTTACCATTCATTACCCCATTCAGCCCTCCCACCAGCCCTCTAAAGTGCATATATATTGGCATCCACATTTTAAAACATGAGGAAGAGAAAGCACACCAAGGTCAGCCAGCTAATGAGGGCAGAGCCAAAACGTCAACCTAAAGCTATCATATTTAGAACTCATTCTCATAAACAGCATGCTAATGAAATCACGCACCCATAACATTCATCCAGTGCCCGGTTCATAGTAAATGTTCATTAAATGGAGACTTTCTATTGCTTATTTAATGGTTATAAATGCATTAGGTCCTTCCCAGCTGCCATTGCCTACTATATAGATTGAGGCTGTGTGTGCACAGCCCTTACATGGTCTAGGTGATCTGAACACCATTTGATAACAGAATCTAATCTTCTGGCAATTGGGATTTGGGGCAAGCGTTTGAACTCCTGAAGATCATGAAGGGACACGGGGGGGACTAATAACTATTGATGAACTTACACCTTTATGCTGACAATTTCTTCCCAATTATATTTAGAGGGCATGACTTAAAGTTGTTGGAAAGTGTGTTACCATTAATTAATGTTGAAAAACTCATGTATTGCTTCCAAATATATTTAAAGTAAAATATTTAAAGTAAAAAAATAAATAAAATTTTCAGCCGTTTATAAAGAATGTCCAGTGTGCCAGGTACTATGCTAAATATTTAATGTACATTCCTCGATACTGTGAGATTAGCATTTCCATCCCCATTTTTTACAAGAGAAAACTGAGATATATAGAGATTGAGTAACTTCCTGAAGGTCACACAACTTGGAAATGGCAAAACTAGGACTGAAACTTTGAAACTTACCCCATATTTCACTGTATACAAATGTCCAGTTTACTTGAGGAGCAATAGATTGGCTTATGGGGCATAGGAAGTCGTTGTAGATAACTGAATTTTCCCAAGTGGAACAGCCTACAGGTTTCCATTTTTTTGATAGCATAAGGCATTCATTATAGTCATCAGTCATGGTACTGTTTCCAGGTGTGAGAGCCAGTGGGGATTCAGAGTTAAATGAATACAATCCCTATAGAAAGAATTTATTGTCTTGGGGAAAAAAAAATCCTTTCGTGTTAGCTGACTTTCTTTAAGATATTTGCATCTTTAAGAAAATGGAGAAAAGGGTACTCAAGTGTTAAGAGTCTTCTGGAAAGACATAACACAGCCAAGTTGCTACAAAATGTCTTAGGGAATCAAAGCTCAAAATATCAGTCTCCCATGAAACTTCCTCCTCCTCCAGAAAATGGTCTGGTTCCTTGGTGCTCTCCTTTTCCTTTGCCTTGTCCACAAAAGTCAGAGCATGGTGGAGGGTTCCTGCATGAGTCACACAAGGAGGAAAATCCTCTACTCATAAGTCTACACTCACAGGTCTTTTTGACTCATTTACAGTGAATCCACTAGTGAAGATAATGTCAAAAATCCAGGACCGTGCAAGAGAGTTTTAAGGAGGGGACACTTCATAGCCTGCATATGGTTTATAACCAGAAGTCGATAACACAGAGCTAGAATGTATGTGGACAATTTTTTTTTTCAATGACTCTTGTATATTGAAAGAGATTTGGGTATAAAAACATAATCTTTGACCTTTAAAGCTACAATGGGCTTCGACATTCTTTCACTGTAGCACCTCAATGTTCTGATTAAGATTCTGGTGCTATAGTAAGATTGAACATATTGCAATATCGATACCTCTAAGGAAGGTTTTAAAAAAAAAGTGCAGGACATCATCTCTGCTCCCTCTACATTATGTGACAGTAGGTTAGCTTTATTCTCATCAGAGAAGTCTGCCATTCTGAAAGGATAGTTTATTAAATGCACCAAAAGATCAATGAATTGGCCAGAAAAGTATATTCTCACTTTAATATTTGGCATGTTAGAAAGCACAGGGAGAATGACAACTCCCAATTAGTTATAATTTCTATAGAAATCTAGGGTTTATGGGAGATTAACCGAGATTTAATTTGACTAGTTTAACATAAAATAGATGGGTTTAATCAACCATTTAAAACTGTTGAAGTGTTAGTTTTGTTCAGAAGTATGTGCTGAAATACCTATTAAAGGGTTTCGGGGCTCTATGAGTTATTGGTTTATTTCTATCAGCTGTATCTAGCTTTCTATCATGTCTCATGTAAAGGCACCCAAATTAATGGAACTATGTATGATGTTCACCTGACTAGTTATTTATACACGTTTGATCGTCCTTCCCTCTCCCCACCTCTTTCTCCTTGCCACTTTTTGTTCCTCTGTTTCCCCCTCCTTTGTCTCCTTCATCTATTGACAGTCAATTATATACCAGGTGCCATGCTTGGGTTTGTTCAAAGATCAAATTAAAAGTAATTTCCTTACAGTGATACTCGATGTTTTTCCTTCAAATTTGAACTACACGCTTGGGGAATGTATTTTAAACTACAGATTTTATATGTTTGACGTTATACTTTGTATGTTCTACTACAAAATGGCTTAGTTTTCCATTGCAGTAGAACGAGTGACATCATGTCATCCCCCATGAAGCCTTCCCGTCATCTGTCCTGATTAGCATAAAGTGGGATTAGGTGAAAATGACGATTCATAATCTCGGAGGCTAAGGCAGATAGCAGGGCCTGACTAGTCCTCCACTAAGTGCCCCAGCGCCTGCCCGCACTGTAGAGCTGCCCGGTGATGGGTGCATCTTGAATGTGGCACTCTGGCTCCCTGAGGGGTATGGCGATGTAAGCGGTTTAGGAAAGAGCTGTCCTCTCTTCTGTTTCCTTGCAGCTACCATTCTTCTCCTCTTCAGGCTGGCCATCTCCTTTGTGTCTCCACAGCTGTTTCTGTGATCTGGAGGCTTTCTTCCATCCTTCTTGAGCCTTCTCCAATCTTGGTGTTTTCTTGCTTCTTCCATGACTCTTAACTTTCTGGCTGAGGAACATGATTTTCATAGCAGCTAACAGGTGCACCCATATTTCCCTTTCAGTCATGTAAGCAATCACATTTTACTTCTAACAATTGGATATCTGGAGCTCTGATTTACTGGTTTGCCCAGCTGGGAAGCAGGGTCACACACTGATGAAGACCTGAGGCTAAGGAATCTGATTACATCTTCACTTCGTTTCTAGCTGGATGACCTAGGATGAGTTGCTTCATGCCTCTAAGACTCGGTTTCTTCATCTGAGAAATGGGAATAGCAACAATAGCACTGATTTCATAGGGTTGCTATGATTCAATGGAATAATATACACTAAAGCATTTAAAACACTGACTATGATGGGGTAAACCCTTGATCAATCTTAACTATTTTTAGGATTGTATTATTGTATGCTGCTCAAGACTTCTTTCATGTGTGCACGCATGCATTTGTGTGTGTACAAGGGTACTTTTTAAAAGACAACTGTTTGTAGGTTTGGATTTCCTAATGATGCCTGATATCAGACTTTCAGATACTCTGAGTGTCTGTTATAAGTTTCATAATGGTTTTTGAAAATATGTTATTTTTAATGTGTAAATGCCCTTAAAGAAGCATGCATGTGCACACTCACATACACACACATATTCACTCACTCACTGAAGAGCCAACAGCCTATTGGTTATTCTAGCTCAGCAGAGGGTACCTCGCTACTATAACTTAGAATGGGCACATGCATCTCTAAAGATAAGCTGGTTGATTAGTAAGAAAAACATGCAATAAGATTGTTTAGAAGCACAGTAATCTTAAGTGTCTTTTCCCCATGCCATAAAAATTTCCATCTGCCATTTATTAATACTGAGGAATTTGATCACAACTTACACTCAGTGCAGATGAATGCTAATAGAAAATATGCAATCCTTCGTAACTAAAGGCAAAAGACATATTGGGAAAAGAAAGCAGCATGGGGGTAATTCTGTTAAAAGTAGCTTAAAAGCCTGCTTTGTATACTGCCATGTAAGAAGGTGGGGGCTGCTGCCAAACACACGGCTGAAATGACAATTGCTTAAACTATACAAAGCACGACAGCTCCATGTGAATATCTTAAAGTCCCAAGGTCACTTACAGAGGAGAACCAGGTGGTGTAACATTGAAGAGGCAAAAATTATCCTTATCTTGACTCACTGCCCTCTAAGAAGATACAAGGTATAATCACAAAATACAGTCAATGTTAAAATAAAAAAATATTACAGTAAAACACACATTACCATTAACCCCCCTTGCTTCAAACATACTTATCCCATCATCCTTGCCACTTTTGAAGCAGTTTTGTAATTCCTCTTTCCTGAATGCCTTTACTGCATCCTCCATTATGACAACGCTCCGCGTCACACATCACTTCTAGTATGGCGATTCCTCTCAAATAAAAACATCACAGTGTGTCCTCATCCACCTTATTCACCAGATCTGGCACCATGTAACTTCTGGCTGTTCCCCAAACTCAAAATGATTCAGGACACCAAGGCAGCCACGACAACGCAACTAAAGACACTCATGAAAGGGGACTTCCAGAACTGCTTCAGAAAGTGGCAAGAAGTGTGTTCGAAGTGTGTGTGTGTGTGTGGGGGGGTACTTTGAGGGGGATTAATATCAATGTGTCTTTTACTGTAATAAATTTGCTTTACTTCAACATTCAACATATGTTTTGATCACACCTAATATAAAGTGCAAAAGGCAGAGCCTAGCAACCAGAGAGTACTCAATAAACAATAGCTGAGTTTACTAGGTTACAAGACTTTGCTGAGATTTTACATGTTATATTGTTTAATCTGTGCATCAACACTGAGTAAAGCCATGTTATCCCCATTTTACTGACAGAAAAACAGGTTCAGAATGTTAAGTGACCTACCAGAGTCCACCCACCAGTGAGCCATTGTATAGCCATCCAAACCCATCTCTGCATAACTCTAAAAAGCCAATTCCATGACATACCAATTATCTCTTGATCCTGTAAAAAAAAATGCAATCGGTTCAAATATTTTCGGCAATTGAGGCAATGAAAATGAACCGACGTCTTTGAAAAGCTATCGTGTAACTTCTCTCCTCTACAAACTAGAATGGCCTATTTTATACTTTGTCATTGTTTTTAAAGGGATAATACTGAAATAAAAGTATCTTAAAGGACTGCACTGCCTTGGGCACATATAAATGTCCCTGGCATGAAATGCACATGTAACTGTGATGTTTTGGAGAAGAGGTGGAGAAGAAGAAGAAGAAAAAAAAAAACCCAAACCCACAAGTGTAATGCAAGTGTTGCTATCTGCCTTTAGGTGAAATTCTGAGATTATTTTGAGTTTCCACTGGCTGCTGGTTTCCTTATATACCAAAGAAACAGAAAAAAATATCTGGACCACCTGTCACCCATCCAAACTACAATTGACCTTGATGGCTGAAGCTACAGAGATGGTTGCTTTGTATTAGTGCTCCTTGAATGGGCTTCCACCCTCTAACTTGCTGCTTACCCATCACAAACTCCAAAGACAATGGGTCTACAGGTGAAAACAGTGGGAGAGTTTCATCAAAAGAAAGTAAAGACTAGTAGCGCATGAATTTCTTAAATCCAAACTGGAGTCCAAAGGGAGATTGCATCCCGGAGAAACAAGCCACCCATGCAAACCATCTGTAGAATCACCACACGACAGACCCAGTGGTGATTTCACAGTTGCCAATAAAACAAGCTTAGAAGCCTTCCAAGGAGACAAATGCTTCTGAAAAATATCTTCCATCGCTTCGCATATGGGTCTGTGATCGCTGCCCAAACAAAAGGATAAGGCAAGGTGGGACGGAGCAGTAGCTGAAAAATGTTTTTCCTTCTCCCTTCTGTTATACTAAGGAGAGGCTTTCCTTTTCAGAGCCTCCCAGAAAGATGCCTGGTCGTTCTGACCAATGTTGGGGTTTAATTCCATTCTCCCCAGTGCTCAGGGGAACTGGATTTATTCGAGGAGATGCAGGGCATGATTTTCCCATTGTTTTACATTTCAGCAGCTTGATATCCTTTCCTGCTGAAGGAAATAGGAGAAGGCCCACAGAGGAGCTGGCATATCATTTTTGCATTTAAGTCTCTTCTCATTCTCTCTCCTTTATGACACGATACCAAGGCAACTTTCCCTCTCCTCTCTGCATGGGGCTGTGGAATTGCGAAACCAGAAGGTCTAGTCTGCAGGGCAGAGCAGCTTCATGACTTGCTCTGCCATGCACCCTGCGGCTGATGGGAGACAGGAAATCGCAAGCTTGGAAGGACATTTAATTGGAACCTCCTTGGCCAGAGGCACTGAGAAGGGGTGTCTCACTGGCAAAAGTAGCACTATTGCCATATTCTTACCCTTCTTCCACGACCCACCCATTGGTTTTCCCCTCTCCCTCTGAAGAAAATAAAGTACATACACAATATTGGAGCAAAAAAAAGACAAGACGAGGAAAAGAAAATTCAGTTCTCCCTAATTTCTAATGCAACAAACGACAATGTGTCCAGGCGTGCAAAATCTGTGTTTGAATGACCTCATCTAGTCTTGCCAAATGCTCCCCAATGAATCACAATTAACTGGGCTCCTAATAAATTTCAGTGAAAAAGAATCAGGCATCCTGTGGTGAATAATTTAGAATCCACATGAAAAGACGCAAACTGGAACTCAAAGACTCAACATTTTTAAAAGGATACATTTTATTTAGGCATAACAGAGATTTGCTTAAAAATCTGAACAAAAGACACTGACGTTAACAGTAAAATGTGCCTCTGTCACCAAAAGCAGCAAAAAAACCAGAGCTTGAGCCGTGACATTACAGATAAGTAAGCACCAGGGAAAACAGGCAGTCTATTCTGACTGCCAGTGAATAGAGAATATTCCATCATATGGAGGTCTACCCTATAGGATCAGGATAAGGGTAGGATCCAGAATCAGGAACCCTTAGATTCTGTCGACTCAAGTGAGTACATCCATGAGCAGAAAAGTGCTCAAAATGATACAGGGCATTTTAGAGAGACGGAGGGTACAGAGCAAGGAGACCTCACCATCCCTTCCTTACAGGTGATTACAGTCTGGTTCCCAAGATCACACTTATAAACATGAGACAATTAGGGAATGAAACAAGATCATATACAGTTAGGCGCAAAATTGCATGACTCACTGAAAAATGTTATTGGTACTAAAACTGAAGGGGAAAAAAAAATCTTTGGAGTCTCCAGTTCTTAGGAAGTCCCTGTAGAGATGAAAATTGAGAAGACTCTAGAAGCTCTGACAACATATTATTGAAGAAAAGTTAGGGTGAAGATTTTCAAATAAGAGAAAGCTCATGAGCAAAGACATGGAAGTGGGGGTGAGCAAGTTGTGAGCAGGATGTGGCAAAACAGGCAGAAAAGGGAGGTGTGTGGCACACACCAGAAAGAATTTTGAAGGACTAGGATAGGCCAGGTGATCAGACAACCGACATAAAGTGGTGTAATTGGGACTCGATCGGGTAGGTTCTCTGAAGCCATTTAATAATATTAAGATTAATATTATTATTAACTTTTTTAATCCTTAAGAGGTAGGCACTAAGTACTTTACATGCATTATTCTATATAATTTCCATAGCAACCCTATATGGCAGGAATCATCATTACATCCATATTAGGATAAAGTACTAAAAAGTCAAAAAACCTTTGGAAAATTCCCCAGGTCCGTGCAGTGGAATTTGAATTAAAGCTGTTTCACTTCAGAACATAAGACAGTGGAGAGATGAAATATAGGACTTTCCACGTCAGCTGTAATTACTGAGTGCATATTTGATGATGATGCTCTTAAGGTTACATATGAGACACATGTTATCTGATTTCCCAGAGCAGAGGCATGTCAAAATTCTTGAGTCCCTATATCAAGACCATGCTAGTTCTTTTACTTATGATAACTCATCAAATGTCACATGCTCCTGCAAGTAGATTCATTCATCCATCCTCTCTCTCTCTCTCTCTCTCTCTCTCTCTCTCTCTCCACACACACACACACACACACACACACACACACATACACACACACATACACATGGTTACACTAATGTCCAGGGAAGCCACAGAACCTGTTCCTAGGGTCCTGGACATGGCAGAACTCAGATTCATGTCCAAATCAATCTCTTTCCTAAATAGGGGCTGACAAACCATAGCCTCAGAGCTAAATCTGGCCCACGGCCTGTTTCTGGATGGCACGTGAGCTAAGAATGTTTTTACATTTTTAAATGGTTTTAAAAATCAAAAGAATACTTGATGACAGGTGGAAATTATATGCAATTCCCATTACTGTGTCCATAAATGAAATGCTATTGCAACACCACGCGTGTGTGTTCAGGTATTATCTGTGGCTGCTTTCACAGCAAGGCTAAGAAGCTGCCACAGAGAAGAGCTGGCCTGCAAAGCCGAAAATATTTACTACCTGGCTCTTTACAGATAAACTTTTCCAACCCTGTCCTGAATCAGGATCTTTCTACTCCGTCACGCTGCCTCTCATTATGCTCTGCTCTCCCTAATATATACACGTCTGACAGTGTGAAGAAAGAAGACCAGCTAAGGTCCAAGAACGCCACACAAAGCCAGGGACATTCTTCTATCACTCTTAATTTCAGATGTGTAATAACTGGCACACTGAAGGCTATTTCCTCCTACACCATAAACCTGAAATACAAATGAGAGTGACAGAAAGAATATGTATTATAGGAGTGGTTTATCAAGATTTTTCTGGGGAAAAAAATGAAGTGGCTCAGAGATGAGAAGACAACTTGGAGGATGGCTTCAATGATTCAGGCATCAGGTGTCAAAGTCTCAAGCAGTTGGGATATGTGTAGAAAGACAGCTATACTCATAATCTGAGTCATGCAACCAACTGCTTCTCTAGAAGGATATTTGGGGAAAAATAAAAATAAGGGGTCTGGTGTTATATTTTAAGTGTACTCTGTCACTGAGAACTGTACACTGGTCTACCCAGACTTCAAACCAATGGCCACTTACAAAGATAGTGGAACCCAGATATGGCAGCTCTTCTGCTATTCACATTGACCCAGACATTGAGAAGACCATTGTCTAAAATCCTTCAACTTTCTGTGTTGTACCTCTCATGATAAACTTGACTCAAAACCACGTACTACAAAACTCTTCATTCAAGTGTTTTATGCCTTAGTGTTTGGAGACAGTCCGCCAATATTTCAATCATTAGCAATAGGGAGACATCAGATCCGATAATCTGCTCTGTGTCGCCTGTGTACAATGTTTCCAAAAACTAAGGCAGAGGCTGGACAAAGATGTATTTCATTACTGCGTGGGGAGGGGAAAGCCAGGCTCGACATCCAAGGCACTAATTACCAACAAGGATTAACAGAGCATCAGACTCTACTCGGGAACCTTTTTTTTTTTTTATTATTTTTTTTTAATTTTTATTTATTGTTAGTTTCAGGTGTACAGAACAATGCA
Source organism: Hipposideros armiger (assembly GCF_001890085.2). Classification (NCBI taxonomy): domain Eukaryota; kingdom Metazoa; phylum Chordata; class Mammalia; order Chiroptera; family Hipposideridae; genus Hipposideros; species Hipposideros armiger. The sequence continues at coordinate 1,273,286 of NW_017731375.1, read as the reverse complement.
ATAGTTACCCTTTTCACCCTCACAAAGTAACAACCCCCCTCTCCCCATCCACTGCCCTCCCACCCCCATATCATGCTTATCTATTACAATTCCATTGAATCCGTTCCCGCACTCTACTCCGTGTCCCGAGGTTATATGTATGTATAATTATAGTTGACATACAGTGTTATTCAACATCAGTTTCAGAAATACAATGCGTTGATAAGGCCTCCACATCAACTATGAAGTGGACTCCCCAAAAGGGCATTGGTCCATCTGGCTCCCTAAGAAATGCTTACAACGTTATTGATTGTATTCCTTGGACTATCTTTTTCTATCCCTGAGGCCATATTACAATTACCAATTTGTATTGTCTCATCCCTTCCCCTCTCCTTCATCCCCACCCCCTCCCAACTAACAACCCTCGAGCAGCTCCTAACAACAACACAATGACAGGAGTTTAAAGAACACGCTGCCTGGTATTTAGGGATCTGATTCTGAAAATGCTGCTGTTGCTTCTTTTTTTTGAGCTACAGTGTCACATCACCACGGTTGTGTCATCCTTTAAGGTGATGTGCCAAAATGACAATCAGTTTACTGAGGTAAAAATAAATGCATTTTCCATTTGTTTAACTTAATTTGAAAAACAAAATGCCTTAAAGCAGACAGCAAGAAAATTTGGGCATTACCTATTGTCCGCGTCTGAGTACTGCTATTTGAAAAAGCACACACTGAAAGCTTATAGGGTCCTATGCAATGCTTGGCATTACGGTCAATCTGCCAGGTATTTAACCCCTGAGAGTCTGTGGACTATCAACTTTCTTTTTTTATGTGCTAGTGAAAGCCAAGAGAACCGCCCCAGGCCCAACCCTACCTTCTGGTTCTAAGTGAAGTTGTTCTAGCATCAGCTCATTGTAGGCTTGTCAGCTTCTTTGTAGGTTTGAGAACCCAAATGTTCTTTCCCATCAAGTTCCCACTTTTCATTTCAAAATTCCTATTAAGCAGAGTCAAAACACCAGCCTCCACAGAGGTTGACAGGAAGAAATGACGGGGGTTTTAGAAGAAAGGGACCATAGGCTCTTGTATTGATTTAAAAGGGCCAGAGATAAAATGTTCATCATCCTCAAACAAATATGCTGTAACAAGATCATCCCATGTGGCCCGCTTATCCCTGGGGCTAGATTGAAAGGGGTCAAGAATTTATTTATACATAGATGTATACACAGATTGACTAAGTAATATTTTTTGTATGTATGGAGAATAATTGGTCAAATGTTTAGAGATGCTATGATTAATAAACAGAATTTCATTTACAAATGACAGATTCATAACCATACCTTCATGTATTTTTAAAATAAAAAGTAACAACCACAAGCCTTTGAAGGTCTGGGGTAAATTTTGGTGCTTTGAAAAGGTACTCATACTCAAAAACCTTGGGACTCACATGCCTGGAAATTTAGAAAAGAAAATATCCAAGAGATCAGAGGGGAAAAGTACATATTATTCCATGGTTAGTAATACAAACAGCAAATGAAATTTATCTTCGGAACTAGTTAAGTTTCTATAGTGGATTATTAACCAGATGGCTTTAGAAAAGAGATGATCACTGGGAACCAGCCTAAATTTACTACAAACAAACAAATCTAATTTCCTTTGACAAAAGGATTACTAGACTGCCCAGCCTAAAGTATTATAGATTCTATATCTTGGTTTCAATAAAACAGATGATAAAAATTTCCATGATATTGTTGTCACCAAAAAGAAAATGTGGACTAGATAATTATATGATAAATCAAGGGAACACCTGGCAAATGACAGAAACTTAATGCCAAGTGGCTGAAGCCAAAGAGTTCATAGTATGGTTCATAAAACCGACAAGTCTAGACCAGGCTTTGCCTCTAGAACAGCTGGTGAGGGATTGGTCTCTGGTTCCTTATCTTTTGGTTCCACTTTCATCTGTCACTTGAATGCTTACCTAGGCCCTCTCCATTTGGGGATTACCAATAATCCAATCTGGAGTCTTCCCAGTTTCAATTTAGTAAGACAGTCTCTCTTCCCAACAATGCTGCAAAAGGTCAAGAATTTAATCTCTGCAGAATTACTGAGATTATGTTCCCAATTCTGTATCAAGCAGAAGTTTACTTAATACCTTGGATGCCTTAATTAGGATTCAAAAATGACTTTAATCTGTTATACCCATGGGACAAAACCTAGATAACAGAATTTTACATGCATAAGTGTAGTTTTTGCGTTGAAGTTCAAAAATCAATTACATAAGTAGAAGGTCAGGGAAAGGTGACATGACAGAAGTTCATTTGAAAAAGAGCAAGAAGAATGAGTTAACCACAAGCTCAAAATGCTAAAACAATTTCTTGGCTACATTATTATATAGTATTCAGATCAGGGTCAGTAATAGCTTCTCTATTTTTGTGCAGGTCAATTCAGATCCAGAATTTGTGTAGCTTTTTGCATATTCCATTGTGATTTGGGGAGATCACATTTTTCATGCTTAACACAGTTCACTATTATGTATTTGTACTGTTTTTTGATATATGTTCACTTGCCCCCTCTTAAATATATATTTCTTGAGGGCAGGGTTGAGTGATATGTGTGCATATGTGTCTGTTTTATCATTGCACCACATATGATAGCATCAATAAATGTTTTACAGAAAAATAAGAGGAACTTGGAAGTGCCCTGAAGATGATGAGGATGATGGAATTTGGGAACTCTTTCATGAAAAGAAGAGATGAAGAAACAGACATGCCGAACTTGGAGGAAGAGGTTGTCTGCCTTTCAATTTCTGAAATGCCTGTGAATGAGCAAGCAGTGCTCACAGACCTGTGGCCTCTCTTTTGAACGATTCAAATTCAGCTTAGATGAACATCTCTGAAGGATGTTGAACAAGGAGTTTCAATTGGGTGAGAGGAGAGATGACTAACTTATACAATCCCTTGCAATTTTGATAGGATAAGATATTCTAATTCTACAAATACTGTTAAACTCTTGGGAACTTTACTCAGGGCCTTGTCCGGTAATGTCAAATTTCACCATTTTTGGGGAACAGGGTTGTACAGAGCCAAACAAAAGTCAGAAACTCACGTCCAGCTGTGCCAAAGATTACAACTGATGGCAGGTTTGCCTGCTAGGATGTGCAGCACAGCCTCCTCCTCTTAAATATGTAGAAATGAGGCAAACCAGCTTGGGCACATCTGAGAAAGAAGCATCAGACTGATATAGAGCACATATGACACAAGTCAAATTCCTGCCTCATTTTCCTTCCTCTCCCCCTTCCTTCCAATAGTAAGAGTTTTAAAACACCTTTCAAAATAAGGGAGCCATTGTCTGGCATTTGGAGAGCTTTTTCGTGTATCTGTATATTTTTAGAATTGCGTAGTATGGCTGGAAGTAATTGCATAACTAGTTTTACATTTGCATATGGACTAAAGTATACATAAATGTATATGCAAAAGGAAATTTTTAATGATTTATATTGTGAAAAGAATTCAGCCCTCCAATTCTTCTCCTATTTTAAAGGTTCCATCTTCACTTCTTTAAAAATCTAGATTACATCCCTCCGACTCAAGTCATACTCCGCCATGTTTAGAGTTCTTACTTAGTTTTACTGTCTTGTCTTCCAATTTTTTTTTTTGACTACACAAATCCAGTATCCTGGGTAGCATTATGTGCCTGATACTGTGCTATGGTTGTTGAAACTGATGATTGCAATTTCCAGTTAAGCAAAGAGAGGCACTGAGGGTGCTATCCTCCTGTGTATATATCCACAAAGAGCCCAACGCAATTCTGGGTACATCAGGGTCGTTTAATTCTTAATAACAAAGCTGAGCTTTTTGGGAGAATAGGATCCTCTTTTACTCCTAATTTTCATCATTTCTTCAAAGGCATCTGTGGAAACCCCTGGGGCTTCATGTCAGTGCTTAGATTCTTTAAAAAGTGTTTTTACAAAGGAATTCATCTACAATCAAAGCAGCAATAATGAGTCAACCTGGGAAACATGATAATTTCTCCTAAGGGTTAAGTTGTTTCAAATCAGAAGTCAAAATTATATTTATACTAATGACAACCTTAAAAATGTAACACAGCATCCAATTTTTGCATAAAAATTACACATTTTAAATACCAAAGCTTGATGTGAATTTTACACTCTGTTTATGTTAAACCAAAAAAGTGAACTTAAAAGTAATCATGTAAATTGAATGATAATAAGAGTTCTTTTATATTTTTAGACTACTTCAAATGAATAATTTAAAAGGCATCAAGCAAAATATTTTATTAACATAAAGTTAATGGTATATTTTTATAGTACCTGATTTTCAAAAATTTGCACTAACACATTACCATAATCAGCTCATGTCAGTTGTGTGCCATTTTACATACACTATTTTTGAATAAAGTTAATGCACTCATTGGCACAGAAGCTCAGTTTAAATTTCATCCCCACTAGCCTTATTAAAATACTTTTAATTTGCCAACTACTACGTAAATCTGAGGTGAAGATGGCTTTACTCGTCACCATGTAATTTCTATCAGCAGTGTTTCTGACTATGTAGCAAGGTCACATAAAAAAATCTGAATCGTTTTTGTTAAAATAGGAGGAAAATCATAAGAATCGGCAGGTTACCCACCATGAAATGGAGCAGAAAGTATTTTCACTCAGAAATCACATCATGATACAAATAAAACTTTATAGTGGTTACTCTCCTGTAAATTAGATATTTATTCCTTTCCCATTAATGCGCCTTTTCTCAATATGTTGACTTGAATTGTAATATAAATCTGTAAATTACATGTGCTAAAGAAAATTGGCTTATTTTCAAATATGAATTTTCATATGTAATAATTTTATAGCAAATTCTATTTTTGATACAAAATTGGGCAATTATTCAGCCATTTCCCTTTTATATATTAAAAATAATGGCATAAATAGCCTTTGACACTACAAACAGTTCTGCCCTCCTAATTGACATCTGGCATAGAATACTATAATTTTACCGAACTGATAGTAAGGGATAAAAGATATGTAAGTTACAATAGCAGTTTGGAATTCGATTTATGATATCAGTCCCTATCTCTTTAAATGAGTTCACTTAGCAAGTTTCACCATCAAACGAGTCACTAAATCTATCTCATTACAGATACAACAATCTATGGATATTCAGCTGAACAAACATCAAGTCCATTGTCTTGAGTACCTACGGGGAAAAAAGGGCTATCCTACTGGATTTCTAAACACCCTTGGGGTCAGCTGGTGCCTCAGTTTCTTTTTGTTGTTTGTTTTGTTTTTTTTAGCTGAGCCATCCTGCTACCTGTTGGCAGCTCAGCGGCTGCTCAGCTCGGGCCGGGACTCGAACCACTGTTGCTCAGAGCTCAAACTCTTGAGCGAGCTCTTAACCAACTGAGCCCCTCAGCCGGCCCCTCAGTTATTTTATATATTTTTTTGCTTTCTCTTTTGTCTTTTACCCAGAGTGCCTGAATATGTGTCATATTCTATTCTTAATTTGCCACATGAAGTCTCAGTGGTGTTTTGTACCAGAATCAAAGACCTAGAATAGTCCTTTAGAAGTCTTTAAATAAAAAAATGGACTGGGAAATTATATTAAATGAACACAGAACACTTTTTCTGTTTCTCTTGCTAATATTTTAAACTTTCTGTTTTCTTAGCATCTAGCTTTTTTCTCCCCTCCAGCGTATGTGTTTTAGTCTAATGGTGCTCTTGAGTGCCCAGGTACTGCTGTGATAAGTGCCACAGAAATACTTATGTAGAAAGATAGATTACTCAGAACTGGTTTCCATTTTCCAAACAAAACTTCCAGTGATGGGTGGCAAAAAAAAATGCCTCTCGTTTATGAAAATCAATGGTGGTTCTGTCTGCATAAGGAGTATGGGATAATGTCAAAGGAATAATATAATCAATACCTGAGTCCTAGAAGATAGAGTCTTCTTTTAAGAAGAAAACTGTAAAACAAAACAAACAACAACAACGAAAAGACTCAGAAGCACAGTAACTTTTTGTTGGAATTGGATCCACATAGATTGTAAGAGATTGGGTTCCTTTTTCTCCAGGTTTAGTGCTAAACTTACAAGGTATGAAAAATGAGTAAAATTCTCCAACACTATAAAATTAACACACCGGAAGCAGTAAACGAAGCAAAGTAACATAACCAGCGGATGAGCGACTGCAGACTCAGGACTCTAGAAACAAACTTGGCATGTATAATTACCCTTATCAAAAGACTTGGATCCTATACGATGTAAAATTGCAGTAACATTTGAGGATAGTCTGAATTAAAAATTCCAATTGATGGTGCGTCAAAATAAAATCTAAAAGATGATGAGGGTGAATATGGGGTCCTGGGAGCTTCCCTGCAGCACTTCAGTGTGTTTATAATCACCCAGTAAACATCTGAAGCCCCAACATGTTCAAATGATTAATTTAAAGAGAAACAAAGCAAGAGGAATTTAGTATGTGCAGGCCAGTGGCCTACTTCAAAGACACCACGAGAAGAGAACACTTTGTGATGGAAATTCTTTTCCTCTGGGGTTTCCCACTGCCACTCGATATTCAAGATGCTTTTCCCATATTTTTCCTGGCATAGTAGGGCCTTCTCCTCTAAAAAGGGCAGGCAATTCTTGAAGAAAGGCAGAAGATGATAGAAATCATTACAGAGTTTCAGTTTCACGGAAACCATGTCACCTTGGGGCGCAAATTCTGTGCCTATGCTGTCGCGATGCACGTAAGTGTTAAGTTGCTTTGCATATGTGTGCTCTGAAACCAAAGAGGAGCATGTTAATTAATTCCAAGTTCTATTTTGCCCATTCCTGTCATCCACAGATTATTTATGAATCTGCTTAAAAGCCAACAACTCCTAGGGACTGATCTAGTCTTCCCAAATGGATTTTCAACTTGACCCCACATCCCCAAGTTTACCTCCAAAACTGGCAGCGTGTTTTTTGTCACTTCATTATTATGGGGATATATTCAGATTGCGTGACAACTGTTTATTATCCTTCCTGGCTCCTCTGCTAGATCATGAGCCTTGAATAACTGGGATCTCTCACCCTCCAAGCTCTGCCTCTCTGAACCACTCACTGGTCCCAGACCTCACTGATTTTTTCATGACCGTCGGATTTGTAGATGCGCTCCTTCCTGAGATGCATTTTCCTCCCTTGTTCACCTGCAAGTTCCAATTACCTTCTCAGGGAATCTGGCCGAGTCTCACCCCATCCCAGCCAACTTAGCAGGATGTGATGTATCATGGCGTATGCAGTGGCAGCACTCTGCATATATCTTCCATTCAGCACATATCACATAATAATCTGAATCGTCCACTTTCTTCCATTCCGTAAGCATGCTGTTTTCTATTTCTTTATGGCCTGAGCATTCAGCAGAGCTCTTGGCATAAAAATAGATGCCGGATAACTGTCTGGTGCTTGCCTTTGTATCTTTCACATTGCCTCACCCGGTTCTTTGTTTTGAATAGATACTGAATAAGATTGACTAAACGGAATGGTCTTTTTTTCTAAAGTTATCTCCACAGGTATGGAATAAGCGTTACGGAGTAAACATATGGGATTGTCTGTTCAGCTTATAATGATCTCTCCTTCCCTGATCTGCCTTGGGCCTGATACGAAGGATCCTGGACAAGGCACCAAACCTGACTGGGAACAGTAATTCCTTGGCCATGAGGATGGGGAAGGGGAAGATAGAGACAGGGGTTTCCATTGCAATTCTGCCTTCGGGTGACTGGTCTTGCAGTATCTGCCAACAACTATATTCAACTGGGCAGACTGAGGAGACCAACAGAATAGCTTAGAGAGATACGTGGAGAGGAACAGAAAGGAAATGTGGAAGGGAAAAGTCTAGACAGTCTTCCATCTCCCGATTCTTTACCTGTTTTAAGGGGCTGGCTACATTGCTCTGTTTGGGTTTGAGAGATATGCTGTATCCTTACAATGAACTTTCCCTGTCCTGTGTTTTCTGTCTCCGTCTGGTTTTGTACTTACGACAAAAAGATTCCTAATTGTTTTAGGAGAAAAAGGTACTCTTAGGCATACAAAGTATCTCAGGGAAGGTGACTGTCAGGACGGTCCCTGTGGCTCCTCCCATGACCTGTATCAGTTGTCTCTTGCTGCTGTAACACATTATCTCACATTTATGGCTTATATCAACACAGAAGTTATTACCTTACAGGTCTGGATGTCAAACGTCTGCCACAGGTTGCAAGGGGCTAAAATCATGGTATTAGCAAGACGGTATTACTTTCTGGAGATCTAGGAGAGAATGCATTTCCTTGTCTTTTGCAGATCCCAGTGGATGCCCATTTTCCTTGACTCGCGATCTCCTCCCTCTGCCTTCAAAGACAGCAGCAGTAGGCTGAGTCCTTCTCAGACTGTATCACTTTGACTTCCTCTTCTGCCACACTCTTCCATGTTTAAGGACTGTGTGATTACAGTGGGCTGTCGCAGATAACACAGGATAATCTTCCTACCTCAAATTCCTTAATTTATTCACATCTACAAAGTCCATTTTGTCACGGAAAGGAACATATTCCACATTCACCGGTTCTGGGGGTTAGGATACGAACTTTTTTTTGAGCGGGGCGGGGGGTGGTGGCGGAGAGGCATTGTTCTACCTTCCACATACTGCCTTCAACCCAAAAGCTGTTATTACTTGCTCTTTTTGTATACCCCAACTCTTCACCCCCTCAAAAAATAAACAGCTGGAATATAAGTTCCATAAAACCTTGAAATCTGTTTTGCTTATTGCTATTTCCCCCAGTGCCTAAACAAGAGCTGGTATTCAATAAATATCAGGTAACAAATGAATTTAATCACCCCCTCCATAAACCCTGATACTTGATCTTTTATTAAGAAAGATTTACAGCAGCAGCATATCAGTATATGATTTCTGCTACTGAAGGGTCTCATCTTCTCAGAAACTTATAATGTCTACCTGCATGGGCTTTTGGGTCAGCCAGGACTGGGTTTAAATCCTTTCTCTACATTTGCACAATTTCCTTGCATGAGACAGAAAATAAAAAAACCCCACACAATTTAACAAGTATCAAACACTATTTTAATTACTATGTGCATGTTCACATTTCATTCTCATAAGGGAGAAAAATACCTGCAAGGTGGAATCATGGAAGGCTTCCCACAGGAAGTGAAAGAGGATGAGAGCATGCCCTTCTGCCTAGTGGTAGGCAGGATAATGCCTGATTCCAAAGATGCCCATGTCCTAATTTGTGAGTATGTGCTGAGGAGCTATATATGCTAGGTTACATGGCAAAAGGGAATTAAGGTAGTAGGTTGAATTAAGGTTGTTAAACGGATGACTTAAAAATAAGGAGATTGTTTTGTATTATCCAGATGGGCTCAATGTAATCGCAAAGGTGCATAAAAGGGGAGAGGAAAGGAGAAGAGAGAGTGATAGGGAGATGTTAGGATGAAAGAACGGTCTGTCAGAAAACATTAACATGGCTGTCTTTAAAGATGGAAGAAGAAGACCATGAGCCAAGAAATGTGGAATGTGGAAAAGACGATGGATGAGAGCCTCCAGAAAGGAACACAGCTCTATCAACACCTTGATTTTATCCCACTGAGACCCATGTTGGGACTTACGACCTACAGAGTTGTTAGAAAATAAATCTGTTTCAAGCCACAAAGTTTGTGGTAACTTGTTACAGCAGCACATAGAAAACTAATACTGTGCCATTTCTAATTTCCCCTTGAGGCTAGATCATTGCTTAATCCACCTTTTAAAACAGAAATTATCCCCTTTTGTCTTCATATTTAAAGTGAAACCAAACTCCTTCTAGTACCATTATCTTTGGAACAATCATTGGTGGACTCCACTTCTCTCATTTCTCTTGTTTCATGAGACAAGGAGTAGAGAGCATACATCTTTCTTAAGTGCATCACCCGTCTTTCCTCTACAGATTAAAAACTTTTATTTTAACATTTTGGCTTCACAGTCTCTCAAAATTAAGAATATGCGGGAGCACCAATTCCTTCCTCTTTCAGGAACCAACACCAACAACTGAATTTGAACTCAGAACCTTAATTACAGTGTAGCAGAAGGTGGGGTGGGGTAGCTGGGATGCTGACTGCAAGAAGGTACACGCCAACTGATGTCTTATCCTCGTCACGCTCTTTCCTGGTAACAAAGCTTCCTTGAAAATAAGTTAAATGACTCTCTTCTCCCTAAAAATCCCTTAATATTAATATCTACAATACTAGTCTTTGATCAGTTCCTTCATCTTATTTTCCTCAATCTGTTTATTCTCTCTCTCTCTCTCTCTCTCTCTCACTCTCACTCTCACTCTCCCTCAACCCCCCTCCCTCTTCCTCTCTCTCTCTCCCATCATTTATTTTTTCCTCTTCCCACTCCCAATTTGGGTACCCAACTCCATGAGGAGGAGGAAGAACAACCTTGCCTGAAAGGGTCATTGATGTTTCAGGACTATGGACAGCGGTACATTTTGTTCAGGAAACCACCAATGGTAATACTACTATTCTTAAAACTGTTTTATTTTGAAATTAGTTTCTAAATTTTACTTCCTTTCTTCAAACCTCCTTTCTTCACACATGACCTGCTCCCTCAAGCCAACTCTCTGCCTTCAAGTACCTTGCTACTCTCATTAGCACCATGGGTTGCTTACTCCTTGTTTTTTTCTGTTTGTTTGTGTTTTTTTTAGCTGAGCCATCCTGCCACCTGTCAGCAGCTCAACGGCAGCTGAGCTTGGGCCAGGAATCAAACTGGTGACCCTGCTGCTCAGAGCTCACACTCTTGAGTGAGCTCTTAACCAACTGAGCCACTCGGCTGGCCTACTCCTTAGTATTTTGATCTGTCCTTTTGTCAGGCTCATTTCCTGGTTTCTTCTTTCTGCTCTTGTTCACAATTTTGTCCTCAAATGATTTCAGAGAATGTTGTGGACTGAAAATCCATGCTATTCAGCCTCAGTTGGACACCGTCTGTAAGTTGTTTATATTATTAGCTTAAATCATATGAAATTTTTACATGTCAAAATAAAATACATATGTGTGTGCTTAAAGATGGTCAAATTATAAGCAATTTTATAAGGTATGAGCTAACTGATTTTTCATTTCAAATAATATTTCCAGTAGGGTTTTTCAAAATCTTTTCACCACCCTCAAATTAACCACCTCACACTTATGTTTCCTTCTCACATAAGTTATTTTATTTTTACAAGGCAGGTTGTGATCACACATAAAAAAAGTAATAATAACTCGCTCAATTTTTCTTCTTACTTCTTCATAATTTCTCTATTTTTTCTCTCATGTCTACCTTTTTCTCTCATTTCAGAGGAGCAATGGCCTCAAATCCAAGAAGAACTGCCCATGCCTTTGATTCTGAAGCCCTAAAATCTCATCTGGAGTGTTGGTTCTTAATTATCCTTCATATTTACCATCACTACTTGACTATGCCCTTGATTTCTGCCTTCAAATCCACTCAGATTTCCCTTTTCTAAATAAAGTTGCCTGTGATGCTGCTACCACTTACTGAGCTATCTGCCAACTTAAAGACAAAAAAAATGTATTATACACTCTCTACCTTTACCATTTTAAACCCACCTAGTAGGGTTTCAGTCCTCACCACTCAAAGGAAGCCATTATCTCAAAGTTCACTGAACAGCCTTTAATTGACAGATTTCACAATACTTTTTCTTCAGAAAAAATGTCACTTCCACAGAGTTTTCCACAGGCACCCCTTCCTCAGTGCTGCCACTCTCTCTTTTGTTTTTCTAGTCCTCGACACCTCCTCCTTCCAAATGAGGCGGTCTCCACGTTGCTGCTCTTCCATCATTACAAGGCTTTCTTCGTGTCTATTCCTAGCCTTTCTTCTTAGTTCCATCCTCTCATTTTCCTTTTACATTTTTGCATTTTCCCGGTGTGGAGTTGAAAATTCAGATTGTACTTTTGTCTCTTCTCGCCATTAGCTCCTTCACATTTTATCTCCCTAATGTTTCTCATGCCTGTCCTCTCTTCTCCTTTTAAAACACTGCAATATTGGGTGGAACAGGCCTGGGAAAAGTGTCTTCACAGACCAGTACTCTTAGACCACACTCTCTTTAGGTATTAGGGATGCCTGGGGGTTCATCAATTAAACATGCGTGGTCAACATTTATACTGTGTTACTTTCTTTGCATATTAGCATTTTAAAGGTTCTGAAAAGCCCTTCAGTTAACAAACCTGTTTAATTCTGTTTAACCCAATGTTCACAAACTGATTTGACCTTGTAAACATTTTATTCATCATTTTTAATAACATCCTGTTGAACACACCAGAAAATGTCATCATGAAGGAATAGGCACTTTTCTTTGGACTCTCACAAACATATTCAAACTCTGATTTTGCTACTTGTTAGCTCAGTGGGCAAGCTACTTAGCCTCTCTGGGCTTCTACTTCTTCAGAATAATTAACAATCTTAAAACCATGTTCTCAGAATTAGAGAGAGTGCATATAATATACTTTGCATGGTATCTAGCACACAGTAAGTGCACCATAAATGCTAGTATTGTCAATGTCATTATTATTGTTGCATTATATTTATGTATGCATCTTACATATGCTATATTACAGATTATTTTGAAGTCTCAATGATTCAGATATTCCTGGTAGGATGTCACATACACTGTTTTGCTCCATAAAAACCAGCATGAGTCAGATAGAAAGACAGATAGACAGATAGATAGATAGATCTCAGAAGGATGAGATACACCAAAGGGATGAGTTATTTAAATTATTCTCTGTTATGTCATGTCTTATAATGACCCTCTCTGAGTTGAAGAGGTGAAATTTCTCTGCCAATAAATTAAAACTCAATCCTGTGTCTAAAAACCACCGATTTTTCAGAGGATGAATTCCCAGTTAATAGATGGTTTATAAGCAGTTTGGAAAACAACTCAGAAATTAAAATGTATTATTTTCATTATTAAGTGATGTTTCAAAATAGCCGCTTAAATAAATCCATTGGTCTCTCTTTTGTTGTATGCTACTGTGTTGGGCATTATTATTAAATCAGTGTACACCCATGTAGAACAACGGAATTTCTACCATGCCTTCCAACAACACTTAAGATATTTCCATAGGATGTCATGCAACTGTCCTGACAGAAGTGACACACACATCTTCAACACAAACAGAGGGATTCTAGGACCTCTTTGGTTTGGGGGTTGATTTGACTAACAGAACCTCTGTGGTTTAGTTACCTAGTCTATAAACTAATGTCCAGAAAATAATAGCACATTCTGTGTGATAAAAGAACACATTTGTTTTACAAACAAGCATAGTAAAATAACAATTTAGTAAATATAACATAGTAAGTAAATGAGTTAATAGAAAGCATAATACCTGCACATTATCAATATCTAAGCCTGAATCTAAACGGTAAAATTTGTTTGAACAAAAATGGTCAAGCCAGTTTTTCTGAAGATAATTAATTGAGAGTACTAATTTGCACTATTTTTGTTGTTTTCATTTTTACTTACTGGGTTGAATGGGTTGGCACAGGCTGAGTTACACATGACATGCTGGTCATGATGTCAGCAAAACCAACTTTCCCTTCTTGCCAAACCTACTTCACCAACAATCTCCAGCTCAAGGAGAAAATAACCAGGCTACTGCCTGGACCAGAGCAAGACTAACAACAACAACAACAACAAAAACCAGACCTCTTTCTGCTTGGAATGCCCTTTTCTCAAGGGCATTTGTAGTTTTTGATTAAAAACTGAGATTTGGGTTCAAATTCTGTTTCTGACATTTACAAGCTCCGATCTTGAGCAAATGGCTACATTTCTATGTGTTTCAGATTCCTATCCTGTAAAACTGATTAATAATACTACATACGTCATAGGGTGATTGTACAGACTAAATGAGTTGGTGTGCGTCACACACTCAGAGCGGTGTTCTGGAAAGGGCAGTACGATGGTGTTTACTTCTATCATCATGCTTATCATCAGTATCAGCATCATTGTTATTTTTGCATAACTGGCTCTTTCACATCCCATAGTTCTTGGTTCAAATGTTTCCTCCCCAGAGAGGCCTACACTGACCAACTTATCTAAACAAGTCCCTAAGCCATTTTATTTCTAGCACTTATCTTTTCACTTTTTCCTCCTTCTCCTTTCATAGACAGGGTCTTACTGCTTCATTCAATGTTCTATCTTCAGAGTCAAATGGAGAAAATTGCATATAGTTGGTACTCAATAAATATTAAGCTGGTGCCCGTAGCGTGGCCTCTGGTTTAAATAAAGGTCTCTACCTAATAGTGTCTACATCAGCAGAAATGGCTCTTTCCAAGAGTTGTTCTAAATAATATATCGATACTGATAGGTTGTGAGAAAACAATTCTGTGGAAACTAAGACAAAATCAAGATGTGGTGAACTAGAACCTCAGAAAAGGCTTTTGAGTTATAAGAAACTCTCATGGGCATCCACACAATAAATTCCCATTTAAATTAAGTTGGCTTGATTGAGTCTCTGTTCCTATCAAAGATTCTTATAAAACACAATTGTAAGTTCTTTGTTCCAGAACTCAATTTCAACTCAGAGCAGATTTTTGTAGGCTAAGAAAAAATAAATAAATAAATAAAATACATAAGATGTTCTGTGTACCCGAACAGGAAAGTCCAATTAGAAAATGGAAGCTTATAACCAGCATGGATAAACAACTAAAAATGGAAGACGAGTCAACAATTTTCCACAGTCTCATTGGGCCTTGATTTGTTGGTTAATTAAAATGACCTAAAGTGTTTAACTTTCTTTCTCCAGGGCATATTTTAAAATTCTTATATTTCCCAGAGGAATAGCCATATTGTTTCACTCTCATTTTTTGATGGGAGAATAAAGGCACAAGCAAGCCAATTAGTATTTCTGGGTTCAGAGACTTTAGAATTTTAGAGTGGACCTGGCCTCCCACCAATGTCTCCTGTAACAGACTGTATTATCTTTCACTACAAGCTCAAAAACTAAGCTCATGATGGGATTCAGCTCAAAGTCCTTAACCTCGAATGTCATTATACCAGTTGGTGAAACAAAAACTCTAGAAATGGTACTAGTGATCAGGAATTGGGCACTTACTCAGTCCAGAAACTCAGATTAATCC
Organism: Hipposideros armiger; assembly: GCF_001890085.2. NCBI lineage: Eukaryota > Metazoa > Chordata > Mammalia > Chiroptera > Hipposideridae > Hipposideros > Hipposideros armiger. The sequence continues at coordinate 1,258,159 of NW_017731375.1, read as the reverse complement.
TTTGTGCATATTAAACTCAGAAAACCCTCATAAAGTAGTTATCATTATTACCCTTTTGAAGATGGGGGAAAAGAGACTTAGAGGGGCTGCCTTCAGTGTGATTACTCAGCTAATAAATTCTTGAATTTGCATTTGCCTCCCAATTTGATTGCAAACCCCACACTCCTAACCATGAGGCACAGTACAGCCCCAGGGACCAATTCTGACCCACCGCCTTATTTTGTACAGCCCCGAGATAAGAATAGCTTGTACATTTTTAAATGATTTAAAAAAAGAAGAACATTTCATGATGCTTGAAATTACATGAAAGTCAGTGTCCGTAACTTAAATTTTACTGGAACAAAGTCACACTCCTTCTACATTGTTCTGTGCTGCAGCCCTGAGCACTTAGGACACAGACCACATCGGCTGCAAAGCCTGAAATGATCTGGCCCTGCACAGAAGGAGGCTGTGGGCCTGAGTTCCCAGTCATCAGGCTATACTGCCTCTCAACATCCACAGTTAGAAAGAAAACAACAATGAAACTGCAGGGATGAAAGACAGCAGGTCTGTGAGGAAGGCAGATGTGCGCCTCTCCACGATGGGTACGGTTCCATTTAGGAACGGAGAAGAGTGTTCAAGAGCACGGATCTGGCACAAGGAAAAGGACGTGGGCATAGGAAGCAACCCTTGTACTCGATTCCAGTTGAGACAATCATGTTGTTGTTCTTAAATAGGTCATAGCCATTCCTGTTAGGACATGTTTTCTCACCCTGCCTGCCAAACAAGAGCAAAACATACATCTAATCACATCAGTGACCCACAAAGTGTGACCCACAAAATGTGACACCCATTCAAGGGTCTCTGAGATCACAACTATTTTCATAATCTTACTAAGACATTGTTATCTTTTTCATCCTCATTCACTCATGAATATACCATGGAGTTTTCTAGAGGCTGCGTGATAAGTGACATCACAACAAAGTGACTACAGAAGCAGGTATGAGAATCCGGGTGTCTTTTTTTTTTTTCCCATTTCCACTGTATTATGGAACAGGTGTCTTACACTGAGCTACATATTAAAGAGGGTAACAAACATGTAAAGGAATGCCACTCTTTTTGCTAATCCTTTTGTTTTAGAAAATGTATTCACACAATTGTTATTTATGTCAACATATGATTTACTACTTTTGTTATATTAATAATTATTTTTAAATGTCTCCATTTTAATATCTAGTAGGGTAAATAGTGACAGATAAACTTCAAATACATAAGAGTTCTTCACCATCTTCAAAGAGATAGTAAGACTCAAAAGTTAAAGAACTGCTGCTACCCAACTGACTTCACCCTTCAGTGTTCAAGCAAGCCTGACCATGTACACGATGTCTTTCCAACTATTCTTGACTGTACTTGGAGTTCCCAAACCAGAATTCACATCAAAATCATCTTGGAGACTTCACACCACTTCTCTACACCCCATACACTCTAGGAGTAAAACCCAGATGGCTATACTTTATTTGCAGATGACTCTGCCCAACTAGTCCTGGACCCGTGTTATGGAACCCTGACAGAGATCATGTTTATGTCCTAAGGTATGGCCTGAATTGTGTCCCCCCAAATTCCTATGCTAAAGTCTTATTCCCCTAGTGCCTCAGAATATGAATGTATTTGAAGATGGGGGTCTTTAAAGAGTCAACTGAGTAAAATGATGGGCCCTAATCTGTATGATCTGCATCCTTATTAGAAGAGGAGATTGGGAAACAGACACAGAGGGAAGCCCATGTGAGGACACTGGGAGGAGATGGCCACCCACAATCCAAGGAGAGAGGCCTCGGAAGGAATCAACCCATGAACATCTTCATCTTGGACATCTACCCTCCAGAACTGAAAGGAAATGAATTTATTTTGTGTAAGCCAATAAGTCTGTGACATTTTGTAACGAGAGACCTAAAAGACTAATACAACCTCTTTCTCTGAAATTCTACTCTCTCGTCTCTATTTCCTGCCTAATGGTTTTCATAATCTTTCTTTATCATTATGTATTTTTTTCATCTCCTCTATAATATAAACTCCATGGGAAATGAGAGTGCATCTGTTTATTCCATCACAATACTGTTAACTCCTAATAAAGTGCTGGTATAGGGTAGACATTCAGTACATATTTGCTGACGGACTATATGAACAAATGTTAATAATTACACATTTATTTACTTAACTACTTCAATGTGTCTAGTATGTGTGTCTCCTTTATTCAAAGAGATTATAAATTTCCGGATTGCAGAGATCATGGCTTATCCTTCTTTTCTATTCCCTTTATAAACACTGTAGGTTATGTTTCCAAAGAGAAAACGGCTGTGTAAGTGACGTGATATATGTTTGGAGAGTTAACTTTAAAGTCTCTATTTCCTGGGTTAGAGGTAATAGAGAAAATGAATGTTTACTATAAGTATTGTGTGTATATCTAGTCTGGCTGAATTTAAAAATAATTTAGATTTATCTGCGTAAGTCTACTGATGACTAATCGGCACCACAAGCATCTGTAATATCTATTTGCATGAATCGATTTGCCTGAGGGTTATTGGTTTTTGCCTGAATGCTGAGTAAGAAGGTCTGTGCAGGGTCTGGAGATCCCCGGAGACCACTGAAGGGAAAGAAAGGACATCTTTACCTTTCCTTTACTGCTAACTCAGGGTCTCCCAACTTTCTGCAAAGTCACCCCGCTCGCACTGGTATTCATGGTAGTCCTCAGTGTGTCTCACCTGACCTGATGGGCAGGTTCACGAGGTTGAGTAAGGAAATGTGAACTGTTGCTTAGCATATTCCACAGTCTCTAGGTTCATGGCGACATTTTGTTTCTTGTGATTTACCTCAAGCAATTCTCACATCAAGACCATGGGATGGGTATGCTTTCCCCATTTTGTATGTTTGTAAAGTTCAGTTACAGGGGTAGCAATGTAACAGAGTCAGTGGCTAAACGCTAGGTTAAGAGTGAGGACTGGGTTCAGGTCCAGCTTTGCTCCTCATTCGCTGAGCCGGTTACTTATCCCCTCTGTGCCTTATTCCCTCAGGTACAAAACGAGGATGGTGATAATAGTACGAAAACCCCGTATCTCCTAGAGTTGTTCTGAGACTTCCATACGTTTCTGTGGCTACATACCTTCAACAGTTCTTGGCACAAAATAAGAGTTCAGTCAGAATTGTTTTTATTATATCAGGTACATGACAAGAAAATGGCATAGTCAGGATTCAAAACTGATCCATTGGACCCTAACGTCTGCGTTTCTAAGAATTATGTTTTCAGAAACAACTACAAAAACTCCTAGTACCCCTTCTTCTCCCTCTTCTACCTCTTTCCCTTCTCCCCCTCCTCCTATTTCTTTCTTTTCTATTTGTATATTCCTTTTATATTCACCTGTAGAGTGCTTGGTAGAGGACTCAAAGGTCAACAGTTGTTGGTAAGCCACTTTTTGCTGACTGACGACAGAAATTTTCATGTATTTCATTCATTTATCCATTCCCTACAAAATGTAAGCCACCGAACTACCGACATAAATAAGTTGCCATCATTATTATGGAACGCTTCTGGAACGACACCAATCTTTTTACCATGGAGCCAGGCGGGGCCCCTCCCTTGTCCTCTGTATCTTCTTTACACCTAACGGGAAGAAGCATCTGACAAGACGATATTCAGGTAATCTCCAGCTTCAGCGCAATACACGCATAGGGGCTGAACTTGAAAGCTGGTGACATTTGACAGAATATCAACGAAATTGTTATGCACAGCTATGGTCCAGACTATGTAAAATTACATCACAGAAGATGAATGGCAACATTTCAACAGCTATGAAATGATAACCTTGTTGACAATGTTTAGGTTTGTGAGGCACAGAAAAGTAGAAAATGCCCCTAGGAACCACTCAGAAATGCAGACAAGCATATTTGCAATTGCATGCATGTGACTTCCCATGAAATAGTATTAAACTGGCAAGGGGATGGAATAAAATATGAAGATGCAATCGCTTCTCAGCTTGGTAGCTGTGCATGATAATCTTTGTTCTTGTTTTAGTAATTCAATTGTCCTCTAACTCATTACTTACAGGGAACCCCTAAAATTGTATGATCACAAATCTTAAAGGTGGTGTAGAGAGAATGTAATCATCTGAAATTAATGGATCAAGTTCCTTCAAACACTATAAGCTACAAAGACAAAAGAAATACAAACAAAAAAACAAAGCCATTAAAATCTCTAGCTAATTTTCCAAAGCGAGTCCTATCAATCCAGATCATTACGGACAGCCCTAGAATGTGCCTTTGGGTTCCGGTAGGTAAAAATCCTTGACTAATCCTAGATCTTTTTGCTGCCACAATTTAGCACATACAGACTTGATTTCTTCCTTTGAACAGTGTCAAGCCAAGAATACTTATTTCTGGAAATGTATTCAAGAAAGCCAATTGTGATGACTCGGAGGGTGCTCTGCTGAACACTCTGGAAAAGGATGAGCAAGTTCAGCAAATGTAACTGGCAATAAAGTCACCCCAAAAGAATGCAACACATAAAATAATCGTTAGGAAGTGGAAGAAACGTGTTTTTTTCTTTGTGTCATCACAGTCCCTGAAGGAAAAAAAAAAAGAAAAAACGTATTTTCCTATTTGTTTTTTTGAAAGGGAATTTGTACAGCTTCAAATGTGAAATCAGAAAAGGGAATGGACAAAAAATATGGATTTTCTTTTTATCACAGAGGAACTTTCATGAATGTGTAACTCACTGTTTTGGGGTGGGGGGTGGGGAGGGCAGGTGCCGGAGATTAAATGCAAGGGTTCTTTTTATGAAAACAGAGCAAAGCTGTGACACAGGAGATGATAAATTCTGGTCATTGATGCCTTCACATATAGGAAAAAATTCGAATTACTAGGAATTTGGCAGAAGTCAAATTCTCCCAATAAAATATTGACACAATGAAAGCAAAATTATGCAATTTCTTAGCTGGTATGAGGCTAGAGACCCCCCAGTGAGTCACACACAATCACATTTATTTTAGGGTGTTATGCTTATGTTTTGGGGCTAGTTTTTTGTTTGTTTGACTTTAGGTGTCTGATTTCACTGCTGGCCTGTGAACAGCCCTTGTCACTGGCCTGCGAGATCACTTTATCCACCCTGGGATAAGTACTCGGAAGTACACAGAGGCTGAAATCCATGAGTTGCAGGGAGCTTACTCCATCTATTGTAGAACTTGCTTAAACACCTATGAAACAGGAGATGCTTTCTGTTTGACATCTCCTCCACACTTGAGAATATCCGATCCTCTAACTTTTGCCAATCTGATGGATGTAAAACATTTAATTTTTGTTTTAATTTGCAACTTCTGATAGCTAACTATGTTGCGAATTTCTCTACAAATTTGATAGCTATTACGGTTTCCCCATTTGGGAACTGCCTCTTCATATCCTTTGCTCATTTTTCAATTGGTTTTCTTTTCCTTGCTAATTCCGAATACGATTTCTATAGGTACCACAATATTCAGTAATACTAAATACAAATGATCCAAAAGAAATCAAAATTGCTAAATCAATATTTTTTATAATTAATACAAATGCAAAAAGTGAAATGTTTCACAGCAAAGCCAAATAAATAACAAAGACAGCTAGAGGGGTATTTTTAGACCAGGGATCAATAAACTTTTTCTGTAAATGGCAAGACAGCAAGTATTTTAGGCTTTGTGGGCTGTGATCTCTATCACAACTACTGAACTCTGCCCTTGTAACCTGTATACAGCATTTCCTTGCACAATATGTAAAGAGATGAGCCTGGCTGTGTTCCAATTAAGCTTGTTTTACATGGACAATCAGAGTTGGCCCATGGGCTATAGGTTGTCACCACCTGATTTGGACAGAATGAGAGCTTTTGTTTTGCTTTGATTTGTTGCGCTTAATGTGAAGTATATATCTGTGTGGTCTAATTCTGGATTTTATTTTTTATAGAGTCGTGCAGAATATGACTTATAGAATCAGAATTGAATTGTCAGCACTCATTCCAGCTATGTTTTATTTGGTAGCATAAAGGGAGCTCATCTGGCCATACTTCCCTTTGGTTGATGGCGCCCATGTGGTCATGTTGTTATAATTAAAATTGAATGTTCCTTTGAAGTTCTACTTTTATCTAGTTTTCTCCAAAAACAAACCTGACATATTGGGTTGTTGGAAAAGTCATGACGCATTTTGGCAACGAAAAACATAGAAAATAATACATCATGACTTTTCCAACAACCCAATATATAACATATATATGTGTGTTTGAGCATGTGTGTATCAGTATAATGCATGTTCACATGTTGGAGGACATGGCTATTGATTACAGGGTCAAAGTTCTCATTTTCCATGATATTGTTATTTATTATAGCTTGACTTTTCTAAAATTACTTGTGATTTTGAATTATACCAAGCTTTATACTCTATTTGCTAGTATTGCTCAGACTAAAAGTCTATGTGCACTTAAGAGCTCTGAATGGAGAGTAGAGTCAATGGTAATATCAATTGTAATAGATATGCATGATATTGGGGGTGGGGGGCAGTGGATTGGGGGAGAGGGGTTTTCACTTTGTGAGGGGGGAAAAGCATAACTATTGCATTGTTTTGTACACCTGAATTTAATAAAAAAAATGTTTAAAAGAAGAGCTCTGAAGTTTATTGAAAATGTAAATCTAAATTGCTATGAGATATATTTACACACTCTCCTTTTACTGGTGAATAATGTATGAAACTAAGTCTATCAACAATTACTTCTAATACTATATTACTAGAAATTTTTATTTCTTATAATTGTGATTATCAGGCATAATGAACCATTATCAAATCTCCAAATAAAAGAAAGACATCCATCTACATATCCCTTTCGATTCTTAGTTTCATGTCACTTGTTCATGTCCTCCTATTAGGGTATAAAACCTTGACACCAGGAGCTTTAATTGACAAGCGATTAGGAAGCCTTTCATAATAACCTGAACTGATTCACTATAACCAGCTATTTTGCTGTGCTGTCTATTTATGTGTCCTCATGCATTACAATTAAATGGTTCTATAAAAGTAAATAAAAAAGAAGCAGGAAGGCCTTATATAGGTATCTACTCTAAGAATGGCCAACGAGGTCAACTGTCATATCCCCAATCACCAGTCAAGATGTACACACTGAAGAAAACAGATGCACGCAATGTCTTTTTGTACGTCAAATTTTGTACATTTCTTTTGACGTCAAATAGGAATAGGTCTACAATTTTTCTACATCATTAAGAAACAATTAAGCTAGTGCCCTCACTCCATTGAACCCTGGCTCTTGTATTGGTCAAGCAACAAAGGTGCTAATGGACGTGACATCCGGGTCTCCACCTTTGAAACCAAGTATGTTTCTGTAGGAAAGGCTGAAACTGACTCACTTAAATCCTGATAGCTGTGAATCTGTTCAATATTTATTATTTCTTAGCTTATACATACTTCATATGTCTCATAAGTACTTTCCATGTCAAGCTGGGGTCCTTGACATAAAAGATCAAGTGTGTTCAAAGTTTAGTGAATTAGACCTATTGTACTTGGAAAGAAAGAAGGAGGGGGCAGGAGAGAGGAGAGAGAGGAGAAAGAGAGAGAGAGGGAGAGAAGAAGAAAGGATAGAGGGAGAGAGAATGAATCTCTGTTCTATTTCCTTTTCAGAAGATGATAACAATGTGAGAAAATATCCATTTTGGGGGAATTCATCCCATCGTCTCTGCCTTAAGGATAGAAGTTTCAGCTGGACTAAACTAGGTGTTGACCATTCTAACCTGGACACTGTGCCCTTCTCCGTAAATTCCTGTATTTCTATGACAAACAGATGGCAGGGATTTTTTAAATTGGCAATGCAAATGAATGGCAGTTATCTGTGAACAAAATCACTTTTATGAAACAGTTCATGTTAAAACATAAGAATAGTAAGGAGTGCATTCAGAGCTTTAGCTTTATCCATTGTTCTCTCATTAACCTCCTGTTTCCTCTGCACGAGGGGTTGACAAACTTTTTCTATAAAAGGGTAAGTAGTAAATATTTTAGGCTTTACAGTTCATAAGTCTCTGTCACAATTACTCAACTCTGCCATTGTGGCCTGAAGCACAGACAATATGTAAATATATGAGCAAGGCTATGTTCCAATAAATCTTAGTTTATCGACACTGAAATTTGAATTTCCCATAATTTCCATGTGTCATGAAACCTTACTTTTCTTTTGCTTTTTCCCCCCAAATATTTAAAAGTATAAAACTATTCTTGGCTCATGAGCTGTACAAAAATCAGATGGGCCAAGGTCACAGAATGTTGTTTGCCAACCTCTGCTCTAGGCAGTACTCTCCATGTCACACCATACGATTCTTTTACTTTAGCTGATTGCTATCACCAGTCTCCATTCTAATGCTGGAGATAATAAACTCTCCTCTCTTCCCCTCTCATCCCCTTCCCTCTATCATCCCCCCATCCCTGATCTCCTGGTTATTGTGGAAAGAGGAAACTACTCCATGTTCCACTGTCCCATAGTCTTTGTCTCTAACTCCCCAAATTGTGAAAAGAACTATTCATTCATTGTCACAAAATGAACATTTTGGAGGGAAAAGTCTGGCTTCCAAGCAGTATGTCCAGGAATACAAACCTCCAGGAAAAAAGAGCATTCCCTCTATGGTACTTCCTATTCTTTTGATTTAAAACATCTCCCGCCACAGTAGAGTGGCGATACTTCAATCAGTGTCTGCGGGAGATTGGATGCTTTCATATCTAACCCTGCACAGTCCACTTCATGTAGGTGATGCTAGCAAGATAGCCTCCTACACAGAAGACTGGAAAGCTGACTCAGAAAACGACCAAGGATGGCAGCCTTCACCTGGTGGGGATTTGCAAACATCATCATCTGCTCTAAAATTACTAACGTCGTCATCAGGATGTAATTAACCCCACACACAAAAACATCTGAGGGAGAAAGGATGTGGGCAGGGTGATACTCAGAGGCAAAAACCACGTGGAAAATATATGCAGCTCAAGTCACCTATCTGCAGAGGGGAACCCTCAGGCACTTCCATTTGTATGAAATGATGGGTTCTCATCAGACATGAAATAAAGCCCCCTTTTCCGTCTCCTTTCCCTTCCCCCTTACAATTCCCATGCGGTATTGGAACCATAACCCTCATGGAGTACATATGGCAAGTATGAGTCACCCTATTAGAAGCTACATAAAGTTCATCATTATAAAATTAAGAAATGCTTTAAATAGTGAGCTTTTAGAGCTTTTATTAAAAATATTTTCTCAAATTACATACAAAGTGAGAAACAAGTTATCTTCTTATCTGGTCTTATTTTCTTGTATTACCCATTTTACCCTCTTCTACTTCAATATTTGAACTTCCAAAGTATCATAGGTCAAAGCTACAGTCTTTTCTTTCTTTCTTTCTTTCTTTCTTTTTTTGGGTGGAGGAGGGCATGTGAAGAATTCTCTGTGGTTTCTTCTAATTTATTCTCAATTTTTAGACCTTCCTCTGAGTAGCCAGAATATATTTTTTAAACCTATTTTACACAGCGTTTATAGCAAGTGACATGTTGTGCATTGTTTGATATTTGTATCCACCTACATCCACATCCCACCAGTTAAAATGTGTACAAGGGGTTAAACTGATAGTAGGTGTATATGATCCACGTCTGTTGTTTGGGCCAGCTAGCCACCATGCACCCTGCTTTGGGCAATAATTGCTGATCATCGTGAAGGGACCCCACCCTGCACTTTCAGTCTCTGCCACCTCTAGGGAGTCTCTGCCACCTCTGGGGGGACTCCAGGAGTGAAATGAATTGTGCTATTTCAACCCAAGCCTATTAGTGAATTCCCCTGGTCACAGCCATTGGGTCAGGATTGGTCACGTGGCCAAAACTGTTCAATGAGAGGAAATGTCAGCATATGTGTGGATATCATCAGAGAAGACACTTGGCATGTTTGCTCTGGACAAGGCATGTCCATGATAGTGATTAACCATCTACATAACCATGGGAGATAAACAGGTCTGAAAATGAAGCCTATCCATGGAGGAGGGTGGGACCGAGAGATCAAAGATCAGGAGAAACCAGACCTTCCTCCCATGATAGCCTGGAGAACAGGAAGCCAAACACTCAGCTATACATTTCAACTGAGTTACCTCGTAAATCCTGTTTGCTTCTTTGTCAGTTTAAGGTGGGCTTTTCCTTACTTTCAACAAATATTATTACCATGTTTTATATCTATAATCTTTGGTTATAATTTTCTGTTTATCTACTATATTATCTAACCAGGTAACAGTATTTCAGAGTATTTCAGGTCCTTTTAAGAGGGTGACACGAGGAAAACCATGCACTGACAAGACTGCTTTGGTAGATGTGTGCAGATTGGGGGAGGCCAGACAAGATAGAAAGCAGATTTGGCAACCTGAATGGGACTTGATGATGGTCAAGGGAGGAGACGCGACTGTCACCCCTCTCAGCTTGGAAAAGAAATCTGGGACATTGCCTGAGGATACGCAGGAAACAGGATACAAACCGGAAAAAGAGCACAGAGAGGTTCTACCCATTTCCTTTGTGGCCTTCCAGCATTTCTCTTGTGCTGAGTAGCATTTACGGAATACCCACTAAGGACCTAAAGAGTATGTATTACATTGGGGATTGTAGGAAGTACATTTAAAATGCATCTTCCGTTTCTAAAGTTGCATCGTCTCCTTTTCTTCCACTTTAATATCTTCACATAATATTCACAAGACACAAAGAAACTGGAGAATTATTTCAAATTTTATTCTACAGATAATCATGCAGCCTGACCTAGATGCATAGTTTACAGGACACTTTCGGTTTCTTTACAGGAGCTAAATTATGAGTTTTCTGTTATTCAATTAGTTCACACTGACTCCTGGAAGCCAGAGTTCAGAGCTGAAAGCATGGTCAAATTCATGAGATATTTACATATATTCATCACAGCACACCCTTTCAGATGACATTAATTAGAGTAAAATATGTGAATCTCACTGTGTTATGATTAGAGATACCAAATAATGTAGACTCTGGCACAGGGGTGGAGATGTCTGTACCATGATAATACTCGGAGCACTTAGAGAAGGCGATGGTAGGCTTCTTGAAAGGAGCATTAAAAAACTGATGACTTTTGCTTTTCTCTGAGGCTACAAAGAGGTCATCATCATTATTAACAGTAACTTCAGTGCCTGCAATATGGTGCTCAGTGAAAACTCATTGTCTGAGCGCCTGAAAAAGATGGCATACAATAAAGATCATTCCTGTCCACGCTTGTTTAACTTCCTTATGAGCTCTCTTAGAATGTCTGAGAACTGGAAGAAATTCTTTAAAAAGTGACTCAAGTATGTTTGCTGTTTTGCTGAAGAATCAGTATTAAGCAGCAATAATAACAAAACTTTCCTTGAGCCCTTAAACTTTGCATATAAACGCACTAGATGTAAGTACTTCCATTATCCTTACTTGCTTCATTTTACAGGTGAGGAACCTGAAGCTACAAAGGGTTAAGTAACTTGCCAAAATTTGCAGAGCTAATAGGTGGGAGAATGAGAAATTACTCAGGCAAATCAACTTCCAAGTCCCCAATTTGTCAGTGTGTGAAATTAGCACATGGCTGTCAGCCCCAGGCGGCGCCTCCATCTTGGTCCCCTCCCCCAGCTGCAGTTAGACAGGGACCTCTGTGAGGGCAGGGGTTGTCTCTCAGTCATCCTTTTTTTTTTTTTTTTTAAATCCACTCCTGGAAGATAGTGGGGTGGGTGGTGGGGAGGCTTTGGGGACAGGTACACTGGCAATCAGATAAGCATGCCATGTCCCTTATTCTATACAACCACCTTATAGAGTAGGTACTAGTATTCCCATGAAAAAACAAAACAAAATGATCAAAGAGGCTAACAAGTCTGCCCACAGTAACAAATCCAATGTGTGACAGTTGGAATTCAGGATGGTAACCCTCCAAAGTCAAAGTCTTCCACTCCAGCAGATGCATTTTTGAGTAAGTCTATGAATGATTCTTACTTGTATTACAACAATTATTTGGTGTCTCAAAGTCTGGTTTCTTTAGCTCTAATTTTGGCAGGATTTCTCTCTCCACCTAGTGAAGAGGAAAGATATGTGATGTATAAACACACACACATATCAAATTTGTGTTTGTTCTTTTACACTGTGTCACATTTCAAATATGATTCTAACTGGAAGCTAAAATAAGATTATGTATCTTGGGAGGACGCCATGTGCTCCTCATAATCTTCAAAATATCTTTATTTAAAATGTGGACATGGGCCGGCCGAGTGGCGCAATAGTTAAGAACTCGCTTGGGATGCCAGAGGGCCCTGGTTCGGATCCCACATATGAGGGCCAGTGACACTGCCCTCCACAGCTAAGATGCTGAACAACAGCTCAACCTGGAGCTGGGCTGCCGTGAGTCGCCGGCGATGGCGTAGGCTGCAGTTCCTGTGGCAGTGGGTTGCCATGGGCTACCATGTGTAGCCGGCAGCCAGCGTGAGCGGCCAGCAGCCGCAGTGAGCAGCCGTCCAGAAGCCGGGAACTGATCTGCCTCGCCAGTGAAGAGCGCAATGATGGTGCCAACTTGGGCCAGTGAAGCAACGTCCTCCACAACTAGATTGAAGAACAAAAAAAAAAACAATAGCAACTTGTCTGTTCCCCTTCCCCCAATTCCCCAGCACTGTTCCCATCCCCCCAATTCCCCAATAAAAATCTTTAAAAAAAAATGTGGACAAACGGTTGAACAAGGAAGTCTTCGATGACTGGGATCTTTAAAATGGGATCTTTAAACATTTAAAGTGAATACCCTACTTATTTGCTAGGCAGAAAAGCAGCTGACCAATGCTTCGTCAGCTGAAATGAGAGAAAATTCTAAAGTTAGTCCCTGCCAGCTTCACATTATACATGATGATTAAGCATACGACTGTTTTGTTGAAAACTAAGTATTGATACAAATTTTGGCTTTTGATGTGCTAACTGAATGATGAATTGTTAATAATAAAACAGGGACAAGATAATGATCAGGGTCCACATTTATGGATTCCCTCCTTCCTAGAGATACGTGCATTCTCATCTTCCCATTCCACAAAGCTCATAGTCTGCTCATTAAACAAACAAGGAAGCTGGGGCCCCAGCGTGAAGCAACCTGCCCAGGCCGATAGAGTTTGTAGGGAGGGGAAGTGGTTAATAGGAGCCCAGGTCTGTTTGTACCCAAAGTCTTTTTTTTTTTTTCCTATCATTACCCTTCACTGGATAGTATATTTTGGTTGGTACAAGATGCAAAATACTTTTGTCTTTCCTTTCAAACAAAACCAAACCAAAACAAGAAGCAGTAGGAGTGATAGGGAGATTCTAACTGGAGATTATAACTAAAGAACAGGCCAAGATGAATAGAAAGAAAGACACTATCCACAGAGATTCTGGTTATTAAAAAATAAAATCAAATCTGTGAGAAAAAGGGACAATCCCTTGGACGAGGAGAAGGAAATTAGTGATGACATGAGGAGATGAGGGAAGAACAGACTTCTCCCTAGTACTTAGAAAACAGAGACTTGGTAAAAAGCCAGGAAAATAGATTTTATGGCTATATATATATAATTAAATACTAGCAAATCAGCAAATGCTAACAGATCAAGTAATAAACAGCAAACCAATATAGAATACACATAATATACAAAATATTTCCTTAAGCACTGAAGCTGAGGTATAAAGACAGTTATCTTCTAAAACATTTGAAAAAATGTTTTTTCTGTGTGTCTGGCATATGCTAAGAACTTTTATATTTATTAACTCATTTAACTATTACAATGATCATAAAGAGGAAGCAATGGTATTTTCCCAATTTTATAGATAGAAACATGCCCAGGGTTACAGAATTGGTAAGTGGTTGAGCGCAATTTGAACCTAGTTTCACATTCTCTGTCACTGCAATATACCCTTGACATATGCAGTAGTCTCTACACTTAAAATGTATTTCTATCAAATTTTAAAAACCTTAATGCATCCGACCTGGTGGTCATTGTTTAATGATGACAATCCCCCACATCAAAGGAAATGCTCTACTTTTATGTGCTCTGATTTATCAGGTTTCTTGAAACATGAAAAACTTTTTTGGAGTAAAAGTGTTGTTTTACAAAAAAAGTCTGAAAATGAGTGTAATAGATCATTCTTAGGGTTGCTTACTCATGTGAATGAAAGAAGGGGCCGTATACTAAACCTGACAAGCTCAGGGGTGGCCAGCATGGCAGGCCCTACAAACTCAGAGACCAAAATTAACCACAGAGGATGGTCTAAACATAAAAATTCCTAAGAGGGAGTCATGGTGGGTAGCCTGTAGCTTCCTTGACAAAGGTCAGTCTTTACCTTATGTGAGCCGTCCTAGCATCTTTTTGCATCTAAGGTAACATACCTTTGAAATGTCAGAGCAATCCCTTTTTCCAGACCCCTCAGGGCACAACCCACTGCACCAGAGCAGGAGACCACAGAACTCCTCATTGTTACCTTGTTGCCGGAATAACAATTTTGTGTGTTATAAATGTTAATTACTAACTATCCTGTGCCCACCCATGTAAAAGAAGTACCTGTCTCTCCATTTTACTTTTTCTCCAACCCCAGAGATTACCTGGCTCCACCTTCTCCCACCCCCTTAATCTACCACCAGTGGATCCCATGTAACCCTCCTCACATCTCCTCTTTTGATTCTAATGTATAAAATAAGCTGCAAAACTGCCATTCTCTGGAGCATTTTCTCAACCCATTGAGATTTTGCTTCCCGGCAACTGTCATCACTTTGGCTCAATACACTCATTAAAGTTCTCTATAGGTTTGGACATTTCTTACGTCAACACTCATATGAAGGGTACTTTATACACTTCATGAAACTCAGCCATCAAAGTACAATAGAAAATGTATTTTCTTGTAAAATGCTAAGTTGTTGATCTATGAGCTCTATAAATCACATTAATTCAAATTCTGTCAGTTTGATATTCATTGACTTACAGAATTTTAGAGATGAGCAAATGAGAAGGATAAGTAGGAGTTCAGCGTGAATATTTATCCTCCTCAAGAAAACATATTTGGGGCACAAAACATATAAAAGACACAAACAAAACAGAAATCTTGTAGCTGTGTACAAACAGTACGCCAATCTGAAATTATGATTTCATCATTAATAAAAGTAAGCTGGTGGCACCTCTTCTTCTCTATGTATTTGGGTGTCATGTGTGCCCAAGAATGATGAACGTATGTTTTACCATTAATATCCTTTGGCTAAAACTTTTTGTCTCCATAGATTTGTCTTAAAGTGATGAGTCTGGGATATATTTTAAGTAATTTAAAATAAGTAGTTTAATTATAATAAGAGCACAAAAGATTAGATAAGTCTTCTGAAGCACAATTGGAATCAGTATCAAATATACGAGCCCTGAAATTCTACCTCTGACTTCTTAGGACTATGTTTCTCATACTTTGTTTTTCTGCAACAAAGAAAGACACATGCTTTGAAAAGTATTCTGTGTCATAATTAACTTTGGGAAAAATGAGGTTCAAAGAAGCTAAGCAACTTTCTTGCAGGAGTTCTGAAAGCATCTAATATGCTAATGTATGTGGTGAATATCCAAGAAGTAGATTTTAGAAGCAGTCTTTCCCAAACGTAAATGTCATTGTGCACATCTATTATTATAATCAGGAACTGTTTTCCACAAAATACTATTTTGTGGAAAAGGCTCTTCTCAGTTAACCATGACTTGAGAGAGAGTTCTGCGTTGTCTAGAGTTTTCTTTTTATTTTCACTTCTCCCAGTTTTCTGGAAAAGCAAATATTCCCCCCCAAAAGAAATCACTAAGTTGCTGACAATAACCTCATTCCCAAGTAGCCAGTCTGAAGCTTGCCATTGGTCATCACTGATTTTTTTTAAGAAAAGGTAATTAATTGCATTTAACATTTAATCGGGTTTTAGAAACCTTTGGTATCTCTTCTTTTAGATTTTAGAGTTCTGCAACAGCCTACAGATTAAAGTTTTAATGCTACACTATTTTTAACATTCCCTTATCTGCCTCCAAGACATTTGACAATAGAGACTCCAGTTGACTCTCTGGCCTCCCTCCGAACTATCTGCTTGCAGGTGTGTCCATTCAGCACGACTGTTCTGTGGGTAACATTTTGCTCACTTATTCATTTGCTCATTAAAAGACATTCATCAGTGTCCACAATTTCCAAACACTGGATTAGAGCCTAATGATATGAGTGATGCATATGATAGATACAGCCACTATCCACAAGCGATATAGTCCTTGAATGGGGGGTAAACAGATAATTAAAATGAGGTGTTTAAACCCATGAAATCAATGCATGTTAGTGGCAGCATGAACGCAAACAGAAGGGGCATCTAATTCAGTCTGGGTGATTCAGGGAGGGCTTCCCTAATGAGATTAACCTCCAACATTGGGCATAAGGTGAGCACCGTCCATAGGCATTTCTTAGTCAAGTGAATGGCGTGTATAATAGGGAGAGAGAATGGCAGAGAGGGCTGTTCCAGACAGAGCAAAGGAAATAAAATAAGCAGAGACAGGTGAGAACTTGCCCGGTTTGAGAAACTGAAAGACGTTCCCTGGATGGGGTGAGCTCGAGAAGAGAAATAAGAGAATTGCTTGGAGGAGTAAACAAGGACAGATCTAGAGGCAAAATGTTTTAATCACTACTTTTTGTTCTCCCACAATGTCAAGAACATTACAATTATCTTGCTCATTCTTCCAGTTTTCCCTCCCGACATTGCTTTACCTAAATTCTACCCTTCTTGTAAGATCCAGGCAAACATCACCCATTTCACTGCAATTGTGCCTTTCACTGAACTACAATAAGAGTCTCTATCATCCCTACCCATTCATAAGAGTCCATGGCAACTTGAGGAAATAAAAGTAGCAGCAATGCACGTCTCTCCTTCCCACCAGACAGAAGGTGTGAGGGTAAGAGTGGCAGGATCTTTGAAGGTGAAAAGGAAAGCTATACATATTTAATACAAAATGATTAAAAATAAAAGCAGGGGCTGGCATATTTGGGGAAAATTTTATATCTTAACCACAAACAGCTAGCTATTCTAAGGCTGTCTCCGGATTCTAGGAATTTACCCAAAGAAGATAGTAGGACCAATGCACAATGGTGCGCTGGGTGTTCTTTAAAGCCTGCCTGTAATCGCCAAAACGTCAGAAACGATTTCAAGGTCTTTCAGAAAAAGATCAGTGTTAAAAAATGATGGTTTATGCACACAAAGGAGTACCATGCAGCCATTAAAAATAATGATGTAGATCTAAATACACTGAGATCAAAAGGCGTCCACGATATATCATTAAATGACAAAAGCAGGTTGCCAATAAGCTGCTATGGTATAAATTCAATTATGTAAAATTTTACAATGACAAATAGTCTCAGAGAGATATTGAAAAGAATAGCCACCAAAAAGATAACAAAGGTTAATTCAGGGTGGAAGATTTTGGGGTGATTTTTGTTTCCTTCTGCTGTATGTTTGATTTCTTTTAAATAATGCGCATTGCATTATGTGGAAAAAATGTAAAAATCCAGTTTCATTTTGATTTAAAAAATTCCATTTTCAATGGACAGAATAGTGGAATACGTTTTGGACCTGTAGCTCAGTAGGCAAGCAGTTCTCAAATATTTTTCTCCTTGCACATGTCTGATGGCAGCCTCACTTGGGACCTCCCCAGACATGAGACAGCCTGTGGGTCCTGGGCCACGGGAGGAGACAGCTGGCTGTTGTTCCACCTTTCTCTTCCCCAATGACCTTGGATCTGAACTGCTATATTAGACTGTTGGTCTGGCATGTCCATAAGGAATCCAAGATCTTCCATCAGATATCTGAGTCTTAGGATTAGGATCGGTGAGAACATAGTGACAGATTTTGACTGGTATTAATGGTCATAATAAGAGGATTTTTTCCTTTTTCCATTCAGGAAACAAGAGCCTAAACATCACAAGAATTTGGTTCCAACAGGTGCTTTAATAATTATTTCTCATGTCAATGACTGGGTTTTATATATTAAAGTGACTTCCATGAAGGCAGACCTGAAAATAATCAAGTAAATACAACCCATGATCGTATCACTGACACGCCACCCATGTATGGCTGACTGACATCCTTGGTCTGTGTGCTTAATTTTCTTCTCTGATATAATGTCCTCCATCTTGCAGAAAACCCACGATCTTCATTTTCTTCAAAATCAACAACTAATCTCAATCAGAAAAGCTTCATTCATGATCCCTCTTGGCTCAATGTAGCCCCACTGAACTCCTCAGCACACACCTAATTCAGTCTACTCTCTACTCATCTGTACATCAGCGTCATGTTGTTTCATGGGGTTTCCACGTCTACTCCATTTCTGGAACCCTCAACCTCAATGACAACTGCATATTTGCAGATTGCTAAATGTTACCTTTGTTTTCTAATCTGGCACATTTCCTTAGCATACTCTTCTAAATACACATCAGTGGTTGTTATAAGCTGAACTGTGTCTCCCTCAAAATTCACATGTTGAAGACTTAACCTCCAGAACCTCCAAATGTGGCTATATTTAGAGAAAGGGCCTTTAAGAGGTAGTTGTTGTTGTTGTTATTATTATTATTATTATACAAATGAGGCTATTAGAGTGGGTCCTGATCCAGTCTGACTGTTGTTCTTACAAGAAGAGGACATTTAAACATATAAAAGGCTGAGCAAGCAGGGGGAAAAAATCACATGAGGACACAGTGAGAAGGCAGCCACTTACAAGCCAAGGAAAGCAGCCTCAGAAGAAAACAAACCTGCCAACAACTGGATCTTGGACCTTCAGTTTCCAGAACCAAGGAAACAGATTTCTGTTGTTTAGGCCACTCAGTCAGTTTTATTTTGTTACGGCAGCCCTAGCAAACTAATATAGTGATCAAAATCCCAATCCTCCATGAACACTGAAAGTTAAGCTATAAGGGAGAATAATGTCTTCAAATAAATGATTTTTAAACTTCTTTATTAAGCGATCTATTTTTATTCCTCCTCCATAGATTAGGGAGAAATGTGTCCCTTGGTATTTCATATAAGTTAAAAGGAAGTTGGAATCACAATGGTCCTATAACTTCTGTCCTGGTGAAAATAATTAAAATGAGTCAGAGCCCCTTTTGGTCACAGATGATCTTCAAACATTTAGAAAACTTCGGAGAATGGAACTAGAGGACAGATTTTTAGTAATGTAACATGTAGCCCACTGCAGAAAAATTCAATTTTGCAATAAATGCATTTATTCAACAAAAATAAAAGAGGCAGAAGCCTTTATCCCCCTCATATAGCTGGAAACGCCTAAAGATAGTGTCTCAGCCATAGGTTGTGGGCTACGGATAAGGTACAAGTACATCTGAGATCAGTCCAGGGTTCTTGGGTGGGCAATAAAGCCCTAAGAGTTAGAGCTATTCCAATAATTGAAAACTCTCACCTTAAAGGGTTGGAAATAGCAGTAATAAGATCTGATATACTTTAGATAAATCTTTTGATTGGGAATAGCAGGTATGTACAAATGTTTGACAGTCCTTCAATCCTTGGTGTTCCAAAACATCCATTGCAAAAAAAATCAAAAGAATCAAAATATCATCTGGACTACTTAGACAAGCAAAGATTTCTTAAGTTCATATACAAAAAAAAATCATAAAAAATTTTATAAATTGAAATTCAGTTTTATAAATTGAAATTCTTTTCAAGGCACCACTGAGAGAGTGAAAAGGCAAGCCACAGACTAATGGAAGATATTCTCAATTACATCTAGAATATAAGAAAGCAGATCCATAAGGAACAGACAATTAACCAAATAACCGTTTTTTTTTTAATGGGCAATAGGCTTGAACAGCTGTTATAGGAAGGAGTGAAAGAATATCCAAATTACCACTAAGAATATGAAAAAGTGTTAACCATTCCACCATCCTCAGATATAAAAATAAAACAGATCAGAACCAGAAATAGATACTACAATAATATATCCACCCTAGAACCTCCACATTTAATAACTGGGACCATCAACCTGTTTATCTTTTGTTTATTCATTTATTTTGTTCTTAAGATTCCACATAGAAGTGAGATCATATGGTATTTGTCTTTAATGTTGCAACTATGCATAGTGCCAGGTGGGTACTAGACTAATTGGGGGGATCACAGCATGAAGTATATAAATGACTAACCACTCTGCTGTGCACCTGCAACTAATGTAAAATAATAGTGAATGTCAACTGTGACTTAAATAAATAAATAAATAAATAAATAAATAAATAAATAAATAAATAAATAAATACTGGGAATATCAAGTGTTGTGAGGATATGAAGCAACGGGAATTCTCACCCACTGCTTATGGATGAAAACGGTGAGAAAAAGAAGCCAAGTACCAAAAAGTACACACTGAACAATTCCATGTATACGGAGTTAAGACATGGCAAAACTAGAGTATGGTGATTGAAACCAGTATAGTAAATTGAGGACAGAACGTCCTGGGGTATAGACAGGAAAGAGGAAAAAAATGAATTTTTAGTATGATGGAAATAAATGTTTTATACTTTCATTGGTGATAGTTACATGCATGTATACAGATGAAAAAAATCCATTGAGCTGTACACTTAAGGTTCATACACTTTCCTATATGTGTGCTCTATCTCAATCAACTATTTTTAAGTATATGCAATCTGACAGACCTTAATACTCCATATAGCAACCCTGAATAATGTCTCTCATTATCATTATTTATAAATTATCTATTGACTTGAGCCATCATATTAACTCTATCCCAGAGTTAGGTAGCAACAGAATTGCTATTTAAATTTTTACGTGATATATATTTTGTTTGTAATTAGATTATAAGCTACCTAAAGGTAAGCAGCACTTGATGTATCTGTGTTTTGGCAGCGCTTACTATAAGCTAGGCACTGTATGCTAATGGCTGAATAAACAGTATTTCTTTTCACCCTCAGCTACTTGGGAACTAAGTACCTTTATCCCATTTTTACAGATAATCCTAAAGTCAACCAGCTGATCAGTGGAGATTTCAGCCTGTTTTTTGTTCTGTTTTGTTTTGTTTTGCAGGTCGTACTTTTCAACAATACTATATACTACATATGGAATAATACACACACACACACACTGTACTATAGCATACTATACATAATAATATACCGTAATATTATAGGGAGTATCATACATTGCTATTTAATGTTTTGCCTTCTCTACTAGAGTTTAAGCTCCTAAAGGGGCATGATTATATCTCGCATTTCTGTGTCATGGCTTAACTCTCTTTTAATAGGGAAGTAAATGCAATGGTCCTAAATCAACCATGCGGACAATGGCAGGCAACCAGTACCCGGAAGCAGGGGCATGATCCGCTTCTGCAGTGAAGAAAGCTTCCAGGTATATTTCAAAATATAATATGACCAAAATCAAAGGCAGACATTTTGCAAACATATGACGAGGCCATTATCAAATGACAAGAGCAGCACGCTTAGGCAAAACAAAAACGGGCTCAGCTGTGGTACAAACAGAGAATCCTCAATTTCTCCAAACGTCTCACAGATTAAAAAGCACTGAGGTATTTGGGTCTGTAAGAAACACACATGAGATAAATGGAGGCAAATGGAAAACATGACTATTTCTAAGTGGGAGGTTTTAAAACTAACTGCCCCACACTTTCTGTTGACCAGAAAATAGCATTTTTAATTTTTAATTTATTCATTTTCCCCAAGAACTCTGACTTTGAAATATTCTCCTTAACTCTCCTTTCATGATGACTCAAAAAACAGCCTCTCATTTTCCTCTAGTTCTCTGCAATACGACCAGTTTTAGCTGGAATTGTGGAGTAAGCAGGTTTTGCCTCTAGCTCCCTAGGACCTCTCCTTTTTATCTTACCTCCCCCAGATGTTCATATCCCCCAGTCCTTTCTTTAGTGACACCTGCTGATAACAGTGTTGTTAGGAGCTGTGCATTCCAGGGGGGGTTTGCATTTTAATATGCTACTTTCCCACCTAGAGGCCCTTACACTGTCATCAGTGTGCAGTCATAGAATGTTTAACCTCCCCAGTGTTTAAAATTCAGCAATAACTACCGAAACTATTGAGGCAACAGGTAAGAAAACAAACAGACAAAAAAAATTAACTTTCCAGGTTTTTCTGAAAAATGAAAGTGTTGGCAACATTCGGCTTGCATTCTGAAATACAATTATCAGCTGCAAGCGTGCAGAGCCTGCTCTCCAAGGTTATGGGGTCTCCCAGCTGCCACAGTCCCCACCACTCCCCATTGCATTCTTGACATGCATGAGTAGCTGATTGCCATTTGTAGGTGTTGGACCTGTTATTTTACTGAGACTACAGAAATATTTCTCAGTGCCCAGATAGCTATCCAAAGTGAGAAAAAAAAAAGTAAATCAAAAGAATTTGTTTCTGTTTCGTTTCATTTCTTTTTTACATTGAGTGTACTTTACTCATTTACATGCCTTGACTAAACTATGCAGACACCAAGTTTGTGGCCTAATTTTAGCCCCTCAGGGTAGACTTTAAGTGTAATAACAAGAGGTAAAAACACTCATTTTGGCTAGCTTTCATGCAGTCAGTTATCACATATTTACTGAATGTCTTGCCATGTGTCAGATACTGTAATCGGTGCCAGAAATGATAAGAAATAATAATATTTATGAAAGGCCACATTATTATTCTAAGCATGCTCTCATTTGATCCTCATAATGACCCTAGGAGGTGGATTCTATTATTATCCTCATTTCACACATCAGAAAACAGAATTCAGAGATGCAAAGTAATTTGCCCAAGATCTGCTAAAAAGTGACCTGACTAGGTTATCAACCCAGCAATCTAACTACAGAGTATAGCAGCCTTAACCATTATGCTACACAGCCTCCAATGGGACAGACACACATGTTGGCACTTGGGTCTCCTGGGGCTTTGTAAGAGCTTTTTCCCAGGCTCTTAGAAGTAGGCTGCACAGATAACGAGCTTTCTTGCATCACCATGGTTTTAAATTTTATGCTTGTTCTCTGAATCTCTCCTGTTTGTTCAAATTTTTAATCGGGATCATTTACCAAATCCCTCGTTTTCCAATATTTTAATTAATTACTTTTCAGATCAGACACTGCTGTATCCCTCATTCTATCCTAGGCTGAGTTTATAAATCCCAAGAAGGAAATGGAAACAAACAAACAAACAGAACGCCCACTAATCCTCTCTGGCAATTCCTGTGTTTTTATCTAATGAGCACTAATACATCAGGATAAACAACCATTCTGAACTATTTGGTCAGAATTTAGAGAATCAATTCTGTTAAAGCATTTGGGTGATTTTCTTTTCTTCCATCAATTCAGGTCTAAATAAGCTGTCAATACGAACTACAGGATCTTGTGTCCTTTGCTTGATTTTTTTAGATTTTCATAACAACAGAGTCTCTTGGCAAGTTCTGTATGCTAAGGAATTCATGAAGCTTCATCACACCACTCACTCCCTTGAAACAAGCGGCCAAGTAGCCATTCCAGAAAGACATTTTGGAGATGTTTTGGTTAACTCCCGTGTAGGACCCTAAGCAAAGGTGGTATAGTGTAACAATTATATTGTTCATTTAACCCAAATTCCTTTGTTTTCAGGGTAGATGAAAAAACTCTGGCTCCATCAGCTCTTTCTACTTGCCTCCATTCTCTGATTTCTCTATCTGTTCTAAATTTTAACACTGTGAAATAATCATACACTTAGCAGTCCATTTTCTCCATCAGAATCCCTATAAGCAAATGAAATTATTTTGGGGGCTCCAATATCCTCTCCAATAGTGGGTTTTTTATGGTAAAAAACAATTATTTATGGAATAACATCAACATCCCACTTCATTTTACCTGAAAAAAAAAAGTCTGCTGTTTACCACTCATCAAAGGATCATTTGACGGTTTTTAACCTGATTTTAATATGATCAATATAAGAGGAATGGGAACAAGAAGGCATCATATTCAGTGTCCTTATTATCGTCTTCAGCAGTCACAGCTGAAATCAGGTAGAGTCACAAGTGGTAAAGAACCCACAGTTCACCCAAGTCCCAAAGAAATATTTGGAATATTGAGTCTCATAATCCAATTGTCTTCCCATAATGACCTTGATCCTCCTTCTTGGCTCTCTACCTCCATCATTTGGGGGATTTTCATTTACCAATGAAAGTTCAACTTTTCTCCTTAGGCGTATCTTATATTTCACTAAACACATTCTCCATCTAATCCAGGCCCATTCTTTCTGACCGACCTTGACCACCTTTCCTGCTTCTCCTCTTTGATACTCCTATTGTACTGCCTAAAACTGGGATCATCCTCTCAAGAGTGTCCCCAAACATTCACTCCAACTCAGGCATTTATTGAACAGATATTTATTGAGCACCTACTATTAGCCAGGCTCTGTTTTCCATGATGGAGCTATCATGGCTGACACATTAAAGTCCCAACCCTCATGGTGCTCAGATGTTAGTGATGAACAAAGTTTTATATAAGTGAGTAGTTTTATGTAATAATACATAAAAATGAAAGAGACTAATGTGATGGAGAATGATTAGAGGAGGGAGTTACTTTAGATTGGGTGGCAAGAAAAGGCCTCTCTGAGGACATGGGAAATATAGATGGTTTTCTTCTTTCTCTCCTTGAAAACCAAAATCCTGCTGAATTCCTTGAAGAGGTAACTCCTTTTCTCATACCTTGGAGTCAGGAGTCAGTGTTGGAATCGTACTTATTTCCCACTGCCATTTTGCCTATTCTTTTGCCATTCCTTTTGTTTAACAATTCCAGCTCTTCATGAAGCTCACATCATTTTTTTGTTGGTTTTTGGCCACCATATTTTGCCTACTTCCATGGCATTTCCCTAATATTCTTTGACATCTTTATTCCAATGATTCTTTATTTCGCTCATAGATTCTCTATTTTGTTCCTTACCCTCCATTTTTAGCTTGAATGGATAAATTATTCACAGGGCTTAAGAACACAACACCCTAGTGAACTGGTCCTGTGATTTACTTTTACTCCAGTGACTTCCAGTTCTGCTGGGACAACCCATTTGCACAGATAGTCACACTTGTACTTCATTAGAGTCCTATGATAGGAACTTTAAATTTCTGTTCAGGATTTACAGGCACCCATCATTCCACTTGACACTAACCACACTCTTCATTTAAAATACACAGACACACACACACACACACACACACACA